>NC_053039.3:366340465-366652548 GCF_002575655.3 Aegilops tauschii subsp. strangulata
TCGATGTGTTGGTCCGATTCAGCCCAAACGGGTTTCAATGGCGGGGTACTTTTGTCTATGGTGAACCGAAAGCACACGAATGTCATAACATGTTGACCTTATTAAGAAGAATCAAAGACACGAGCAACCTCCCATGGCTGATGGTGGGGGACTTTAATGAAACTATGTGGCAGGAGGAACACTTCTCTGTTTCAAAAAGATCCGAAAGTAACATGGATGACTTTCGGAAGACTCTATCGGACTGTAACCTCTTTGATCTTAGCTATAGAGGACCGGGATGGACCTACAATAACAAACAGGAGGGAAGGAATAATGTGCGTGCACGCTTGGACAGATTTGTGGCATCGCCGGAGTGGTCGGACCACTTCAAGAATGCATCGGTTGAACACATCTGTTCATCGAGATTTGATCATCTCCCCATCCTCCCGCGGTTGGGTAGTAGGAGGGAGTGGAGACCGGTGGATGGTAAAAGAAAGAACATATTCAGATACGAACAGATGTGGGAAAGAGTGGGCACATTAAAGAGCACTATTGAGAACACTTGGCAGAAGAATGGGCCGGCGGAAAACCTTCAAGGGGTACAAGGAAAAATTCTGCATTTGCAAGGGGTGCTAAAAGGCTGGGCTGAGAGGGATTTTGGATCGGTTGTCAAGAAGACAGTAGACATTCGGAAGAAACTGAGAAGGTTATGGAACCTACCACCCTCAGATCATGTCAGAAGTGAAGAAATTAAGCTGTCAGCTGAGTTGGATGAGCTACTACTAAGGGAGGAGATAATGTGGAGGCAAAGGTCTAGGGCCACATATATTAGAGATGGGGATAGAAATACCAAATGGTTCCAGCAAAGAGCTACATGGAGGATAAAGAAAAATGCTATCCTCAAACTGGAAGATGATAGTGGTACATGGGTTGAGGATGCTAACAGGGTACAGGAAATGACCTCAACGTTTTTCAAGAACTTGTATGAGGCAGAGAAGGAGGTCGATCCAACGGAAATTCTAAACCTAATTGCAGAGCGGGTTGATAACAACATGAATGTCCAGTTAACAAAGCCTTTCACAAGCACAGAAATTGGGGACGCCTTATTCCAGATTGGCCCACTTAAAGCTCCGGGCCCAGATGGTCTTCCAGGTCGGTTCTTCCAACAAAACTGGGAGGTGTTAAAGGAGGATGTGGTGAGGGGTGTGCCGGATTTCTTTGATAAGGGAGTGCTCCCGAAAGGAATAAATGATACGATGATAGTCCTCATACCCAAAGGTAATGATCCGCAGACACTTAAGGACTATAGACCGATCAGCCTATGCAATGTTATATACAAAGTGATTTCCAAGTTCCTCGTGAATAGACTGAGACCGTTGCTGGATGAAATCATCTCGGAGACCCAGAGTGCCTTCATCCCAGGAAGGATGATCACTGATAATGCCATCATCGCTTTTGAGTGTTTCCACAAAATTCAACACTGCAAAAATCCAAGAGATAATTACTGTGCATATAAGCTCGATCTTGCCAAAGCCTACGACAGAGTGGACTGGGGATTTCTAAAAGGGGTTCTGAGTAAATTTGGCTTCTGTAATAAGTGGGTGGATTGGGTGATGCAATGTGTTAGCTCAGTGAGATATTCGGTAAAGTGCAATGGTGAGTTACTTGAGCCGTTCTCTCCAACCCGTGGTCTGAGGCAAGGTGATCCCCTCAGCCCGTATCTCTTTCTATTCATCGCAGACGGGCTTGTTCACCTCTTGAAGAAAGAAATGGCAGAGAACACACTATCTCCCATCAAGATCGCTAGAAACAGTCCGGGTATCTCTAACCTTCTGTTTGCAGACGATAGTCTGATCTTTTTCCGAGCTGATCCGAGGCAAGCAGAGACCATCAAGAGGGTCCTGGCCAAATTTGAAAAGTGCACGGGGCAGTTATTAAGTGCTAGCAAGTGTCCATCCTCTTCAGTGAGGTGTGTCCTACGGCAACGAGAGAGCAAATCAAGGCCATTCTGGAAGTGACATCGGATACTTTTGAGAGCAAGTATCTTGGCCTACCGACCCCGGAGGGGAGAATGAAAGATGATCAATTCCAGCCAATCATGGATAGATTTCGTAAAAGATGCAGCGACTAGTCGGAAAACTTTATGTCTTATGCAGCAAAAGAGGTCCACGTTAAGTCGTCTCTTGTATAGGCACTCCCCACCTTCGTCATGAGTGTCTTCATGCTATCCAAGGGCTTCTGCGAGAAGTATGAGGGTATGATTAGGGATTTCTGGTGGGGCGATGAGGAAGGTCACCGCAAGGTACACTGGATGTCATGGGAGCGGATGACAAAACCGAAGAGGGCAGGAGGCATCGGATTCAGAGATATGCGCCTATTTAACCAAGCACTTCTAGCTAAGCAGGGTTGGAGATTAATTCAAAACCCGGATAGCCTGTGTGCGAGGGTGCTAAAATTCAAATATTACCCTAATGGTAACCTCTTGGATACAGTGTTTGCCTCCGATGCGTCTCCTGTTTGGAGGGCCATCGAGTTCGGTCTGGAGCTTCTAAAGAAGGGCATCATTTGGAGGATTGGCAACGGGAGGGACATCCAGATACAGAGAGACCAGTGGATACCGAGACGGGAGGGTTTGAAAACAGCCTCTTTCACTCGAAGATCAAGGATCCGTTGGGTAAGCCAACTCATGGTACCAGACCAAAAAGTCTGGAATGAGACGTTAATTAGACAACTCTTCCACCCTTTTGATGCTGATGAGATCTGCAAACTGAACATCCCGTCTTCGGAGGTGCAAGACCAAATAGCTTGGCACTACGAGAAAAACGGAGTCTTTTCGGTAAGGAGTGCCTATAAGCTAGCTGCTGCAGGTCTTCCCCAAATGGCCCAGAACTCGTCAAGCTCTTCTAGTGAGCCAAATGACAGAAGTATCTGGGATCTTATATGGAAGTCAAAAGTGCCTGAAAAAGTTCGTATTTTCAGCTGGAGAGTGGCGACTAATACCCTAGCCACGAAGGAAAACAAGTGGATGAGAACACTTGAACTGGACAATACTTGATGTATATGTGGAAATGGAAGTTAGAACGAGCATCATGCGGTGATCATGTGCACAAAAAGTAGAGCCCTCAGGTCTGCTATGAAGGAAGTATGGAAGTTGCCCTCTGAAGATAAATACATGTACACCGGGGAAAACTGCCTGCAAACCTTGCTGGACACAGTAAACGATGAAGACCGAGCAAAACTTTTGCTGTTGTTCTGGAGAAGCTGGCACTTACGAGAAGACTGTATTCGTAATGGCGGCAAGGAAACAATTGGGAGCTCAAAGCAGTTCCTGCTAAAACTTGAGGAGGAACTGAGGACAGCAGTTGACCTTGTTGAGGGGACAGGCAGAAAGGATATTTTGGTAACTGGTAGCTTTGATGAGTCCCCTGGAGTTAGGCCTCTAGACAAATGGCTGCCTCCAGATATGGGGATCGCAAAGATAAACACTGACGCTGCCTTCCTCGCGGAATCCGGTGAGAGTGCTGCCGGAGCGGTAGGTAGAGATCACCGAGGTCGCTTCCTCGTATCTATCTGCAGCAAGTTGCTGCGATGTCAGAGTGCGGAAGAGGCCGAAGCCCGTGCGACTCTCGCGGGATTGCAAGCGATGTCTGAACATTTCAATGGTCAGATTATATTGGAGATGGACAAACAAATGGTTGTAAACGAGCGAAGGCACAAACCCTGACACGCTCCCCCCTATATGGCCTGATCATGGATATCAAGCAGGTCATGAGAAATTTTGCTGCGTGCGAAGTTCAGTACGTAACGCGGGGAGGCAATGCTTTGGCTCACGGGCTGGCTGCAATCTATAGGATCGCCGGGAAGCAGATACTGGTAGCAAATGTTCCAAGTAGCCTTCAGTCCTTGATGCTATCTGAATGTACCAACCCATCTGAGTAGAGACTCTACTTTCAGATCTCAAAAAAAAAAGTTTCACGAAAAAAAAAACTTTTTTTGTGGCCTGTGCAAAAAGACAAAAAATTGTGTTGTGAAACGCTATTTAGAAGCACTGAAATTTGTCTTTTTTACGGAGACAAAACAAAAGGATATTTTTTCACAAAACTTTGCGCCACGCACACACATTTGTGAACATGTATGCATGTAATTTTCTTATGATTTTTTTGAGATTTTAAAACATACTTAAAATGCATTTTTTTGAGAAGTGGGTGCAGATGCCCCTGGGTTCAGATCGTGTCCACTCAGAGGGAGCCCCCCTATATATTTCTGGGGAAACACTCACTTCAGATACACAAATCTGAGCTTGTTACTATCAGTCTCACGACACAGAAGCTTTGCACCGACCCACGACTGGTGGCTATACGTACGCGCGCAGCGCGCAGCGGACGCCGAGCGGGGCCGGGGCGTACGTAGGAAACGCACGTGGAAACGCGCCGGTGCGCGCCGCAACGGTCGACCGAGCCCACGTGCGGTGCTGCGTTGCTGCACTGGTGCGGCCGTACGTGGACCGGTGCGCAGCGCAGACGGCGACACATCATCCACGGTTCGGAGCGGCCGGCGGCGCAGTTCACGCCGTGGCTGTTCCTCGTACGGGCTCCTCGCGCGGTCCACGGATCGAACGTACTCTGCCGTCTCGCCGACGAGGAATGATGATTGGAGGCTGCGACCGGCCGCTGGCGGCCATCGATCCGCTCCGCACGGAAGACGTGCGCGCCATGTCGCGCGGCGGCCGCCGGCCGGCTCGTCGCGTTAGTGCTGCTGCAAGTGAAGACTCTGGAGATCTCGAGCATGTGGCTTCCCCACGCAGCAAAGATCCGGTGATAATTGGTCGGGTACTCGGGTGTTACTCGCAGAATTAACGAGCGGTCCGGAGTCCAGGAGGAGGACGAGAGGCTCAGAGAGCACGTAGACTCGGCGTAAATTAATGTGAAGAATGCACAATGTGCATGGGCTGATCGCTGTCGCACCAGGGCAAATATCCTCGTGCACAGCGATCATGCATACACAAGCAACTCCACGACGGCGCATGCAGAGATGCTCGACCGCCGGGAACGAGAAGATAACCCAGGCAAGAGACAATGGAAAAAAGACTTCTGGCCGAATATCCTCTCTCTCGCTCTCTCTCTTTCCTCACTTGGCACAACACGGCGTCTGGTCCATCAAAGGGGTTAAATTTGGCATGCGTGCCTGCCAGTAGTAACGCACGGGTGCCGCAGTTGATGAAACAACAGTATCTACCTCGGATTCGACCATGAAAAGCCGGGGCAGACAGCTGGTGTCAACAAAAAGAAACAAGAGGTTTCGCCTAGAGGCCACAGAAACAGGCCCCATGTTCCTGGGAACGGCGCAGCATACTGTACTGTACAAGGCGTTCTGAGTTGCAAACCGGGCTAGATAGTTTGGCAGGAAGTAAGTTGTCTGAAAATCAATTTTGGGTTAGTCGATTTCATAGGGAAGGAAGCAGGTGACAAGGCACAACACCGAGGCCGACAACGGTGACGCCAGGGCGAGTGGTAGTGAGGCCCGAGGACGAGGACAAGGCCTCGGCTAGGAATGAGCCGCAACCGACCACAAGTTTGAAGGTTGATGGTTTAGGAGGCAGACGGATAAGCCGATGGTTATGGGCGGTTTTGGGAAATAAGGTGAATAGGAAGATCGGTAGTTTGAACAAGGCCATCTGACCGTTCATTTTGCGTCAGACGGCCCAGAACAAATTGACTAACCCAAAAACAAATTCACTCGACAAGCCCCTAGCCATGCCCTTAGCACATCACTTGTTTATGGAAAAGGTTCTCAGCGATGTCTAATCAATTGACTTTTTTATTTGAGGAGTTAAACCGGGCCTAGCCAAACCCTTACCGGTTTAACTCCTCACAAATTTACTCCCCGGGGTAGCCGCCGCTTATATTTACTCGACCGCAACTCAACCTCAGGATAAATATTCGACCCCACCAGACCCCCTTGTGTGGTCTATCTTCCTTCGCTTGCATCGCATCGGCGCATGCACCGTCCAAATCTACCCCGCACCATCCGCTACCACTCCCCCCCCCCCACACACCGCAGCCACCATGCAAACCCATCGACACTTCCAATCAACCGACGCCACACCCATTGCACCAAAAATGGCGGGATCTAGACGTCGGAAGTCACCGTGGCTGATTCGAAACGCGGATTCGCACTGCGGTGCACAGATGACGCGAGAACGCAGCGACGTGCCCCCGCTCTCGCTCCTTCACCGATCTGTCGCCTTCGAAGAGGAAGTACCACGGCGTGCGGCAGCGATCATGGACGCGTGGGTTTATAAAATAACTAGTCGGGTGACTGGTCGCCGGTACTCGATTGGCTCTTTCCAGTCGATAGAGCTGGTGGCGAGGGCCTACGATATGAAGACGGTGAGCCTCTATGGCAGCCGAGTGAAGACCAGCTTCCCCCATCAGGAAACATGAAGTCCAGGATTTCGTCGCCATCGACCCCCAAGTGGTCTCCTGCTGTGAGGTGAGGGAGAATCGAAGGCCTTCGAGCGGCTCAACACAGTGCGCGCCAATGAGTACTTCATGGCCAAGCAATGCTGAATAATCCGAAGCTCGTCGCCGAGGAGAGCTAACATCTCAAGCTGTATAAGAATGGGGCTACCGACGAGGTCGGGCCATCCGGTGGGGCAGTCATCGACTTTTGCTCTAGCGACACCAACAACTTTGATGCCTCCGACAACTTCCTGAATTAGGACGATCTCATGAACGACGAGGATTAGGCTTTGTTATTTTTTTCCCTTCAAATCGGGTAGTTTATGCACTGTAGTTAAATTTCGTGTTATGCAATGTAGTTTCAATAAAAATGTGTGTTTGAATGGACCGATTTAAAAAAAATTAATGAGATCGTGTGCATTTTTTTAGGAGCTAAATTTAAGAGTTCAGCTAGGAATCACATTTTTTTAACTCCTCAAATATATGGAGTTAAAGTTTGAGGGGGCATATGAGGGCCTACATTTTGAGGATCAGTTAGAGATGCTCTTAATCACTTCCAAATAACTATTTCTGGATCAACAGATATTTCTGGTTCACGATGGCCATTTGGTCCACTCTCATATTTGCATATTCACACAAATCCAAATACCCTACTTCAAACATTTTCAGCGTTGACATTCGTCAACTTTCCTATTTTGAGAACATAGTCCTCGTAGCCTACTTCGCGGACAAGGAAATTTGAGAGTATATCTCACGTGAAGCATAATAGGGCTCCAGGACCAAATGGGTTCTTGATGAGTTTTATGAGTGGCTTTGTGAGGTTACTAATGAAGATTTGATGCAGATGTTCAATTACTTGTATCAAGGAAACCTGCCCTAGTTTCGGCTGAATTTTTGGTTGTTAGTCTTCTTTATAAAAAAAGTGGATGCAATTTAAATTCAATTGTTTTGGCCATCTAATTGCCAAACATTAGCTTTAAAATCTTCATGAAAGTTTGCACTGACTGCTTTACGGTAATTGTGCACAATGTGGCTAGGCCAAGCCAAAGGACTTTCATGTATGGTCGACATACTTTAGAGGGATTTGGTGTCCTACATGAGACCATCCATGAGCTACATATGAAGAAGCTATACCGAGTTATCTTCAGAGTGGATTTCGAGAAAACTTACAATAATTTAAAGTGACATTTGCTACAGTAGGCTATATGGATGAAGGGTTTTGCACCCACTTGGTGTCACTGGGTCGATAACTTTCTTTAAGGCGGTACTGTGCGTGTTGACATATGTCATTGTTTCCAAAATTAAAGGGTTTGAGATAAGTGGTCCATCGATTATGTTTAATATACACACCCTTCATTCTTAATACAAGAGCGAAAGAAGATGGGTAGGTGGGCGGTCTCATCCGCCCCTATTTGATGAAGGCCTCTCCATCTTACAGTATGCAGATGATACTGCCATTTTTATATGGATAAAGTCAATTAACTTGAGTGCAATCCTATAATTTTGTAAAGAATTGTAAGTCAATTCATAGAAAATATTTTCAATGTAAAATAGGAAATTTAAGACGGTGTTAAATAAGGAATTCCATCTAAAGTCTTCTACCTTGCGCGGGAGAACACAATTGTGGACCAATATATGCAACTTTTGTGTCATGAGGTTGGATCAACCACCCCTTCCTTTGTTGGCACCTCAGTGCCCCTACTCTTTTCGCGAGCACTTCAACGATATGGCGGATGGGGGAGGGGGATTGTTTCAATCAATGTTGTGCTCACTAGTTAGCCTATGTTTGTGTTGTCCTTCTTCGATATCCCTAAGGGGGCTAAGCAAAAGCTTGAAGTATTATCGATCCAAGTCTTCTTTCGACAATGTGATGAGTATAAACAGGAAATATCTACTAGCCAAGTGTGTGTAGATTGAAAGATCAAGGTGTTGGGAAACGTTGCATGGAAAACAAAAAAAATTCTACACACACGCAGGATCTATCAAGGAGATGCATAGCAACGAGAGGGGAGTGTGTGTCTACGTATGAGGGATTCCTGGACTAATGGGTCCTCGGGCATCCGGCCTGTTAGCCATGGGCCAAACTGATGGGCTGTGAAGATACGAAGACCAAAGACTCTACCCGTGTCCGGATGAGACTCTCCTTGGCGTGGAAGGCAAGCTTGGCGATCGAACATGAAGATTCCTTTCTCAGTAATCGACCTTATGTAACCCTAGATCCCTCCGGTGTTTATATAAACCGGGGGGCTAGGTCTGTAGAGTCCAGATACTCATAACCATAGTCATATAGGCTAGGCCTCTAGGGTTTTAGCCATTACGATCTCGTGGTAGATCAACTCTTGTAATACTCATATTCATCAAGATCAATCAAGAAGGAAGTAGGGTATTACCTCCATAGAGAGGGCCCGAACCTGGGTAAACATTGTATCCCCCGCTTCCTATTACCATCGATCCTACATGCACAGTTCGGGACCCCCTACCCGAGATCCGCCGGTTTTGACACCGACATTGGTGCTTTCATTGAGAGTTCCACTGTGTCGTTGTCAAGAGGTTTGATGCCCCCTTCAATCATCTACAACGATGTTGTCCAGGGGGAAGTCTTCCTTCCCGGGCAGATCTTCGTATTCGGCGGCTTCGCACTGCGGGCCAAATCGCTTGGCCATCTGGAGCAGATCAAAAGCTACGCCCCTGGCCATCAGGTCAGATTCGGGAGCTTGAATTACGTCGCGGACATCCGCGGAGACTTGATCTTTGACGGATTTGAGACCGCGGCAGCCGCTCCCTGTCACCTCGATAAACTTGAATTAAATCTGTCATCGGACCACATCCAGGAGATAGCTCCTGTGACTACTCTGGCCTTAGATCCGGAGCAAATCGCGCCATCCGAGGACAGGAAGCTCAGCCCCGCCACGGAGGCCACAGATTCCGCGGCGTTGGAGCCGCACACAGACTTAGCCTCATGTGGTATCTGTGTCACCGGAACTCCGGACTCGTTTCCGGCTATAAGTTCCAAATCATGTGCGTCCGCGGACACCAAGCTTGATCGGATATCGATCTTCGAATTCAGCGCCGCAGACATCTTCCGACACTCGCCTTTCGGCAATGTGCTAAACTCATTAAAGAACCTGTCCTTGGCAGGAGACTCACAACCGAATTATGTCCGGTTCGAACTGGAGGCTGATGATGGAGAATTTCGCTTCCCACCCACCACCCACTTCATAGCCACTATCGATGACTTAACCGACACACTCGATTATGACTCTGAAGACATCGACGGTATGGACGACGATGCCGGAGAAGAGGAGGTCCAAGCCACGCCGTTCACCGGATGATGGACGACCACTTCCACATATGACGTATACATGGTGGATACGCCAAAAGATAATAGCGATGATGACAAGGAAAACCTAGTGGAGGGTGACCCCCCTAAGACACAACCAAAGCGCCGGCGTCAGCGCCGCCGCTCTAAACCACGCCGCAGCAAGGACAGCAACACCGGCACAGGAGACGACAACACTCGGACGGTGCCGAAGACGTAGAAGACAACGACGAACAAACTGCCGAACAGGACAATACTCGGAGGATGGGCAAGTCAGCCCTAACGAACAGGCCATAAATGAAGACTCGAAGGACGGTAGTTATCATCCGCTCTCCGAGGAGGAGGTGAGCCTCGGCAACGAGGACTTTATTGTGCCTGAGGAACCCCTCGAGCAGGAGCGCTTTAAGCGCCAGCTAATAGCCACTGCAAGAAGCTTGAAAAAGAAGCAGCAGCAGCTTCAAGATGATCAAGATCTGCTCAACGATAAATGGACTGATGTCCTGGCAGCCGAAGATATGGCCTTAAGCGCCCAACCAAAAGTTACCCGCAGCGTAAATTGCTACCTCAGTTTGATGATGAGGCGATGGAGCCCATACCATCATCACGCAATGCGGCTGACCGACCAGCACGGGGTTGGGACAAAGCGGGAACTCAAGCCGAACACCAGCCTGCTCCACCTCACCATAAGGGTAGAGATAAAACAGCTCGGGGACATACCTACGACCTACGGTGAAAACTGGACAATAATGCAGGACATACTAGATCGATCTATGGATCGCGAGGGCATGCCTCGACACGCAACGACGGCTATCTATTCGGACGTGACAAACCTAGTCACGCCCGGGCCGAAAACCGCAGACGGACTCCATCGGAGCTACGTCGCGACGCGACCCGATATAGAGGCGCCGCACACCCTCTTTGCTTCACTGACGAAGTAATGGATCATGAATTCCCAGAAGGGTTTAAACCCATAAATATCGACTCATACGATGGAACAACTGATCCCGCTGTATGGATCAAGGATTTTATTCTCCACATCCATATGGCCCGCGGAGATGACCTCCACGCCATCAAATACCTCCCACTAAAACTCTAAGGGCCAGCTCGGCACTGGTTAAACAGTCTGCCTGAAAATTCCATTGGCAGCTGGGAGGACTTGGAAGAAGCCTTCCTTGACAACTTCCAAGGCACATATGTCCGGCCACCAGATGCCGATGACTTAAGTCACATAGTTCAATAGTCTGGGGAGTCAGCCAGGAAATTCTGGACTAGGTTCCTAACTAAAAAGAACCAGATAGTCGACTGTCCGGATGCCGAAGCCCTAGCGGCCTTTAAACATAGCATCCGTGACGAATGGCTCGCCCGCCACCTCGGCCAGGAAAAGCCGAAATCTATGGCAGCCCTCACGGCACTCATGACCCGCTTTTGTGCGAGTGAGGATAGCTGGCTGGCCCGTAGTAATAATACGGCCAGCGATGCAAGCCCCTCCGAGGCCAAAAACAGAAACGGCAAGCTCCGACGCAGTAGACACAAACGCTGAAGCAATGGCGACAATACCGATGACACTACTGATTCAGCGGCTCCAAGTCCAGTCAGCGGAAGAAGCCGTATAAAAGAAACAATCAGGGACCATCCAGCTTGGACCGCATACTCGAACATCCGTGCCAAACCATGGCACCCCAGACAAACCAGCCAACCACACCAACAGAGATTGCTGGGTTTTTAAACAAGCCGGCAAGTTAAATGCCGAGAACAAGGAAAAGGGATCGCAGAGCGAGGACGATGACGAGGAGCCCCTGCAGCCAAACACAGGGGGACAGAAGAAATCCCCCCCCCCCCCAAGTTAAAACGGTGAACATGATATACGCCACCCATATCCCCAAGAAGGAGTGCAAGCGTGCACTCAGGGACGTCTATGCGATGGAGCCAGTCGCCCCAAAGTTCCACCCATGGTCCTCCTGTCTGATCACCTTCGATCGCAGGGATCACCCGACCAGTATCCGTCATGGCGGTTCAGCCGCACTGGTCCTCGACCCAATTATTGATGGATTCCATCTCACGCGAGTCCTCGTGGATGGTGGCAACAGCCTGAACCTGCTTTATCAGGATACAGTGTGAAAAATGGGTATCGATCCCTCAAGGATCAAGCCCACAAAAACCACCTTTAAAGGTGTCATACCAGGTGTAGAGGCCTGTTGCACGGGCTCAATCACACTGGAAGTGGTCTTCGGATCCCCGGATAATTTCCGAAGCGAAGAGTTAATATTCGATATCGTCCCTTTCCGCAGTGGTTATCATGCACTGCTTGGACGAACCGCATTCGCTAAATTCAACACGGTGCCGCACTACGCTTACCTCAAGCTCAAGATGTCGGGACCACGCGGTGTAATAACAGTCAACGGAAATACGGAGCGCTCCCTCCATACCGAGGAACACACCGCGACCCTTGCAGCAGAAGTACAAAGTAGCCTTTTTAGGCAGAACCTCAATTCGGCAGTAAAGCCCCCGGACACCATCAAGCAAGTCCGAACTACTCTGCGGTGTGGCTCAATCGCCCCTGGATCCGCACACCTTCACTTTTTCTTTTTCATTTCAGGTTTTTCTCTTCTCAAGGCTTTTTCTGATAACCTGATCATCGGACCGATCACGGGACGGATACACCAAGGAGGCAAGGAGCTTTGACGTACAAGGGAATCCCCATGTGGTCTCTGCTAACGATCGCTATACCTGTTTTTTACATACCCGCACGCAGCTCGCTCTTGGTCATGGCATGTTAAATAGCCTGTTGCTTATCGCACTATTTTACGCCTTGACGAATTTATCAAATTATAATGGAAACAGTTTGCGGCCCAAAAATTTAAGGCCCCGGCTTATTACCTTTGTTGTCTTCCTGTTTTCCTTTGTTTTCTGTTGATAATCTTATCACATAGCACCCGTACACTTTGGTACATTTCATATTTGCCAGGGGCTTCATAGCGCCCCGCACTACGGCAACAAAGTCCGAACACTTTTACAGTATAGTTTGGCACCCCGAATTTAGCATTATATGCATTGGCTCCGAATCATATCTTTGGTCAATAGTTGGGTTGCCCGGCTCCTGTGCTTACTACCTTAGGTTCCGCTATATCGGCTACGGTAGTAAAGGGAGAACTACTACGATTGTGTCCCGGTTCATCTGGATGAGCACCTCAGTAGAGAAAGCCGAAAACTGACTGTCATGATGCGGCGAGAGCCGGTCAGCTGTTCGGAGGTTTCAAATCGATAGAGGTCTTTTCCGCATTATGCGAAGGGTCGGTACTAACCCGATTAGGTGTTTACAACACCCTAGTTTGGATGCTAGGGGCTGTGCCTACATTTTTATTATCGAACTCCTATGGCTAAGTGAGGGTGATAAAGCGTTATAGTCCGATTGCTTGTTCGTTGCGCTAAACACCTCCTTCAAGGACCAAATAATTGGATCAAGAGTGTTTAGATTCCATCCCGAACACCCCCGTACTACCTACGTGGGGGCTGAAGCCGACGACTGGCCAACCCTCAGATTTAATAAACGGCCGCACAGGAGGTAAAAATTTAACAGAAAGCATTATATTACACAAATTGTCTTTGTTTCATAATACAGGGCAAGACAAATATGAATTTATTCATTCAAAGATCACATCCTTTGCACATTGCTCCGCCACAAGGCGGGATCCCTCCAGGACACTATCAAAATATAGCTCGGGTCGGCGGTGCTCCTTGCCCTCAGGCGACCCCTCGGTCATCAGCTTCTTGGCATCTATCTTCGCCCAGTGCATCTTGGCGCGGGCAAAGGCCATTCGCGCACCTTCAATGCAGACCGACCGCTTTATGACTTCAAGCCGCGGGCAGGCACTCACAAGCCGCTTCACGAGTCCGAAGTAGCTGCCGGGCATGGGCTCGGCAGGCCATAGCCGGACTATTAGGTCCTTCATGGCTAGTTCGGCCGCCTTGTGCAGATCGACCAGCTGTTTCAGCTGGTCGCTAAAGGGCACCGGATGTTCTGGTCTAAGGTATTGAGACCAGAACAGCTTCTCCGTAGAGCTCCCTTCTTTGGCTCGATAGAACTCTGCAGCATCTGATATGCTGCGCGGCAGATCCGTAAACGCCCCTGGAGAGCTCCAAATTCGGGTAAGTAAAAGGAACGTTTCCTTTGTAGATTTGCTTCGCATAATGAAAGCCTTACCCACCGCGATCTTCTTGGCCGCCTGGATTTCCTGGAGGGCGCTCTGGGCTTCGGCTCGGGCATCTTGTGAGCTCCGGCGGGCCTTGGCAAGTTCGGACTCTTGAGTCTTAGAATCACGCTCCAAGGACTCGTACTTCTTGACGGCTTCCTGGAGCTCTTGCTAGACCTCGCTGACCCGGGCCTCCCGCCTCTTGCGCGCGGCGCTTTCCTTGGCCGCTTTGTCCTCGGCCTCAGCTAACGCCTTCTTGAGGACTGCCACCTTGGTCGTGGCCCCTAATGAAATTCATGACACTTTAGTCAGCACGAACCATTCATCCTTCCTAAATATACAAGCAGGTTACTACATACCTTGGCTGTCCTCCAGCTGCTTCTTCACGAGGCTGAGCTCTTCCTCGGCTCGCTTCAGGTTCTGCTTCAGTCCGAAGACCTCCGCAGTATGAGCGGCAGTAGCCAGCAACGACACTTGCTTATTCACATAGTCATCTTATGTTAGACTCCTGCGAAATTATTTTGATCCTCTGTTCGGCCTTTTCTCTCCGAACACCGAACAGAGCATCAGGGGCTACTATCTACACTGTGATATTCTTTCTACAATTGCATTACTTACCTCAAAGCCTGTTAGAAGGCTAGTGCAGGCTTCGGTCAGTCCGCTTCTGGCGGACTGGACCTTCTCAATCACCGTACCCATAAGGATACGGTGTTCATCCACAATGGAAGTGCCTCATAGTGCTTCCAGCAGATTATCCGGTGCCTCTGCTTGGACAGAGGTCACCGGCGGAGCAGGCATCCCTCCTCCTTTCGGGGAAGGCTGCTCGCCTGACTCCGGAACCGTATGGGTCTCCGGAAAGGTATTCGGCTGGGGGCTGAATTGTATATGGCCCCCATCTCCAGTCCCCATGGGGGCTTTCTCCCCCATGTGTCCGGCGACCGAGGAATCATCCTCTGGCACCACCCTGACGGCCTCCTGAACCTCTCCCTGGCCTGGGAAGGTCCTTTGGGACACCACCTCGTCGTCACCCTTGGCCGGAGGAGAGTGAGCGGCCGGCGGAGACTCGCTGGCCATCGCCTTTGAATCTAGCGAACCTCCTGACGAGGATCGCAGGGGGCTGTCGTGGGCTGGACTGTAATAGCATAATTCAACATATTAGTACCATGAAGCGGAGACATGGATGTGCATGAGTTTTTTGGTACTTACGATGCGGCCCGGGGCTTGGTCCGGGGGGGTCGCTCCGGACTGCCGTCGACGTCCCACGCGGAGTTATCCGCGAGGGCGTGCTTCCCCCTCTTGGGCGCCTCCGCCTCCAGATTTGTGGACGCTGTCCTCCTTTTCCTCCCCTCATCAGGGGGAGATTTTTTCTCCTCCCCCTCGTCGTCGTCTTCGGCGGCGAAGGAGTGAGACTCGTCGTCTTCGGACGTCATGTCCGAAGCACCCAAAAAAATACACTTCCGTGATGATACGTGTTTGTCACAGTAGGTCGCGTTTTTTGTCATGCATGTACATCCATGACAAATTTATGACAGAATCAAGATAGTCATACCTGTGCTGTCGTAGAAGTGTTCCATGACATTACCAAAATCATCATCACGGAAGTGTCCACTTCCATGACGATAAATCGCGTGTCACATAAGTGCTTTCGTCAAGGGTGACCGACACGTGGCATCCACCGTAACGGAACGCCGTTAAGCTATCGGTCGGGTTTTGGATCCGATAACTCATTAACAGCCGCGACCAATGGGGATTTTCCATGTGTAAAATCATCATTGGCTGGAGGAAACACGTGTCGGCTCATCGTTGGGACAGATGTCATCCACTCATTGGACAGAAGGCGCCTATGATACGTCGACACGTGGCACAACCCATCAAGTTTAAATGGGCCAGCCCAACTAAAGGCCCACAAGATTTTGCGGACCATAATGGGCCGGCCCAGCTAAAGGCCCACGAGATTTTGTGGACCATAATGGGTTGGCCAAGCTAAAGGCCCACAAGATTTCGCGGGCCATAATGGGCCGGCCCAGGTAAAGGCCCACAAGATTTTTGTGTGCCATAATGGGCCGGCCCAGGTAAAGGCCCACAAAATTCTTGCAGATCATAATGGGTCGGCCCAGCTAAAGGCCCACGAGATTTCGCCGACACTAATGGGCCGGCCTAGCTGTAGGCCCACAAGATTTTGAGGACCCTAGTAGGCCGGCCCATTAACTGGCTGCCATGTTTTGGGCCAAATGCCGGCCCATATTTGATCCGGTCCATTAATGGCCTGCCACGTTCCGGACATTATAATGGCCCATATGAGATCCGGCCCGTTAAAAGCCTCCCACTTTCTGGGCCAAATCACGGCCCAGATCAGGTCCGGCCCTTTAAGAGGCTTTGGCCTCAATTATGGCCCATATCAGATTGGGCCCGTTAACTGGACGCTATGCTTTTGGGCCCACTTGCTAAAGGCACATTTAGTAATTCAGCCTGATATTAGTTTCGACCTGTTAAGGGCCCGTTTAACATTTCGGCCCTATATTAATTTCGGCCTGTTAAAAGCCCGTCATATAGTTGGGCCTAACTACAGCCCGGTTTGCATCCGGCTTGCTCGCAGCCGATATATGATTGGGCCAAACAAGGACCGAGACAATTTTGGCCTGTTAAAAGCCCGTGATTTGATTCGCACAATCATGGTCCGGGGTCCATTTCGGGCTGCTGCCGGCCCGTGAGCTGTTCGACACGTTTCAGGCCCAACCTACTTCTCAGCCTCCTAAAAGCCCATTGAGTTTTCTTGCGAAAAGAGGGACGGGGGTTACTCGGCCTATTAAATGCCCGAATCTACTAGTGGGCCAGTATGACGAGGCCCATGATGCGGATCATACATCGTGATTGCATGACGGCCCGATTATGTACCGTAATTTTATGGTTTGGCCGGTTTACTGCGAAGCAGGATATATATACAGTAAAATAACTGCAGCATCGTGAATAAGAAAAAACCTAGACTATACAATAAAGAAATTATGGCATATTACATCCACTAGGCATCAAAGTTCGCCACTATGATAATAAAGCACAAGCAGACAGCAGATTACATACACTGGGCATCAAAGATCGCCACCAGTGCAAATAAACACGCCGACAAAATAATATACAAAACCGACAGCACTTCAATAGAGTTCAAGAAAGGTTAGCCCTGCTGGCGAGCTGCAGCGCAACCACCTGAGCAAGATGATGAGACTGCGCTTGTTCAACACTAATATCTTCCTCACTCTGAAAGATAAACAAGCAGACAGATGACAGGTTTTGCACATAAAAGTATCAGTGCTGACAATTCATCACATTTCTTACTGACGAATAAAGTGACACAGTTTAAAATTGCATTAACACAATATGGTATTGTTCAGGTCAAGACATGGCAGGAAATGACATTGTGAAGGAGTTGGCAGCTTCACGACACCACTAGATTACAGATCAAGAACTCATAAGTATCAATGGTTAGTGTGTTGTGAATTTATCCCATTTCAGATTGGCAAATAAAGAGATGGTTTAAATAATAGTAGAATGATATGACATTGTTCATAGTTAAGACAATGCAGAATATGACATTGTGTTGTAGTGGGTAGGTTCACCACACCACTGGATTACGGATGAAGAACAGAAGCATACATGCAGTGCAAAAGAAGATCACTTGCTCTGTATAGTTTAATTTACATGGTATGAAGAAGGACCTTGGTTGTACAACTGAAAACTTAAATTGAGAAGGACAAACTTTTGTTTATGAACTACATAATAAACTTTAAACATGCAATTTGATGCAAACACCAAAAATAAATAGCTGTTGCAGTCATGCCTAACCAAATATACACAACAAAGTTTGAAGGCTTGAGAAGGACAAACTTACATTACTCGTGAAGACAGGCTCTATAAAGCCCTTGTCCATGCTGATGGGGGGGAGCAATTTAAGAAGTTTACCACAGAATCTTCTTCATAAGCATTGCCTTTATTCTACATTTTGTTAAGAGTAAATATAGATGTGATAATATACGAAAAATGGAGAATATTTAAGATAAGATGAAGAGTGATGCTACATAACCAAGTAGCTATAAATGTATGTGCAGCGATACAGGCAAAAGGCACAGCCAAGAGCAATGCACAGCTAAACTTCTTCAGTACCAACATTATGGTAAGAGTAAATATAGATCTGATGTGTAGAAAATGGAGGGCAAAGGAAAATAAGCTGCAGAGTGATGGTACATGAACAACTACCTGTCAATATAAGTACACTGATAAAGGACATCAAGTACTTACAAGAACAATGCAGAACTAAAAAATCATTGGCATTGGATATATTCTACAATAATGTAACCATTCATACAGATCAGATAATTTGGAGCGAACAATTGATAAGCAAGCTATCATGCATACCGCTGTCACATAATGAACAAGGTATGTATGCAAGTATAGTGATACAGGACAACAGGTACTAACAAGAGCAAAGCAGTGGGCAGCATATTTGCGATATCCTGTCGTTCTTTTCAAACCGGAATTCTTCTTCGAGCAGATTTCCTGCAAAAAAGATCTGTAAGGCACATGCGGAAAAGTAGAAGTTCAAATTGTCATTTGATTTCATAGACAGTACCTCATCCTGGGAACGAGACCAGTGCATAACAAGGTTTTTCCATTCAATGTCTTCTAAATTTAGCACAAGATACTTCACCAGAAATTCGTTTATAGACTTGCCATCAAAGTGTGATTTCCTCAGGTAACACCGATACTGATGCAATGCTTCCTTGAAAAGCACAAGCAAGCTTTGCTCGTCATGACTATCCAGATTGACCCTCGCCTAGTTACAACAATGTAATGTAAATCATTGATGTGTTCGATCAGCAGAAAACAGGAAAATAATAACCATGAATAATAGCACTTACACGTAAGTTGGATAGGAAGATGTGAAAATGGTGTTTGTCTTCACTATAATCTTCCCATGATGGGAATATATGCACGTAGTCCCTAACACCATTGAAAGCATTGTCTTTTAAACTGGGAATAAATGGAATGGGGTTCCAATCTGCAGGAATTGGCCGTCTCTGCAGTTGGGATAGGTCTTCGGCCGGTGGACTTGCTCTACTTTTTGCTGGAGTGGGATTTTTCTGTGGTACAGCTGGTGCTATGGCAAATGAAATTGGTATACCTTTTGCTGGAGTGCAGGTCCTGTGTGGTGGGGCTAGTGGTGTGGCCAGTGAAGTATGGGTACAGTCTGCTGGAGTCGGTCCTACGTTTAGTGTCACTGGTTGTACAGCCAATATAAGTGGAGCGTTGTCTGATTTCTCCGACACCACCACGTTTTTCAAGGACTTTGCTGGTGCTCCTTCAGGTTCGGCAATCACCCTCTTCCTTTTTGATGTCTGATGCACAAGAACATCATTTGAGTGGAAAAACATGGTATGATGACAGATGGAATATGTATTGATAATGGATGGGCATGGCATCTCGAGTTATATGATGAGTAAACTAAGCAGATGGCGGTGCAACAAAGTAGAAGAAATGCAAGACAACATATGCAAGATACGCGCAATCAATAAAACCTTGCCAAATTAGAACAGGCACCTCGATGGGTGAACAGGACAGGCCATCTGCCTTTGACTCCTCGAGGTTAGAATAGTCATTAGGATGATATTCTGAACAAGAATCAACAGGTGGGGAGCGTATGAGTTTCATTGCTTCCAGAATGGCACTCAATGCCTTGGTGCTAATTTTGTAAGTCATTGCAGTCCACAATATTCTTCTGATGTGCGGATTCTGATATTCATTGTAATTGCGTATAATATCTGAGAACCATGAAAACATAAATAGTTGTGAGATTATCTTTGTAATGCAGATGATATTCTAATATAGGGGCGCCCCTGTAAACACTTGTGTGCTATCACTGGATTCTTATGAGAGAGCTCATGTGTGCTGTAATATGGTGCGTGCATTTATATAATCTGGCACAAGTACACAAAAAAATAGGCTCCAGAAGTAAGGATAGCTGGCAGATGATAGGTTCATAATATACTATATAGAGAGTTTATTGCCAAACCATGATAACAAGAGCACACAACAACTAGGCAGATCATAGTGTACATAACAGGGGTACACCATAACCACGATATATAAATCGGGAAAGTGGAACTGGCTTGAAAATACGGTGTTGTATTGCCGCTAGTAATTGAAAGCCTATCGATCACGTACAGGCCAGCTCTATCAGCTGTTGACTGCAGATGTCCTTGCGCCCCTTCCTGACAAGGAACATACTGTACGTACTAAATACAGAATAAACAAAGAGGAACATGTTAAAGAACAGAAGATGAAGCATATTCTTGAGGTTCCGCTTCATTGCATACAATGTTGGTTGCCCACTCATGATGAATCACAGGGCCCAAAGAAATGCAATTCCATGCTCTCTCTCTATATGTGGCAATTTTGAACAAGAGTCATTAGGATCATATTCTGAACAAGAATCAACAGGTGGGGAGCGTATGAGTTTCATTGCATCCAGAATGGCACTCAATGCCTTGGTGCCAATTTTGTAAGTCATTAGTGTTTAGCTTCAAGAGTGGACTGCTGCTAGTGCGACACAAAGCAGCTACACAGATCATAGTGTAGATATAACGGGGAAAACCGTAAGCATCAGAGTAAAATCAGCAAAGTGGAACTTGCTGGAATATATGTGCTAGTATTGCCGGTACGGCTAGAAAGGCTTTGGATACCAACTCTCTTCAAGCTAAGGTGCGGTACTGTTAATATCAGTGTTACTCTCAAAGGCGACACAGCTCCCTGCATTTCCTTGCTATTCTTATAGGATTCAAGTGGGCAGGTGACTACAAATCCTATTCCTATGTTTACAAGATCCTACAAATCAAAGAGGCTCAAAGTGTCCATCACAACCGACCGTATAGACCTCTACACTGCAAAAGTCCCTGCTCATCTTCAGTACAAGGAACATACTGTACCACTATCATACTCCCTCCATTCCAAAATATAAGTCTTGGTAGAGATTTCCACTATGGATCACATACAGATGTATCCATATACATTTTAGAGTGTAGATTCACTCATTTTGCTCCATATGTAGTCCATGGTGGAATCTATACAAAGACTTGTATTTAGGAACAGAGAGAGTACATATTAAAGAATAACGGAAGAGGAACATGGTAAAGAAGAGCAAGCAGATTTTGGATAATAAAATGTTGGTTGCGCAGTGCCGACACATGATGAACCAGAGCGCATTAAGAATGCAACTCCCAGCTGTCTCTCGACCATTTCAGGCGGTTGGATGAAGATCCTACGTCTCCTAACCCATCTTCTTCCTCGTCTCTGATTCTTCCCATACAGAACACCGCACGGGCTGCCGGCCGGACCACCGGCCCCTGCCGCCTGTGTTCCTCCGCCACCCCCACCCCCACCCCCGCCCCAACCCCCACCCGCTTCAAGTTTTCTTCCTTCGGCGAGGCCCCACAACCACCCGAGCCCCTTCGTTCGCACCGGCGAACTCCGGCGAGCTCTGAAAAATCGACTGACCCAGTTTTGAAATTTAGTCTACTGTGATTTAACTAGTGTGGAATATAAAAGGGGAAAACCATAAGCATTGGGAGTATAGTGTTGAGCGTGCCATGGCGGATCTGAAGGTGCAAACCGGACAAAGGCAACTTCGCAACCAAGACAAGAAATCAGAGTAAAGCAGTGGCGATATATTTTCTTGCTGCGATAAATAGTTGAGCAGATACGAAAGAGTGCCGCCTCTGGTGCGGCGCCGTGTACGCATCTGCTGAGAATTTGACGGTGTTGCGGTAGCGATGGCTGTCGGCGGCGTGGAAGAAGATCTAGGAGGGTAAACGCTGGCGGCGGGGCGCGGTGGACGAGACGGTCGTAGGAGCGGCGCCGGCAAGGTGGACGATGGCGGGGATGAAGCGAGAGGACGGGATGCAAGGATCCCGGTCCGAAGCCGTGGATGAGAGAGGTCGATCTCTTGTAATGGACGGCGGCGTCAGGGTATCAGCTCCGGCATGGTGGAGGAGGACGGCGGTGGATGGGGTGGCGGACGGCGGCGGACGGAGGAGGGTGGGGTGGAGAGGGTGTTTTGGCGCCCACGGAGTACGAATGGGGAAAAGGGAGGTAGAGAGGAAGGGGGGAACCATGTATTCAGGGCGCGCTTGTCTCAAATGCGAGGAAATTTACAAACTTAGCCCCCGTTTCAAATTTCTACTACATCACATCAACATTAGTCGGTTGGGGATAGGACGGTAATCTCGCATACACCGAATATTTGCCGACGAGAGTTTGTTTTTGGCGCCCACCGTGTATGAATATGAATCGGGGAGGGAGTCGATTTCGGCCGAGGACACACTGTGTTTTGGCGCCCACCGTGTATGAATGCGGGTGAGAGGCGGTTACGTCACGTTTGGGTGAAATTACAAACCTACCCCTATCGAAACCTATAGAAATCCAGCAGATAGGCTTTGCGTGGCAGGGATAGGCAGTAGTGATTTCCATCTCGCAAATTTTGGTTTCGGGCGGTTACTGCGACTTTCCCCGCTTCGTTCAAATTTTGCAGAGTCCACGTTTACCATGCCAACTCAATTCGAATCCCGTTTGTATTCTATTTTTTTCGGGCGGGATCCATTTTCAATTGGAATTACATTCTATATACATCATTTTTTTATATATACTTTCAAAAGCACAACACCATTTATACATAAATATGGTTTACAAATGGCATGATCTCAGATTCATAAGGTTGTATCCATCAATTTGGATTTTCAAATATTTGAAACCACTTTATGTTGAAATCCAATGTATGCATTCCTCGCTAACTGTCTCCAATTAATGTGTGTTTCATGCGGGTTTTTTTACTTCTCAAACATGTATAATGTGTTTCACACACGCAACATATAGTGTAATCCCGTTTAGACATTAATTGCATATAAACCATGCATTGTTTGTAATTGAAGAATCTATGGATCACCAATATTGATAAACTATATAACATTACACGTGTGCCCAAATTCAAATGAATATGCATGTTTGATACACCAATTTGCGTTATGATATTATCGATGTCGTGATCTCCAGTTTAAATATTTGAATCCCCTTTAATCCAGATATTCGTCTCATATATCTATCACTCATGCTTATATAGGACTATCTCTCTGGACCTATACGCGTTCATCGTCTCTCAGGTATCTCTCGTGCTACCTGTATGTCGACAATGATCTTTTATCTTTGTAACACACTGACGGTACTCTCTCCCTCGACCTTCATCACTCTATCTCTCTCTAAGTATATCTCGCTCCCTGCTATGTGTCTCTAACTATGATTCTCCATGTGGAATCTCTTTCTCTCACACAAACTTAAAACTTTGTCTCCCGGGGTCTCATTTCTCTCTATTATTCCCATGTGTGCCACTCGCACACCCCTCATACAGAGATGTCTTTCGCTCCTTAGATATGAGAACCTACGACTCTTCCTCTTCAATGTCTCTTTCTCACACACAAACACAAACTCTGTCTCCCAGGGTCTCATATTTCTCCATTGTTCTCTTGTATGTCGCTCACACACACCCTCTCTCCCTAGAGATATCTTGCGTTCCCTCGTATGTCTCTCTGGTTATCACTCTCATTGTGAAATATCTTTCTCTCTCGCAGACACAAAACTCCGTCTCTCTGGATCTCATTTCTCTCTGATATCTGTTTGTATGTGACTCACATGCACCCTCTCTCTATCTCTCTCACACCCACACACATAACCCAGCCTTCTGATCCACTCGACTCCTATCTCTAACGCACACTAGCTAGCATCTTTATCTTTCTATTTATCTGTTTCTCCATCAACCTTCTTTCGCGCCCTCACTCTTGATTCCTATCACGCACACTACATATGTTTCTCTCTACATGCAGTCAAGTGCCCTCTCACACACATATATAACTTCACCCTTTGAACCACCCGACGGTCATCTCCAACACCCAAACTAGCGGATGTCCCTCTAGCTAGCATCTCCATCTCTGTATCTATCTGTAGTTTCTCCGTCAACATTTCTTTCTCGCACGGAGTCTTGCTTCCTATCACCCACACTATATATGTCTCTCCATACATATGCATTTATAGGTTGGTCTCTTTTGCACAATCGTTGCGCCTCACTCCCTCTGCTCGCCATAGATGCATGCTCCAGCCCAACCCACTATCTCTTAAAGACAAAAACACATGCTCAATTGTCGGGCCTTCTTCCCTGCATTCTCACATGCATGCATATTGTCATACCGATCCGTCTCTCCCATGTCGTTGATCTTATGACTTATGTCTTCTTCTTTTATCTCGATCATGCGCGCGCGCACACACACACACACATCCCACGTATACATGTATACCTCTCACACATGCACGTTCAAGGTCTCTATGTCTCCATACGTAGTTAATTACCCTCAATCCTAACGCCACATCGAATCGTTCTCCTCTTTTGTGCACATAACTTCCGCCTGGATGGGTAAAACACACACTCACACTTAACAATCTCCTTCTAGCTACCCCCCCCCCCCCCCCCCCGCCTCTCACTCTTCCCCTATATCCCCGAAACCAATAAGACCATCCCTTTGTTTAATTCCCGCCTACATGCACCATCGATATATAGTAGTCTTCCTCGGTGTCTCTCGAACAAACACGTTCTCTCGATGTTGACTCCTCTCACGCGCACACACCTTATCTTCCCTCTCTACAGGCATTTTCTCTCTCGCACCCCATCGTTGGTGGCCTCTGCCATACACATCACCTCTCTATGATGAAGCCATGCACACTTAAATTACATCCACCACAGAGGACCCCACGACACACACACACACGCGCGCGCGCGCACGGACGCACCCCCCCCACACACACACTAAGACTCCATCTCTCTCTCTCTCTCACACACACACACACACACACACGCACGCACGCACGCACACACACCCCCCCACACACACTAAGACTCCATCTCTCTCTCTCTCACACACACACACACACAAACTAAGACTCCATCTCTCTCTCTCCTCTCTCTCTCTCTCTCACACACACACACACACCCCACACACACACACTAAGACTCCATCTCACACACACATGCTCTAGGTGGAGCATTTGTTCCTACCACCCTTCATCCAACCTTACCCGTATGATAAACAATCACCTTTATTTACTTGCATAACATGGACAAATTCTACTTTACTTTAGTAGTCAGCAAACTTATCATCTGTACCCTTATAAAAAACGAGTTGGCGGTGATGGTGTGCCTGCCATCTTGTAATACAGACCGTATGATCTATATCTGAGGATAGAAAGCAAACTATGATAATTTTACAAAAGATACTCGCACCTCTCTCCACATCATTATCTCCCGCAACCTCATTGCTCAGCAATTAAAAAAGGAATAAGTCTCTGGAACAACCTAGCATGCATGGTGGTCGCTGCCGCCTGCCGGCG
Source organism: Aegilops tauschii subsp. strangulata (assembly GCF_002575655.3). Classification (NCBI taxonomy): domain Eukaryota; kingdom Viridiplantae; phylum Streptophyta; class Magnoliopsida; order Poales; family Poaceae; genus Aegilops; species Aegilops tauschii. Next base: position 366,365,887 of record NC_053039.3, read on the forward strand.
CCGTCCATCCCCATGCCGCCGTCCATTCCGACCACCAGTCACCACCAAGCTCCACTCCTCCTCGCCTTATCTCTCATCTTTCATTTTTTCGGTGACATTCTCGAGATACCAGTTTTCCGATAAAATTCTCGAGATATCATTAGTTTTTACACATGGGATTACTCCTGCATGGGTCAATCACAACAGGTGTTCTGTAAAAAAATTCATATTGATGTTCCGTGCAATGCACGAGAATCTTGCTTGTAATTATATAACGCAAATCACGAGCAGGAAGTGACATTTTTTTGACACAACCACGTTAACATGGCCACGTAAATCACTAGCTAAAGTAAATACCATTATACTTATATCCCGATGCAAAAGGTTGAGTACATGTCCGAAGAGTAGAGTCGCACACACGCACTCTGTCTCTCAGAATCTCTCTCACACACACACCAGTTACGTGACGCCCACTTAAGCAGACACATATGTTACAATTTGTGCACCCGCGGGTACACGTGATGCTGCGCATTTATTTAAGCCGGAAGGCGAACCCAAACAGTAGCTGCATTCATTCCCCTCCCGCCGCCTCTTCTCTGGTCGCCGTCGCCCGGTAGCCATGGACCGGCCGAAGGTAACAACATAAGCCATACTCCCGCCGGAGCGGCGCTTTAATATGGAAATTTTAGTGGTCATGCATGCATCTTTTTGTCCTAGCACTCCTATATAAGGGTTGACCGGTCGCTTCCCGTGGACGTGCGCGGGCGGTGGAAGAGGAAGGAGAAGGGAAGCGGGCTGTGGAGTAACATTTTTTACCACAATTTCTTAGGAAACTGAGTGCAATAATTGAGTAGTTTTGCAAACTACCAGTACTACACCTGAAACGGTTCAAAACCTATACTCCCTTGCCAGCGCGCGCTTCCCGCGTGAAACGGTCAGCGTCGCCCTAGAGCGTCAGTGCCGCATTAATGCCCGGCCAGAGCGGAGGCGACCTCTCACTGGCGTCGGCTTTGAAGTGGCGCGACGGCCGAGAGAGCGCCGCTTCCCGGTGCACGCGACTGCTCCGCGTCGAGACTGGCCATAGGCCCTGTTTGGATCCATGGGTTAGAGTTAGTTTGAGCTAGTTGGGGCTCAAATAGCCCTAAAGTATCCAAGCATGAGGGTTTAAATTGGAGCAAGTTGCACCGGACCCACCAAAAAAAACTATCCCACCCAAGAGGTGCTAACTGGAGATAGTTCTCATTGGGACCACTGAAAAATCACTTTTCTCTCTCCATGAAGTGCATTTATTGTCAATCTAACCCTGTCACCCAAACACCTCTTTGGCTACAGTTAGTTCAGGGTTAGTCATGAGTTAGTCTAACATCTAGCTAAGTTAGAGTATCAAACAGGAGCAGTATAGGACATGCAAGTTGCTCAAAGCATACAGGCAAATTCATACGTGAAAGGATTTTTTCTTTTTGAAAACGGAACGTGAAAGGATTTTTTTTAGAATGCTCTTGGCATGTTGCTAACATGTGATAGTTAACCGACCTCAATAGACGGCAGAAATGCCAGCCCGCCGCACTTTGATAGAGACGAGGAGGGAGAAGCGATACACGCTGCTGGATTACTAGAGATAGGTGTCGCACGGAAGCCAAGAAATATGGTGATAGCGTGGGTTAGCCATGTACTAGTATGATGTAACTACGCTGGGCTGCCTTGTTTCGTACTCTTCCAGTCCACTGTGGAGATGATTGGTTAATTTTATATCGCTGAATAATATTAAATATTATGAGTGCAGACGCTCCACCACGAGGTTCCTTGCTCCTTCTCGGTCGTCCGGATTCTATGTTCTTCCACTCTATTTTTTTATGTGAGCTTTGTTCATCTTTTTGCCAACACGTGGGACATCTAGCATCAAGGTGCACGTGTTATGCAAGGATCATTCCATCTATATGAAGAACACATGGGACTGGAACTACGAGACGGACATGTACCCAGGAGTGGACGTACGAACCTGAGTAATGTAGCGCAGTAAGTGAAGTAGAAAGGCACAAATGGTATGAACATGCGTGGCATATAGGGTGTGTTTGGTTGCGTTCTCGTCTCAGCATAGTTGTTCCCTCTTCATGCGTGCTCAACTCAACACCCCTCTTCATGCATGCTTCTAGTGTATTTGTGCTAAACTAGTGTGGACTCATGCACCCTCCATACACTCTACCAAACACCCAAAAGTAGGTCGAGAAGGGAACTCTTGGGCGACATTTGTCTCTTACTACGTACTACCACTAAATGTTGTACGTGCAATGCACGGTGATGTTATGGAGTACGTGCCTAAGTACTCTACTACTACTATATTAGTTGGAGGCACATATTAACTTTTATATTTGTTTACGTGTATGCCCCGAGACCTTCCAACTAGACGTGTCTTTCTCTCCAGGTCGCACTTTGTATCGTTCATACCACTAAGTACTACTACGTGTGGTCTCCGACCCAGAAGTGGAAGAAGTGGAGACGCTCTACCACGTTGTTTTTTTATGCTGGGCTCTACCACGCTGTTCATGTCCCACTCCTTTCGCTGACGTGTGGGACATCCAGCACGTGCCGTGTTTGGCACCCTTCGTCGTAAGAGTTGAAACGCTAGCATTCATCAGAAATAAAAAATAATTATAAATCGGTAGTGATACTTTTTTTTTTGCGAACCAATCAGCAGTGATACTATACCACACGGTTTCCTTGCTCCTCGATATCGGAAAGAATACTTCCGTTCGCCAACATGTGGGACGTTGACCATCCTGGTCCACTTGCCATGCACGTAGAACTCCAAGGGAGAGTCACCCAGGTCGTCGCGCCGCAGTAACAATGACTAATGAGCCGTCAAATCACAGGCCCACTTCCCACTTTGAAGTTGCTCGGACGAAGGAACCATCATGACTTCGTTGAATTCCGCTTCTTGAAGAAAACTACTATACCAGCAGTACTGCTAGCTACAGTAGTTACTCCAACAGAGGCCTCCTTTCGTTCATAGGATAGGAATATGAAAATCATAGGAAGTGAGATGACATGCATCTCAATTCCTATAGAGGAAGAGATGCCATTTGATGATTAGGATAGGAATTTTTCCATTTAGTCTAGGCTAATGTACTGGTAATTTGCTCTAAAAACTACAGTAGTAACTAGTAGTATTGGTACATGCTCGTACTCAAACACAGACACACACACTAACTACTAGTACTACTACTTCTCACATGCTGGCCAGACGTCGTCGTTCTCCTTCCCGGCTTTGTCGGCGACACCCCACCGTGCTTGGATCTCCGCCGACCTCTCCGCAGCAGCGCGTGCGTCCTTTTCTTTCTTGCGGCGACGGGCCTCTCTTTTCTTGAGTGCTTTCTGACTTTTCCGCTCCCTCTGTGCGGCTTTCGCCGCCTCTTGCTCTACCGCCCATTCGGCCTTGGCATCTTCAAATTCCTCCCACATAGTTGTGAGGTCGCGAGCGGCGATGAACTCGGCACGGCGGGATGCCGTCGCTTCCCTACCATTTTGTGTGCGGTCGTGGGCGGCGAGGAACTCAGCGCGGCGGGATGCCATCGCTGCCTTACCGGTTAGTGTGCGGCGCGGTGGCATGAACGACGCTTGGTGAGAGCTCTGGGGTGGAGTGGCCGGACAACCGTATAGTGCATTGGTTTGTCAAGAGCTCAAGGACAGAAGATGAAGCAAATTTGGATTCCCCTTCAATCCTGGTCATTTATTACCGAGTAAAATGCATTGGCGGTCATCGAACTTGTCTTGATAGCTCACTTTGATCATTGTATACGAGATATGGTGATTATACGGTCACTGGCTCAGCGTTGTCTTGCAATTTCACTGACATGTGGGACCGTAATTGAATAAACCGTCGATAGCCGAAATCTAATCGCTCGGCGGGCGTCGGCTGAGAAGAGAGAAACGGGGGAGGGAGAAGAGATCGCCCGCCCGCCGCGCACGGACTCCAAGAAATATATGGTGATAATGTGAGGTGGGCCATGCTGGAGTCCGGACCGCTTCCGGAGCCCGCTCTCACCGCCCTGGCCCCTCAAGACGCCAGCTGCCCGCCGCATGCATGCATAGCAAGTAGTACTCCTTATGTGGAGGAGAGAGAGGCATTGACAAAGTCAAGGAGTGGGCTCTGCAAGAGCCCGTCTCTACACGTGCTCCTAGGTATAAAAAATAATTCTAAAAAAGGCATAAAAAATAATTGTGTCTTAAAAAAAGAAAGGTAAAAAACATTTGAGAGGAAATAGATAGAGAGAAAGTGAGAAAAAGCTGTAACCTGGGCATTACATGAGGAAGGAGGCAGTGGTGCACATGCCAAGTTCACTGGGCTGCCGTGTTTCACACTCCTCCGTCGTAACAGTGGAGACAATAGCTTTCATCAAAAATAAACAATGAATACTCGTTGCTCATCCTCTATATCGGAAAGAATACTTTCATTTGCCGACATGTGGGACGTCGACCATCCTGGTCCACCTGCCATGCACAAAATTATCCTGGTCTACCCCGGTCGTATCGCAGGCCCAACCTTTCCCACTGTAAGTTGTTCGGACGAAGGAACCATCATGACTTCGTTGAATTCCGCTTCTTCAAGAAAACTTACTGTACCCGCAATACTGCTACCACACGCGAAGACTGGACGGCACTGTACCACGTCATATCACTGAAACCCACTAGGCCAAACTAGCCCGCCTAGGTCATCTATTTTGGAACGGAGGGAGTACGTCTCTGCACTGCTATGATTTTGTGTTGCACGTTCTCTGTACTTTTGCTACGATTTTCCTACCCTATGAACCAAATGAGGCCTGAATGTATGTCGACTATTGTCTGATCGATCGCTAAGCCTACAATTTTAGGAGCTAGGGCTATTGGTCGATCGACGAGGGATAAGTATAAGCGTACCACGAGCTCATCAGCCCCAACGTTTCTCTTCGGTGAGTGTTTTGCAAGTACTATAGCTCGCATAGTAGCTAGCCTACTAACACCAAGAATCATCAAACAAGCCTTGCTGATATGATAAACAGTTCAAACTTACATCTAAGCATGCCATATATTACATCAAAAGCTGGTGAGGATACATCTGTTTCCATAACTCGGAGAGGGTTCGCATGATTCATCGCATGATTCACTATCAAACAAAAGTAGCAAGATCCGCCCACACAAGACAGTCCACTAGCCCTAAGATGGTTTGATAACACGCATCGTTCTGGTAATTAAACACAGGGCAATGCAAACTACCCTGAAGGATTAGCGCGACCAACTATTTCTTGTCATCAATCTCTCGGGCAATGACCACAGCACGGACAGCGGCATGGGAATCGATTTCTAGGGTGATGTCCACAGGACTGACCGCGACATCCGAATCGATCTCTGGGGCGATGTCCACAGGATGGACAGCGGCATCGGAATCGATCTCCGGGGCGATGCCAACAGGACGGGCCACGACATCGGAATCATCAAGGACGTCCACCGGCACCTGCACAACCCTAACATATTAGCAAGCACATTGCAAATAATCAAAAACCACAACTATGGTAATAAGCCATTATTTTTTACCTTGTGCAGCTCACCGGGGGATCTCATCCCTCCGGGGGCCATCTCCTCGTCCTCGATGGGGGCCATCACCTTGCCAGGCGAATACTGCTTCTCAACGGCGACTATCTCCTCAAACTCGGTCTTGAGCCTCACATAGGTGGCAATCAGAGTTCCCAGGGTAGGCACGGTGGGGCCCTTGCTGTTCTTCCAACTTTGTTTGAGGAGTTCGTCCGCCAACGTCCTCAACTCTTTGGCCAGTGCTTGTTTCTTGGAGTTCTTCGTCTCCATGGGTTAGCCCGCCAACATGGTCAACTCGTTGGTCGGTGCTCGCTTCCTGGAGATCGCTGTCTCCAGTGGGTTGTCCGCCGGCAACTCTTTGCCTAGTGCTCCAGGATCCATCAATGAACTGACAAACAAAAAGCAATCGAAAGGAAACCACAATCGCAATGAAAACGGGAAAAGAATAGGATGTGATAATCGGTCGGTGCTTCGCAAAAAGAAGATTCTTGGAATGAAAATATAGCAGCATAACTGATTCGCCCACCTTTCCTTTGTCGGTACAGAAGAAAAATGGCAGAAGTGAGTAGCCTGGAGTGAGGTTTTCTTCAAGAAAGGGAAGAAAGGGCTTGAACGAGCGTTCCAGTGAAATGATGGTTGCTTCGTCCAGTCCAACTTGGAGGCCACCTTACCACTGCTGGTAAAGGTGTGGGTTTTGTGATATGACGGGTCATGACGGCCACACCGGGGTGACAGGTGAGTCTCGACTGTAGCACCTCGCTGTGATTTGGTGGATGGAACGCGGGCCCGGATGCTTTGAAATGTCCCGCATGTAGATAGAGCGGCTAGTCATATAGGAGTGCTCAATATTGTGCACCGTGACCAAGGCGGAGAGGAAAACAAGAGAACTACGTAATTAATGCATGAGTTTAATTAGGGTAGTTTTGTAAAGTACGAGATACATTCCTCCAATTGCAAAATGCCTTGGTTCATGAGATTTGAGATTTGAGCCCTATAAACCCGAAGGGAGGGAGTACTGCACACGGTGTAGTCTAGTCACTTGTTGAAATCTCTAGAAAGGTAAATACTCCTTTCCGGTTTACAGGGCTATACTACTCCCTCCGTCTAGGTGTGTAAGTCATCTTACGAAAACCAAATAGTCACAAAACACTTAGGCGCGGTGCATTAACTCCTACCTTGTTTCTTGACATATCAACCAGTAAGAGATGAGAGGTGTGCATGCTTTTAATGACTTGCAATGGCTAGTTCATTGCATGCAATGCTATTAATTAGCAAATAAACATTGGTGACCCCAGGAGGAAACGGTGCTAAGCGCGTGGACCTATGCAGAATGAGTATCAACCAAATGATAATGGAGTTTAATTGTTAAACAATAGCAATTTTGTCTCATGCAAGAGCCTGGCTAGTACTCCAAGGAACCGCACCACGCGAGCGTTCGCAACTGCCACGTTCGGGTTGCGCTTGGCTCTTCGCCTCTTCGAGAAGACGATAAATGATGTTATTCCTACTTCTACAGTATCGAATCCGCTGCTGCATGTCCGTCCACCTCGTGCGGGAGGTATAGCGTGTAGCGAAAGCTTCTACTTACTGCTCCTGCCTTTGCGTCTATGATAGGTGGGCCCAATAGGTGGTTGGCCCTCCTGTCATGTAGCCAAAGGCAGGTGCAGTTAAGGCACCGGAGCTCAGTCTGCGAGGGAGAGGGCGTTGTAGTAATCAAATTTCTCGGTCTTGTACGAGTTGACGCGACACATCAAAGCACTGCACTCGATATAAGTCTATTTACACATTTAAAATGGGCTACTTCGTATGTAGGAGTAGACATATTTTGCTTCGTATGTAGTCACTTGTTGCAATCTCTAAAAAGACTTATATTTGGAAACAAAGGGAGTACAGCGCATGCATGCATGCCGTGACTTTCCTTTTGATACTTGCATGTGTTGATTTGATGCACCTTGCCAGATTTTGACTATAAATTTAACTAACCAAATTTTCATGCATGTCACAAAAAATTACGGGGCTGTTTGGATTGTGACTATGTTTGTCTTATGTTGCCACATTATTTTTCCCACACTTGCCACACTTGCCTAACCTGAGTTGCTCAAATTGTTAGACACACTTTGGCTTGCCTAAGGGAATCTTGCCACAATTTTTGTGTCTATCACATGTGGGGTTCACTGCTAATAAAAAAATTCTTGTCTTAGGTGTGGCTTATAAAAAAGACTTATATTTAGGAATGGAGGGAGTAGAAAATATAAATAATAATGCATGTTGGGGCAACCCACGTTTCCGCTAATTTTAGCCGTGGGCTTGTTCACAATTTTTACGAGGGGTTGGTTGTTCATTTAATGGAGGGACTTGTAGTACCAGACTTGAACGATACAAAGTGCGACCTGGCACACCGTAACACCACGTGGAACAAGCGGGTAGCTATCTCAAAAAACAATCAACAACTAAAAAAACCGCGACCTGGCATGTAGTAGTACACAATTTTAAACGATTGTTTTGATGGAGTGAAAAAGGAAAACTACCCCACTACGTATATATAGGCCGGAGCCTCCGCGCTTGCTTGCTAGGGTTTCTCTATTCACACACTCTCATCCTCTCCAAATCTAAACAAGATAGGGGTAGTAACACTGTCTTTCTCCCTTCAAAAAACACTGGCTTTCTATCCTCACCGCTGGTTACAGATCCGGACGTATCCCCCTCCGCCGGTGAAGGGGAGGAGGGGCAGCGTTTAGGCCGTCGTCGACAGCGAGGGAGGAGACCCACTGCCGGCCGCACCGTTATCTCTGGCCGAGCACCGGCGCGGGTAGTCCTCCGATCCCTTCGTCGTTGCCTGTGGGCGGATCCGGCCTCCCGCCGCCCACCTATCCACATCCCGACGACCTTCAGGTATATCTTCGTTCGAAACCGCCTTAGCTCTACTTCCCCAGCTCACTACGTTGCTGCATGTCCATCATTTTCTACCTCTTAGCCCCTCTCGATCGGATGGTCCAATGTCACATTTTTTTCTTCTTCTATTGTTAGAGGTAAAGCTACTTCATGGAGTCGAATCTTGTACTCCCTCCGTCTGAAAATACTTGTCATTGAAATGGATGTATCTAGATGTATTTTAGTTCTAGACACATCCATTTTGATGACAAGTAATTCCGGACGGAGGGAGTACTTGGTTCAAAAAGGAAATTAAGTGGGGGTGGGGGAATTTAGTATGTACTCCCTCCGTTCAGAATTACTTGTCTCGGAAATGGATGTATCTAGAACTAAAATACATCTAGATACATCCATTTCTACGACAAGTAATTCCGAACGGAGGGAGTACATCGGACTTGGTACAAACAGGAAGGAAAGGGAGTGAAAGTAGTACAGACTGGTCATCCAACCGGTCTCTTGGTCGAAAAGGGAAATATAGGGGTAACGCTGTACACAGTGCTATGACCAGGACTAGATTTGCTATCCACACATAGGAGTAGGTGGCTAGAGTGAACAAAAATGGGACCAACACAGATATGTTTCTTGGATGTTTGTTTCTCGGGGCAACAAACTATGAATCACCACTTTATGCCCCTGTTTACGTACATGGTGCTGGACTGCTGGTGCACCCACTGTCCCATGCCCTTATACCAAATATTTAGGCTCCGTTCGGAATAAAGGGGCAGAAAACATAGGTCTTGATGAAAATAGAGGAATAGGAAAGGAATGTAGGTATAAAACTATGGAACAGCGAACCGGAGGAAACTCTCAAGAGAATGTGTTCAGATGGACTACGAAATGTACAGATTTGTTTTTTTAGAGTAGCATGCTTGGCAGTATGAGATGCTATTTGTTTATTCAGCTGCACAGTGACTACTCTTGTCCTCACCTCACGTACCACACATAGGTTGATTTTTTATTCCGGCAACACATCACAGCAACCTGTCTAACGCATAGCAGCGAGCGCCTGCCTCGGGCTTCCGCCCAAAAAATGAGCAGCGCGTGGATGTTTCTAATCCTATGGAATCAGTACTACCAGACCAGCTTTCCTATGAAACACTATTCACCTTTCCCGTGTTCCGAACGGTTGGAAGGGAAAGAATACCGTAGGAATTGTGTTCCTACAAAAATCCTGCACCAAACCTGTGAACCGAACGCAGCCTTGGCTGTTCTTAATCTAATGTCCCTCGTAAAAATGAAGCCATGCCACTGTTATAAGCCATGACAAGTTTAGCCAAATGTTTTTGCCTGTAATTGTTTGAGACTCTGACTGTTTCCTCTGTGCCTTTTTGTGCAAACAGGGATATCCAATTCACCTGGTTGCTGTTGTGACCTTTTGGTGCACTGCACAAAACTCTTCTTAAAAGAAGTGACTTTTGTGCTGTTTAACTGGAATGTCAGAATGGAATAGTTGGTTCATTTTGGTGGAACTGCGCAAAGGGAGATCTATGTTCCAATCCTCATCATCCATATTGGCGCCATAACCTTCCTTTAGGTAAGAATGATATTTAATGCATGTGTTCATCTCTATTTTCCGACTGCCATGAGAAAATAATGCTGTTTTTTACTAGTACACTTGTACTCCCTCACTGACAAAACCAATTCTGAATTAGAAGGCCAATCATGTACTTGGTTTCACCAACTGGTGAGGAGAAAGAGAAACAGAGCATGAAGAGGAAGAAGAAGAAGAATAAACAGTGCCAAGGCGATCTTGCTGAAGCCAGAGGCCTCAGTGGAGGCCATTCAAGGGCTCCGGCAATGACTACCTTACATGTGAGACGATCCTCCAGGGAGCCCTTCCACTTCTGTTGTCTCACTTAATTAATTAGGAGTACTTAAGTACCACTAATTTATTACTGCCTAATTTTCCTGTTGGAGTTAAACAAATCTTTAGTAGGACCCTATGATGAATCATGTACGTGTGTATGTTTGTCTATGGAGGTGAATCATGTGGTGGAGCAGGGAGGGAATATTATTAGTGTCATGACATAATAGTGCTATTGTTTTGCATGTCAATTTATTGCCATTGGTTCAATGAGGCAATGTTTTGCGTATTGTTCATCATGAATTTGATGCTACTGTTTGAGTAATATGCTAATGTCTTCCTATCCTTTCTCACTAAGCTAATGAAGGTTTCACCTTGTTCCTACTTGTGCAAACAGGGATCATGTTGTGCCAATCATACATTTTAGTGGAACTACACTAGACAATACAATGAACTGTATCCCAGCTAGTGCTTTAACTCTGCTAGAAGTTCTTGATAATCTTTCGATATAATCTCAGCACTGGTAAACAAGAGTGATTTCAACCATACATTTGAAGTGCACAAAAATATATACTATTGTGTGATTCCAGTGAGTGCTTTATCATCTCTTATGGGACTACATGAATAACCTCTTTTTCTCAGGTTGGTACGGGCCTGAGGCCTTCATCCATATTAGTTTGCTGTCATCTCTATTTGTATCGTGCTACTGTCATGAGAAACTCCTTTATCTTTGCACGTTAAATTTTTTCAACCTATGATAAATGGCAATGCTTTGAGTGTTGAATTGAGCTAATTGGCACTGATTAAATAAACTAATACCTCCCTTTAAGCAAGACTACTATGTTGCTAACTTTACCCATTAAGATAATGAGGGTGCTTCTATTTGTTAGTGTATGTTTCATCAACTAGTCCCACTATTACAGTAATCTCACTCTCTCAATATATGTGCCAGCAGGGATGCTCGATTTTGGTGGAACTGCACAAAAACTTTGGGTGCTTCATTGCCTCGACAGCTTCCGTCCTTTCCTGTTAGTCGCTAATCTCCGCTTGCTTTCTTCCTTTGCTGTCAGTCGCTTGGCTTATCTCGGCTTCCAGTCAAAGGAAATAGTAATTGATATGCTACCTCACACACGTTGGTACTGGTCTTTATCCTGATTATTGTGCCTGTCATATGTATTGGTAATTTGGTATTGTGCTACTGTTTGCCGATTTCATAAAGGAGTAATTTGGAGCCTGAACTCGCAGGAAAATCATTACATCGGGTGATTTCAGTAGAACTGCACAAAATGATCAGATGGACAGGTACTTATGCTGCTGCTATGTACTCCAAAGTTCACTCAGACAAGCATCGATGTTGACAAGAAGTGCCTATATTCATTCGAGTATCAACCGGCGTCAACCACTTGTCAAACTCCAAGTAGTAGGAGAGTGAACGCCAAAAATATTGCTTGGTGCATAGCCCAGAAAAACGCAGTCCAGTCTTCGGTCCCAACTTGTGCCTTTTGGTTATCGGCACATATGGTAGCGAACTATATGGCATGGAGTCTAAAGATTCCAGACAAGTTGGTTGACGCGTATATTCATCTGGCACTTAATCAGTCTGCACGCCAAGGATGCTCCATTTCAGTTGAACTGCACAAAAAATTTGGGTGGTTCATTTTCTCAACCGCCTCCTTTCTCGTCTGCAATGTAGAATTTTGACGAGATACAGGACCAAGATGAGCCAGTAAACTAGTTGGATGAAAGTAGTGGCCAAGTTGCTCAAACCTCCCTCGGCACGAGGCCACTATTTGAGGATAAACCTACAAGCAAAGTTCAGATTGTCTTTTCTGCCTCTTATGTACTCGAAAGTTTACTTGTACAAGAACTAATTTTAGCAAGAAGTACCTCCGATTGAACACCATTTACCAGTCTGTACCCTAGGTAATTAAAGTTCGTCCATGGATCATATTGGCTGTGATCTCAATCATTTGAATGCATAAACATACTGAACATGTGTATATCTGAATCTTTTTGTCAATTATGTATGATTATTGTCGTGTGATCTATCAATCATTTGGATGCATAGATATGCTGAGCTTGTGTATATATGAATCTTTTGAGTTGTTGATAGTGAATGTTGGCTATGAATATGAACATGTCCTGTGAACCTGAGTTTGATATGAATGTTTACCTTTTCTGTTGTATTTGTGTGTGAACTTGTTAGTATGCCTACTGTGGGGTATAAAACGCAGGTCTCTTACAAAAGTAATGCTGTGTCCAATTTATGTTTTCCCTTCTAACCACATTATATATATTTATATTATTACTATTATTGTATATTTTATAGAGACTTATATATACATTATAAAAACATCCCACGTGTTATTAACTTACAAAAGTAAATGTTTAACGGAAGTTGGCAAGGAAAATCCTTGTTGTTTTTGACTCACAGGCAAGGAAAATCCTGATGATTGCGTACAACAGCTTGTGAAGATTTTAAGGACCAATTTAATAATAACGCGCACATTTTTATTTTGAGCAATAACTCGCTAATTTCTTAATTATATATATATAAAATGTGCCTCTCCGGTTTATTCTTTGATATTAATTGCTCCTTCTAACATAACATTATATATATAACGAGCCCACCTAATACGTGTATTTCAAGGAAGTGCAAACGGGCTGGGTTTTCTTAGAAAATATAAATGGGCCTGATTGACGCGAAATTATTTGTTCACCCAGCCCAGCAAATGGACTGTACATTCCAGAAAACATGGGTTAAATATATGCCACGTTTTTGCAGGCTGACATGTGGGCCAATAGGTCGCAGCCTATGCAGGGCGTTGTCAACTTGGTCAACAAATGATTGTGTCATCCACAGCCATTGGATTTATATCCAACGGCCGGCATGCACCTTCAATCTCTCGTCTTCTTCCTCGATCATCGCCGGGACCGCCTGGTCCGGCCTCTGGCGGCTAGCAGCTCTGCTTAGCACGCATCGCTACGAAGCGCTACCCCACCGCCAGCCAGGCTATCCCTCCACCCCTCGACACCTCCTGTTATTCTCCACAGACTACAGCCCCACGCCACAACAGAACCAGTTATAACCCTTCTCCTCCTCTCAATCTGTGACTCCACAACCGCGTTTTCCCATCTTCGAGTCGTTCCCGTCCGGGGCCTCGCCATCGTCCACCGCCTCGCTGCGTTCGGTGCGGCATGGTCAACAAACGAGAGTCATCGGAAGAGGACTGTACGTGGAGAGCCTGACGGCTGGGACCCACGAGGTCCATGGTCGCACGCAAGGAAAGTTCCTCCTTATTAAGCCGGAAAAAAATGTTTCCTCCACCTGACAGCTCGGACCCACCGGCTGTATCTTCGCACGGAAGGAAGTGCCTCCTTGTTTTGCGAAAAAAAATTATTCATCCCGTTGACAGCTGGGACCCGTCAGATTTGGTGACTGACTTGTGGGCCTACTAAGCGGACGTGTACGCACGGCTTTGTCAACTTAATCAACAAATGATTCTAGCAGCTGGACCGTTGGATGTTAATCCAACAGCCGTGCTCCTTCTTCAACCTCTGTTCTTGCTCCTGTCTCCCATGGGCGGCACCGCGGCTGTGCTGCCGCGCACCCGAACCAGTGAAGTTTCCCACTCCTCTCCATCTGCGACTCCACTGCCCCGTCTTCCCCATCTCCGGGTCGTTCCAGTCTGGGTGCGCTCGGCACGGTGTGGTCAACGTGGTCAACAACCGAGAGTCATCGGAAGATGACTGTACGTGAGAAGCTGACAGTGGGGACGCACCACGCCCATGGACGCATGCATGCAACGGAACGCGGAGAGGTCAACGTGGTCAAGGAACGACTTCCATCGGAAGTATACTATACGTGGAGAGTCTCAGCTGGGTCCACGGCCGCAGCAAGTAAGTGCCTCCTTATTACACAGAAAATAATGATTCCTCCAACTGACCGCAGGGACCCACTGGACGGGCCACCGTATTTTGCGAAAAAACACGTTTGCCCCCTGACTGCTGGGACCCACCTATTTCGCGAAAAAAATGTTCCCCCCGCTGTCAGCTCGGACCCACCGGAAGTGCCTCCTTATTACGCACAAAAAAATGAATACTCCCCCGGCTAGCTGGGACCCACCTTGGTGGGAGGCTGACTTGTGGGCCTACTAAGTTGACGGGGACGAAGGGCTTTGTCAAATTAGTCAATATGAACGATTCTAGCTCCAGTGACCGTACGATGTCCATCCAACGGCCGTAGTGCTTCTTCAACCTCTGGTCTTCTTGCTCCAGCCGCCCAAAGCAGCGCCGGTCGTGCTGCATGCTCCTGCCTCCCGTGGCCGGCTGTGCTGCCGCGGAGGCCTCACCGCCCCCTACTATTACCACCGCTGGCCAGGCCCTGCGGCGACGGCAGCCTCACACCGCAGCCAAACCAGTGAACCCTCGTACTCCTCTCCGCGCGGGCTTCCACTGCCGCGTCTTCCCCGGCTCCACGCCGTCCCCTTCCTAGGCCTCGCCGTCGTCCACCGCCGTGGTGCTCTCCGCGCGGCGTGGTCAACGTGGTCAAGGAACGACTTCCATCGGGAGAGTACTGTACGTGGAGAGCCTGACAGCTGGGTCCACGACCACAGCCCAGTTTTTTTGTGATTTGCCAAGTAAGTTGCTTTGTCAGGCCTGTTGGGCTACAAATCTTTCAAGACGAGGAGAGCTTTCATTCGGCTGGCCGAGAAAATGGCCCATCAGTAATGAGAAATGGGCTGTACATTTTTAAAACACATCAAACCGGAAAATTAGTTTCAAATATCTTTTTTTCATTTCGAGATTTTAAATTACATTAATTTTTATGCGTGGAGAATTTGTTGGATTTTATATTGATATACATTTATTTTTAAAATCAGTTTGAATGTGAGTCAAAATTTCGGGATTAAAAACAGTTCGGACCGCACTGAAATATGCAAAATTTCATATAATTTCTTAACCGTGGCCACAATATGGGCTGTAATGCTAACAAAAAGAACATGGGCTCCAAAAAAACCTTAATAATTAGCAAATGGGCTGTAAATTATTAGAAATAATGGCAGATGGGTTGTATGCTGTTTTCCACAGATTTGAGGCTTTCGTAAAAAAAAGGTTGACGCACAAGTAGTGATTGTTGGATGGCCATCCAACGGCCGTCGTGCTTCTTCAATCTCTGCTCTTCCTGCTCCAGCCGCTCAAACAAGCGCCGGCGGGACTGCCTGCTCCCTCCTCCCCGCGGCCGGCTCTGCTGCCGCGTAGGCCTCACCGCCCCACCATACTCCCATCGCTAGCCTAGCCATACCTCTACTCACCCACACCTGCTGTTATTCTCCGGCGATGGCAGACGAACCAGTAAACCCTCGTACAGTCGTACTCCCCTCCGCGTGGGAAACAACTGTCGAGTCTTCCCTGCCTCCGTGTTGTTTCCTTCCTAGGCCTCGCCGTCGTCCACCGCCGTGGTGCTCTCGGCGTGGCCTGGTCAACATGGTCAACGACCGACATGCATCTGAAGTGGACTGTGTGGAGAGGCCAACAGCTGGGTCCACGACCGCACGCAAGGAAATGCCTCCTTATTACGCGCAAAATAATGATTCCTCCACCTGACATCTGGGAACCACCAAAAGGGCCTCTGTATTTCGTGAAAAAAATATGTTACCGCTGCTGACAGCTCGGACCCACCTGCTATATCCTCGCACGCAAGGAAGTGCCTCCTTATTATGCACAAAAAAAATGTATACTCCCCCTGCTAGCTGGGACCCACCATGGTGGGAGGCTGACTTGTGGGCCTACTAAGTTGACTGGGATGGGGGCCTTTGTCAACTTTAGTCAATATGAACGATTCTAGCTCCAGTGACCGTACGATGTCCATCCAACGGCCGTAGTGCTTCTTCAACCTCTGGTCTTCTTGTTCCAGCCGCCCAAAGCAGCGCCGGTCGTGCCGCATGCTCCTGCCTCCCGTGGCCGGCTGTGCTGCCGCGGAGGCCTCACCGCCCCCTACTATTCCCACCGCTGGACATGCCCTGCGGCGATGGCAGCCTCACACCGCAGCCGAACCAGTGAATCCTCGTACTCCTCTCCGCGCGGGCTTCCACTGCCGCGTCTTCCCCGGCTCCGCGTCGTCCCCTTCCTAGGCCTCGCCGTCGTCCACCGCCGTGGTGCTCTCCGCCCGGCGTGGTCAACGTGGTCAAGGAACGACTTCCATCGGAAGAGTACTGTACATGGAGAGGCTGACAGCTGAGTCCACGGCCACAGCCCAGTTTTTTTGTGATTTGCCAAGTAAGTCGCTTTGTCAGGCCTGTTGGGCTGCAAATCTTTCAAGACGAGGAGAGCTTTCATTCGGCTGGCTCAAAAAATGGCCCATCAGTAATGAGAAATGGGCTGTACATTTTTAAAACACATCAAACCGGCAATTAGTTTCAAATATCTTTTTTTTCATTTCGAGATTTTAAATTACATTAATTTTTAAGCGTGGAGAATTTGTTGGATTTTATATTGATATACATTTATTTTTAAAATCAGTTTGAATGTGAGTCGAAATTTCGGGATTAAAAACAGTTCGGACCGCACCGAAATATGCAAAAATTCGTATAATTTTTTAACCGTGGCCACAATATGGGCTGTAATGCTAACAAAAAGAACATGGGCTCCAAAAAAACCTTAATAATTAGCAAATGGGCTGTAAATTATTAGAAATAATGGCAGATGGGTTGTATGCTGTTTTCCACAGATTCGAGGCTTTCCTAAAAAAAGGTTGACGCACAAGTAGTGACTGTTGGATGGCCATCCAACGGCCGTCGTGCTTCTTCAATCTCTACTCTTCCTGCTCCAGCCGCTCAAACAAGCGCCGGCGGGACTGCCTGCTCCCTCCTCCCCACGGCCGGCTCTGCTGCCGCACAGGCCTCACCGCCCCACCGTACTCCCATCGCTGGCCTAGCCATCCCTCTACTCACCCACACCTGCTGTTATTCTCCGGCGACGGCAGACGAACCAGTAAACCCTCGTACAGTCGTACTCCCCTCCGCGTGGGAAACAACTGCCGAGTCTTCCCTGCCTCCGTGTCGTTCCCTTCCTAGGCCTCGCCGTCGTCCACCGCCCTAGTGCTCTCGGCGCGGCCTGGTCAACGTGGTCAACGACCGACATGCATCTGAAGTGGATTGTACGTGGAGAGGCCGACAGCTGGGTCCACGGCCGCACGCAAGGAAATGCCTCCTTATTACGCGCAAAATAATGATTCCTCCACCTGACATTAGGGACCCACCGAAAGGGCCTCTGTATTTCGCGAAAAAAACGTTACCGCCGCTGAAAGCTCGGACCCACCAGCTATATCTTCGCACGCAAGGAAGTGCCTCCTTATTACGCACAAAAAAATGAATACTCCCCCTGCTAGCTGGGACCCACCATGGTGGGAGGCTGACTTGTGGGCCTACTAAGTTGACTGGGACGGGGGCCTTTGTCAACTTTAGTCAATATGAACGATTCTAGCTCCAGGGACCGTACGATGTCCATCCAATGGCCGTAGTGCTTCTTCAACCTCTGGTGTTCTTGCTCGAGCCGCCCAAAGCAGCGCAGGTCGTGCCGCATGCTCCTGCCTCCCGTGGCCGGCTGTGCTGCCGCGGAGGCCTCACCGCCCCCTACTATTCCCACCGCTGGCCAGGCCCTGCGGCGACGGCAGCCTCACACCGCAGCCGAACCAGTGAACCCTCGTACTCCTCTCCGCGCGGGCTTCCACTACCGCGTCTTCCCCGGCTCTGCGTCGTCCCCTTCCTAGGCCTCGCCGTCGTCCACCGCCGTGGTGCTCTTCGCCCGGCGTGGTCAACGTGGTCAAGGAACGACTTCCATCGGAACAGTACTGTACGTGGAGAGGCTGACAGCTGGGTCCACGGCCACAGCCCAGTTTTTTTGTGATTTGCCAAGTAAGTTGCTTTGTCAGGCCTGTTGGGCTGCAAATCTTTCAAGACGAGGAGAGCTTTCATTCGGCTGGCTGAGAAAATGGCCCATCAGTAATGAGAAATGGGTTGTACATTTTTAAAACACATCAAACCGGCAATTAGTTTCAAATATCTTTTTTTTCATTTCGAGATTTTAAATTACGTTAATTTTTATGCGTGGAGAATTTCTTGGATTTTATATTGATATACATTTATTTTTAAAATCAGTTTGAATGTGAGTCGAAATTTCGGGATTAAAAACAGTTCGGACCGCACCGAAATATGCAAAATTTCGTATAATTTTTTAACCATGGCCACAATATGGGCTGTAATGCTAACAAAAAGAATATGGGCTCCAAAAAAACCTTAATAATTAGCAAATGGGCTGTAAATTATTAGACATAATGGCAGATGGGTTGTATGCTGTTTTCCACAGATTTGAGGCTTTCCTAAAAAACAGGTTGACGCACAAGCAGTGACTGTTGGATGGCCATCCAACGGCCGTCGTGCTTCTTCAATCTCTGCTCTTCCTGCTCCAGCCGCTCAAACAAGCGCCGGCGGGACTGCCTGCTCCCTCCTCCCCGCGGACGGCTCTGCTGCCGCGCAGGCCTCACCGCCCCACCGTACTCCCATCACTGGCCTAGCCATCCCTCTACTCACCCACACCTGGTGTTATTCTCCGGCGACGGCAGACGAACCATTAAACCCTCGTACAGTCGTACTCCCCTCCGCGTGGGAAACAACTATCGAGTCTTCCCTACCTCCGTGTCATTCCCTTCCTAGGCCTCGCCGTCGTCCACCGCCCTGGTGCTCTCGGCGCGGCCTGGTCAACGTGGTCAACGACCGACATGCATCTGAAGTGAACTGTACGTCGAGAGGCCGACAGCTGGGTCCATGGCCGCACGCAAGGAAATGCCTCCTTATTACGCGCAAAATAATGATTCCTCCACCTGACATCAGGGACCCACCGACAGGGCCTCTGTATTTCACGAAAAAAACGTTAGCGCCGCTAACAGCTCGGACCCACCAGCTATATCTTCGCACGCAAGGAAGTGCCTCCTTATTACGCACAAAAAAAATGAATACTCCCCCTGCTAGCTGGGACCCACCATGGTGGGAGGCTGACTTGTGGGCCTACTAAGTTGACTGGGACAGGGGCCTTTGTCAACTTTAGTCAATATGAATGATTCTAGCTCCAGTGACCATACGATGTCCATCCAACGGCCGTAGTGCTTCTTCAACCTCTGGTCTTCTTGCTCCAGCCGCCCAAAGCAGCGCCGGTCGTGCCGCATGCTCCTGCCTCCCGTGGCCGGCTGTGCTGCCGCGGAGGCCTCACCGCCCCTACTAATCCCACCGCTGGCCAGGCCCTGCGGCGATGGCAGCCTCACACCGCAGCCGAACCAGTCAACCCTCGTACTCCTCTCCGCGCGGGCTTCCACTGCCGCGTCTTCCCCGGCTCCCCGTCGTCCCCTTCCTAGGCCTCGCCGTCGTCCACCGCCCTGGTGCTCTCGGCGCGGCGTGGTCAACGTGGTCAAGGAACGACTTCCATCGGGCGTGGACTGTACGTGGAGAGGCTAACAGCTGGGTCCACGGTCGCAGCAAGGAAGCGCCTTCTTATTACGCGGAAAATAATGATTCCTCCACCTGACAGCTGGGACCCACCGGACGGGCCACTGTATTTCGCGAAAAAAACGTTTCCCCCTGACTGCTGGGACCCACCAGCTACATCTTCGCACGCAAGGAAGTGCGTCCGGGAAAAAAAATGATTCGCCCCCGTGACTGCTGGGACCCACCAGCTACATCTTCGCAGGCAAGGAAGTGCCTGACAGTCGGGACCCACCTGGTCGAAGCGTACGTAGCATTGTCAGTCTGGTCGCGAACGTGTACGTACATACTGGTCGATGTAGAGGCGCGCACGTGTCGTAGTAGAGGCGCGCACGTAGCATGTACACGTACGTACAACGGCCAATGTGCAAGAAAGAAAATACGGCCACGTACGTACATACGGGCAGGGTCTCGAACGCCTACTCGCGCATACGTACGGGCAGGGCTCGTGTACATGGCTGGGTCGGAACGGAGAAACAGCGTCGTCGTCATGTTCATGGGGAGCCAACCGGCTGGGTCGGAACGGAATGCATCGTCGTGTTCATCGGGAGGGCTTGGACGGAACAGCCGATGGAAACGAGGCCTGGCGTACCGTAGAACGGAGGAAACGGCCTTGTGTTCGACCGGCCACGTTTGAAACGGGATCCTGTTCATCGGGAGGGGTCTGGCGTACCGCAAAACGGAGGAAACGGACCTCCTACGGTCGAAACGGGGGTCCTGTTGATCAGGAGGGGTGTGGCGTACCGCAAAACGGAGGAAACGGACTTGTGTTGGAGCGCTACGGTCGAAACGGGGGTCCTGTTCATCGGGAGGGGTGTGGCGTACCGCAAAACGAGACTCCACGGGACACTGTTCATCTCCACCGTCGACCCCCTCCCGCCTCCACGGGCTACTATTCATCCACCGTCGACCTCCTCCAGCCTCCACCTACGAATGTTCATCCACGGGCTCCTGTTCATCCAGCCTCCACCACGCGCTACTCCACCGGCTACTGTTCAACCAGCCCTCTCCACGGGCTCCTATTCAACCACCCCTCCATGGGCTACTGTTCATCCAGCCCTCCACCGTCTACTGTTCATTCTGCCCTCCACGGGGTGGTCCTATTCATCCTGCCCTCCACGGGGTCCTGTTCATCCAGCCCCAACCGGCTCGATCGATCGGGGTCCTGTTCATCCAGAGGCAACACCACGGGGTCCTGTTCATCCACCCCCACCGGGAACTGTTCATCCAAACCCCCCCAGCAACGCTCACTGTTCATCCAGAGGCAGCATCGATCGGCTTTAGTTAGCAGTAGTAGCGAAGGAATCGCTCGATCGGGTTCAGTTAACCGCCATCGATCGATCGCTCGGGTTCAGTAACGCGTAGCCTGCAGTGCAATCATTCGGGTTCAGTTAGAGCCCAACGCCTCGGTCGGGTTCAGTTAGAGCCAACGCCTCGCACACACGCGCGTACGTGTACGAGAGAAACGCGCATCGCTCGGCCCCCGACCTCCCACCGTAACCGGGAACTCCCCGAAATTTTCCTCGCCCTCGCTTCTACCACGGTTTTTTCCGTCATGGACGGCCCAAAGAATGTCATGCAGTTGCGTCTCCGGCCCGCCCAGGACGAAAAGCCCATTTTCTGTCATGATTTTTTGTCATAGTTAGGAGCCCACCACATCTATGATAATACCGGGTTTTGTCACAATTATCGTCATAGAAGTGTCATATGTATGACAGAAAAAAAATTCGTTCGGCCCAAAATGTCACGGATGTGTCTTTTTTTGTAGTGCACCTTTTCGTTGAGGGCCACTCTTGGACCCCTTGGCCTTCTTCTTGGCCTTCTTCTCCGGCACCTCATAAGGCGCCGGAAACAGCATCTTCTTCAGAAGTGGGGTTTCTTGGTCTTCGGGTAGCGGAGCCGGACAGTTAATCCGCCCCGCTGTCTCTATCCAAGCCTGAAAAAATTGATAGAAAGGCTTAGACTCCTTCCTCAAAATATGCCAGTAAAGGGTATACCTTGAAAATATGAAAGAACTTACCGAATTAGCCTAGCGTTTTAAGCTAAGCCCGCGATCCTCGGTCGTGAGCGGTGGTATCTCGCCGGCCTTGAAGAGCACTTTCCAGATGTCTTCGTGCGTCGTGCCGAAGAGCTCTAGTAGCGTCTGGTGCTTGGCCGGTGAAGGTGTCCTGGACTAGGGGGTACTCACCACGTCGTCTCTCGATCAATTAGATTGGGCCGAGGACCCCCATGGCCGCATACTCATGGGCCAGTTCGGACAGCCCCTGCCGCATACAAGGAAGACTCCACAAGACTTGGCGCCCAAGACAAGGACTCTCCAAAACCCTAGGCCTGCGGTGCATATATAAACAGAGGCCAGGCTAGTCAATAGACAATCTCATATTCATTACTACAATCTCGTGGTAGATACATGTACTCTGTACTACACCCCATATGAAAACAATCAAAAGCAGCATGTAGGGTATTATCTCATCAAGAGAGCCCGAAGCTGGGTAAAACCCCGTGTTCATGTTGTTGGGAATCGTAGCATAATTTAAAATTTTCCTACGCTCACCAAGATGCATCTATGGAGTGTACTAGCAACGAAGGGAAGGGAGTGCATCTACATACCCTTGTAGATCGCGAGCGGAAGCGTTCCAATGAACGTGGATGACGGAGTCGTACTCGCCGTGATCCAAATCACCGATGACCGAGTGCAGAACGGACGGCACCTCCGCGTTCAACACACGTACGGTGCAGCGACGTCTCCTCCTTCTTGATCCAGCAAGGGGGAAGGAGAGGTTGATGGAGATCCAACAGCACGACGGCGTGGTGGTGGATGTAGCGGTTCTCCGGCAGGGCTTCGCCGAGCTTCTGCGAGAGAGAGAGAGGTGTTGCAGGGGAGGAGGGAGGCGCCCAAGGCTGTAGGTTGCTGCCCTCCCTCCCCCCTTTATATAGGCCCCCTTGGGAGGGGGGGTCCGGCCAAAACCCATCTAGGGTTGGGGGGCGGCGGCCAAGGGGGGAAAGGGTGCCTTGCCCCCCAAGGCAAGGGGGAAGCTCCCCCCTAGGGTTCCCAACCCTAGGCGCATGGGGGGAGGCCCAAGGGGGGCGCCCCAGCCCACTAAGGGCTGGTTCCCTTCCACTTTCAGCCCACGGGGCCCTCCGGGACAGGTGGCCCCACCCGGTGGACCCCCGGGACCCTTCCGGTGGTCCCGGTACAATACCGGTAACCCCCGAAACTTTCCCGGTGGCCGAAACTTGACTTCCTATATATAATTCTTCACCTCCGGACCATTCCGGAACCTCTCGTGACGTCCGGGATCTCATCCGGGACTCCGAACAACTTTTGGGTTTCCGCATACATATATCTCTACAACCCTAGCGTCACCGGACCTTAAGTGTGTAGACCCTACGGGTTCGGGAGACATGCAGACATGACCGAGACGCCTCTCCGGTCAATAACCAACAGCGGGATCTGGATACCCATGTTGGCTCCCACATGTTCCACGATGATCTCATCGGATGAACCACGGTGTCGAGGATTCAATCAATCCTTATGCAATTCCCTTTGTCAATCGGTATGTTACTTGCCCGAGATTCGACCGTCGGTATCCCAATACCTTGTTCAATCTCGTTACCGGCAAGTCTCTTTACTCGTACCGCAATGCATGATCCCGTGACTAACGCCTTAGTCACATTGAGCTCATTATGATGATGCATTACCGAGTGGGCCCAGAGATACCTCTCTGTCACACGGAGTGACAAATCCCAGTCTCGATCCGTGCCAACCCAACAGACACTTTCGGAGATACCCGTAGTGCACCTTTATAGTCACCCAGTTACGTTGTGACGTTTGGCACACCCAAAGCACTCCTACGGTATCCGGGAGTTGCACGATCTCATGGTCTAAGGAAAAGATACTTGACATTGGAAAAGCTCTAGCAAACGAAACTACACGATCTTTTATGCTATGTTTAGGATTGGGTCTTGTCCATCACATCATTCTCCTAATGATGTGATCCCGTTATCAATGACATCCAATGTCCATAGTCAGGAAACCGTGACTATCTGTTGATCAACGAGCTAGTCAACTAGAGGCTTACTAGGGACACTTTGTGGTCTATCTATTCACACATGTATTACGATTTCCGGACAATACAATTATAGCATGAATAATAGACAATTACCATGAACAAAGAAATATAATAATAACCATTTATTATTGCCTCTAGGGCATATTTCCAACAGTCTCCCACTTGCACTAGAGTCAATAATCTAGTTACATTGTGATGAATCGAACACCCATTGCGTCCTGGTGTTGATCATGTTTTGCCCTAGGGAGAGGTTTAGTCAACGGATCTGCTACATTCAGGTCCGTGTGTACTTTACAAATATCTATGTCTCCATTTTGAACACTTTCACAAATGGAGTTGAAGCGACGCTTGATATGCCTGGTCTTCCTGTGAAACCTGGGCTCCTTCGCAAGGGCAATAGCTCCAGTGTTGTCACAGAAGAGAGTCATTGGGCCCGACGCATTGGGAATCACCCCTAGGTCGGTAATGAACTCCTTCATCCAGACTGCTTCCTGTGCTGCCTCCGAGGCTGCCATGTACTCCGCTTCACATGTAGATCCCGCCACGACGCTTTGCTTGCAACTGCACCAGCTTACTGCTCCTCCATTCAAAATATACACGTATCCAGTCTGTGACTTCGAGTCATCCAGATCTGTGTTGAAGCTAGCGTCGACGTAACCCTTTACGACGAGCTCTTCTTCACCTCCATAAACGAGAAACATATCCTTAGTCCTCTTCAGGTACTTCAGGATATTCTTGACCGCTGTCCAGTGTTCCTTGCCGGGATTACTTTGGTACCTTCCTACCAAACTTACGGCAAGGTTTACATCAGGTCTGGTACACAGCATGGCATACATAATAGACCCTATGGCCGAGGCATAGGGGATGACACTCATCTTTTCTATATCTTCTGCCGTGGTCGGGCATTGAGCCGTGCTCAATTGCACACCTTGCAATACAGGCAAGAACCCCTTCTTGGACTGATCCATACTGAACTTCTTCAATATCTTGTCAAGGTATGTACTCTGTGAAAGACCAATGAGGCGTCTTGATCTATCTCTATAGATCTTGATGCCTAATATATAAGCAGCTTCTCCAAGGTCCTTCATTGAAAAACACTTATTCAAATAGGCCTTTATACTTTCCAAGAATTCTATATCATTTCCCATCAATAGTATGTCATCCACATATAATATGAGAAATGCTACAGAGCTCCCACTCACTTTCTTGTAAACACAGGCTTCTCCATAAGTCTGTGTAAACCCAAACGCTTTGATCATCTCATCAAAGCGAATGTTCCAACTCCGAGATGCTTGCACCAGCCCATAGATTGAGCGCTGGAGCTTGCACACTTTGTTAGCATTCTTAGGATCGACAAAACCTTCCGGCTGCATCATATACAACTCTTCCTTAAGGAAGCCGTTAAGGAATGTCGTTTTGACGTCCATCTGCCATATCTCATAATCATAGTATGCGGCAATTGCTAACATGATTCGGACGGACTTCAGCTTCGCTACGGGTGAGAAAGTCTCATCGTAGTCAACCCCTTGAACTTGTCGATAACCCTTAGCGACAAGTCGAGCTTTGTAGATGGTACATTACCATCCGCGTCCGTCTTCTTCTTAAAGATCCATTTGTTTTCTATGGCTTGCCGCTCATCGGGCAAGTCAGTCAAAGTCCATACTTTGTTTTCATACATGGATTCTATCTCGGATTTCATGGCTTCTAGCCATTTGTCGGAATCCGGGCCCGCCATTGCTTCTTCATAGTTCGAAGGTTCACCGTTGTCTAACAACATGATTTCCAGGACAGGGTTGCCGTACCACTCTGGTGCGGAACGTGTCCTTGTGGACCTACGAAGTTCAGTAACTTGATCCGAAGCTTCATGATCATCATCATAAACTTCCTCCCCAGTCGGTGTAGGCACCACAGGAACATTCTCCCGCGCTGCGCTACTTTCCGGTTCGGAAGGGGTGACTATCACCTCATCAAGTTCCACTTTCCTCCCACTCAATTCTTTCGAGAGAAACTCCTTCTCTAGAAAGGACCCGTTCTTGGCAACGAAGATCTTGCCTTCGGATCTGAGGTAGAAGGTGTACCCAATAGTTTCCTTAGGGTATCCTATGAAGACACATTTTTCCGATTTGGGTTCGAGCTTTTCAGGTTGAAGTTTCTTGACATAAGCATCGCATCCCCAAACCTTTTAGAAACGACAGCTTAGGTTTCTTCCCAAACCATAATTCATACGGTGTCGTCTCAACGGATTTCGACGGAGCCCTATTTAAAGTGAATGCGGCAGTCTCTAAAGCATAGCCCCAAAATGAGAGCGGTAAATCGGTAAGAGACATCATAGATCGCACCATATCCAATAGAGTGCGATTACGACGTTCGGACACACCATTTCTCTGAGGTGTTCCAGGCAGCGTGAGTTGTGAAACTATTCCACATTTCCTTAAGTGTGCACCAAACTCGTGACTTAAATATTCTCCTCCACGATCTGATCGTAAGAACTTTATTTTCCTGTCACGTTGATTCTCAACTTCACTTTGAAATTCCTTGAACTTTTCAAAGGTTTCAGACTTGTGTTTCATCAGGTAGACATACCCATATCTACTTAAATCATCAGTGAGAGTGAGAACATAACGATATCCGTCGCGAGCCTCAACACTCATTGGACCACACACATCGGTATGTATGATTTCCAATAAGTTGGTTGCTCGCTCCATTGTTCCGGAGAACGGAGTCTTGGTAATCTTACCCATGAGACATGGTTCGCACGTGTCAAATGATTCGTAATCAAGAGACTCCAAAAGTCCATCTGCATGGAGCTTCTTCATGCGCTTGACACCAATGTGACCAAGGCGGCAGTGCCACAAGTATGTGGGACTATCGTTATCAACTTTACATCTTTTGGTATTCACACTATGAACATGTGTAACATCACGTTCGAGATTCATCAAAAATAAACCATTGACCAGCGGGGCATGACCATAAAACATATCTCTCAAATAAATAGAACAACCATTATTCTCGGATTTAAATGAGTAGCCATCTCGAATTAAACGAGATCCAGATACAATGTTCATGCTCAAAGCTGGCACTAAATAACAATTATTGAGGTTTAAAATTAATCCCGTGGGTAGATGCAGAGGTAGCGTGCCGACGGCGATCACATCGACCTTGGAACCATTCCCGACGCGCATCGTCACCTCGTCCTTTGCCAGTCTCCGTTTATTCTGTAGTTCCTGCTTTGAGTTACAAATATGAGCAACCGCACCGGTATCAAATACCCAGGAGCTACTACGAGTACTGGTAAGGTACACATCAATTACTTGTATATCACATATACCTTGGGTGTTGCCGGCCTTCTTCTTGTCCGCTAAATATTTGGGGCAGTTCTACTTCCAGTGACCACTTCCCTTGCAATAAAAGCACTCAGTCCCGGGCTTGGGTCCATTCTTTGACTTCTTCCCAGTAACTGGTTTACCGGGCGCGGCAACTCCCTTGCCGTCCTTCTTGAAGTTCTTCTTACCCTTGCCCTTCTTGAACTTGGTGGTTTTATTCACCATCAACACTTGATGTTCTTTTCTGATCTCCCCTTCCACTGATTTCAGCATTGAATATACCTCGGGAATGGTCTTTTCCATCCCCTGCATATTGTAGTTCATCACAAAGCTCTTGTAGCTTGGTGGAAGCGACTGGAGGATTCTGTCAATGACCGCGTCATCCGGGAGATTAACTCCCAGCTGAGACAAGCGGTTGTGCAACCCAGACATTCTGAGTATGTGCTCACTAACAGAACTGTTCTCCTCCATTTTACAGCTGAAGAACTTGTCGGAGACATCATATCTCTCGACCCGGGCATGAGCTTGAAAAACCAGTTTCAGCTCCTCGAACATCTCATATGCTCCATGTTTCTCAAAACGCTTTTGGAGACCCGGTTCTAAGCTGTAAAGCATGCCGCACTGAACGAGGGAGTAATCATCAGCACGTGATTGCCAAGCGTTCATAACGTCTTGGTTCTGTGGGATTGGTGCATCACCTAGCGGTGCTTCTAAGACATAATCTTTCTTGGCTACTATGAGGATGAGCCTCAGGTTCCGAACCCAGTCCGTATAATTGCTGCCATCATCTTTCAGCTTGGTTTTCTCTAGGAACGCGTTGAAATTGAGGACAGCGTTGGCCATTTGATCTACAAGACATAGTGTAAATATTTTAGACTAAGTTCATGATAATTGAGTTCATCTAATCAAATTATTTAATGAACTCCCACTCAGATAGACATCCCTCTCGTCATCTAAGTGAAACATGATCCGAGTTTAACTAGGCCGTGTCCGATCATCACGTGAGACGGACTAGTCAAGATCGGTGAACATCTCCATGTTGATCGTATCTTCTATACGACTCATGCTCGACCTTTCGGTCCTCCGTGTTCCGAGGCCATGTCTGTACATGCTAGGCTCGTCAAGTCAACCTAAGTGTATTGCGTGTGTTCCGAGGCCATGTCTGTACATGCTAGGCTCGTCAACACCCGTTGTATTCGAACGTTAGAATCTATCATACCCGATCATCACGTGGTGCTTCAAAACAACGAACCTTCGCAACGGTGCACAGTTAGGGTGAACACTTTCTTGAAATTATTATAAGGGATCATCCTACTTGCTACCGTCGTTCTAAGCAAATAATATGCAAAAACATGATAAACATCACATGCAATCAAATAGTGACATGATATGGCCAATATCATCATGCTCCTTTGATCTCCATCTTCGGGGCACCATGATCATCTTTGTCACCGGCATGACACCATGATCTCCATCGTCATGATCTCCATCATTGTGTCTTCATGAAGTCGTCACGCCAACGATTACTTCTACTTCTATGGCTAACCCGTTTAGCAACAAAGTAAAGTAATTTACATGGCGTTATTCAATGACACGCAGGTCATGCAAAATAATAAAGACAACTCCTATGGCTCCTGCCGGTTGTCATACTCATCGACATGCAAGTCATGATTCCTATTACAAGAATATGATCAATCTCATACATCACATATATCATTCATCACATCTTCTGGCCATATCACATCACATAGCACTTGCTGCAAAAACAAGTTAGACGTCCTCTAATTGTTGTTGCAAGTTTTTACGTGGTTTGTAGGTTTCTAGCAAGAACGTTTCTTACCTACGTATGACCACAACGTGATTTGCCAATCTCTATTTACCCTTCATAAGGACCCTTTTCATCGAATCCGTTCCGACTAAAGTAGGAGAGACAGACACCCGCTAGCCACCTTATGCAACTTGTGCATGTTAGTCGGTGGAACCTGTCTCACGTAAGAGTACGTGTAAGGTCGGTCCGGGCCGCTTCATCCTACAATACCGCCGAAACAAGAAAAGACTAGTAGCGGCAAGAAGAATTGGCAAACTCAACGCCCACAACTACTTTGTGTTCTACTCGTGCATAGTAACTACCCATAGGCCTAGCTCTGATACCACTGTTGGGAATCGTAGCATAATTTAAAATTTTCCTACGCTCACCAAGATGCATCTATGGAGTGTACTAGCAACGAAGGGAAGGGAGTGCATCTACATACCCTTGTAGATCGCGAGCGGAAGCGTTCCAATGAACGTGGATGACGGAGTCGTACTCGCCGTGATCCAAATCACCGATGACTGAGTGCCGAACGGACGGCACCTCCGCGTTCAACACACGTACGGTGCAGCGACGTCTCCTCCTTCTTGATCCAGCAAGGGGGAAGGAGAGGTTGATGGAGATCCAACAGCACGACGGCGTGGTGGTGGATGTAGCGGTTCTCCGGCAGGGCTTCGCCGAGCTTCTGCGAGAGAGAGAGAGGTGTTGCAGGGGAGGAGGGAGGCGCCCAAGGCTGTAGGTTGCTGCCCTCCCTCCCCCCCCCTTTATATAGGCCCCCTTGGGAGGGGGGGCGGCCAAAACCCATCTAGGGTTGGGGGGGCGGCGGCCAAGGGGTGGAAAGGGTGCCTTGCCCCCCAAGGCAAGGGGGAAGCTCCCCCCCTAGGGTTCCCAACCCTAGGCGCATGGGGGGAGGCCCAAGGGGGGGCGCCCCAGCCCAGTAACGGCTGGTTACCTTCCACTTTCAGCCCACGGGGCCCTCCGGGACAGGTGGCCCCACCCGATGGACCCCCGGGACCCTTCCGGTGGTCCCGGTACAATACCGGTAACCCCCGAAACTTTCCCGGTGGCCGAAACTTGACTTCCTATATATAATTCTTCACCTCCGGACCATTCCGGAACCTCTCGTGATGTCCGGGATCTCATCCGGGACTCCGAACAACTTTCGGGTTTCCGCATACATATATCTCTACAACCCTAGCGTCACCGGACCTTAAGTGTTTAGACCCTACGGGTTCGGGAGACATGCAGACATGACCGAGACGCCTCTCCGGTCAATAACAAACAGAGGGATCTGGATACCCATGTTGGCTCCCACATGTTCCACGATGATCTCATCAGATGAACCACGGTGTCGAGGATTCAATCAATCCGTATGCAATTCCCTTTGTCAATCGGTATGTTACTTGCCCGAGATTCGATCGTCGGTATCCCAATACCTTGTTCAATCTCGTTACCGGCAAGTCTCTTTACTCATACCGCAATGCATGATCCCGTGACTAACGCCTTAGTCACATTGAGCTCATTATGATGATGCATTACCGAGTGGGCCCAGAGATACCTCTCCGTCACACGGAGTGACAAATCCCAGTCTCGATCCGTGCCAACCCAACAGACACTTTCAGAGATACCCGTAGTGCACCTTTATAGTCACCCAGTTACGTTGTGACGTTTGGCACACCCAAAGCACTCCTACGGTATCCGGGAGTTGCACGATCTCATGGTCTAAGGAAAAGATACTTGACATTGGAAAATCTCTAGCAAACGAAACTACACGATCTTTTATGCTATGCTTAGGATTGGGTCTTGTCCATCACATCATTCTCCTAATGATGTGATCCCGTTATCAATGACATCCAATGTCCATAGTCAGGAAACCGTGACTATCTGTTGATCAACGAGCTAGTCAACTAGAGGCTTACTAGGGACACTTTGTGGTCTATGTATTCACACATGTATTACGATTTCCGGACAATACAATTATAGCATGAATAATAGACAATTACCATGAACAAAGAAATATAATAATAACCATTTATTATTGCCTCTAGGGCATATTTCCAACACATGTTACCATCGCTCCAAGACGCCTAGCTTAGGACCCCTACTATGAGATACGCCGGGTATTGAACCGACATTGGTGCTTTCATTGAGAGCCAGCTGGGTGTTCGTCGCAGATCGATGGGATAACCAGGTGATATTCTTCTGATTAGATTGTTCTGTAATGAATAATTTATTTTGAGCCATGTTGCTGGTCTGCACTAATTATTCGCAGATCAGAAGTATAGGCGGCCGTGTACATGAGCGACAGGCGCCACCGTTCCCTGATGGTCTGGTCATGGACGTGTTGTGGCCGACTGGCCGCGAAGCGTACAAGAGCACCAGCCGAATACTAGTCCAACTAGTGGCCAAATCGGAGACGATCGGCCGCTACCTTTTTTCCTCCACCGGCCGAAGTCCCAGGCCAAGTCCCCTGGCCGATTTCCTGCTGCTAGTAGTGTTCCCGTAGAAAGAGAATCTACACCACGTGATCAGGGAAGTTATTCAATTTGTTAATTGGTATTATTAGTATAAGTGCAACACGATCTTCGAGATCTAATCAATGCGTAGTATGCCTTAGCTTTGCTTTTCTAATTCACGTGAAGGTCAAATCTAATGCTTGATTTTTTGTTGATTCTTCGTGAATTTCCACTGCAATTTCTCCTGGAGGATGGTCTGGTTTAATACTAGTTCACCTGGGATCTTGAAGAATTTCCTCTTCGGTCTGCTACGTGCAAAATAATTCCAGGTTTCATCTTCCCTAACTTTTTGGTTAGCACGTAAAGTTATTACGCATGGAATTTTTTCTGTTGGTGTATACTGCATTATTTTGGCAGAGAAATTCTACCCACGTTTGTACCTGGCGTTAGTCCGGCCAGCCTCTCCCTGTCACCTGGGCAGGCCGACCTTCGCCGACATCGCCGTACCACGGCGCTATCGCGCCATCGAGCTAGTCTCAGCGCTCAGGCCATATTTACCAAACCTTTTTCGCATAAATTAATTATGCACCCTTTTTTCACTATTATTATTTCTTGGTTGCACTACTTTGTGTGTGCAGGCAATCTATTTAGGTTGGGCCGCGCCAACATTTGCGCACATCCCTTTGTCAGCATTACCACGCGACCGCTTCACCGGGCCGACCTCGACGCTCATGCCATATCTCTTTCATTATTTACTTCACTTATATTAATTAAGTAGAAGATTTTTTTAATATACATTATTATCTGTCATTACTTTTGGTTGGCACTATTTTATCTGTGCAGCCAATCGACTTAGACTGAGCCGCGTTGTCGCCTCCGTCGACCAAATTGTGTTGTCACCTTGGCGCGCTGCCCTTTGTTGGCAACCCCGCGTCGTCGCTTTGTCAACCTAGCTACTCAGCCGAAGACTTCGGTGTCACCCGCCGACCTGCTCCATCACCGCGGCTGGACTAGGGGCTTCACCTTTTCGGAGTGCCGAACTCTCCGCCCGGCCACCTCGGGACCAGCCTGGGGGCTGGAACCTTGCCCCGCATCAAGCTCGGACCGCGTCATCAATGTCGAACACATTAACCAGCTAAGTCGCTTTCGTGCTCAAAGTTTTAAATTTTGTTCGGTTCGACCAAGCATTATACTTTTTTGGCAACAAGTTGCTTGTGAAAATTTTTCTTGTCATAACTTTGTTTGTGACACACAAATCCAAATACCCCGTTTACTTGGGGGCTTCCTTTATGAAGCCTTTCCTCTTGCATATGATTATACTTGTACGGCTTCGTTCCTTGTTCATGTATTACGCCACAATATGCACCATATTGACTTAAGCGATTTGCAAGCTGGGTTGCCTCGCTCCTGTGTTTACCCCTACGTTCCCGATTGTTCGGCTAGGGAGTAAAGGGAGCAGCTCTGCGATTGTCACGATCGGGTCATCCGAGCCGGACATCAGACTGGGTGAAGCCGAAAGCTAGCGCTCTTATTGTTTTCAATTATGGTCGGCACACAACGGAACTCATGAGTACAAAAAAATTATTGCACAAGTCTCATAGTAACAATGAGCACCGAAGAAAGGTATCGGCGGGGGTACTATTTTCTTCGAAGATGCTTCTTACACTTCGTCAGTAATATAGCATAAGTTCCCTGAGCGCGCTTTGTCTGTTACAGCCTTATGGCCAGATTGCCTGGTTATCGGAAACACCGTCGATATTCTCGACAGGTGGAGTACATAACGCTTTTCGGCCCTTGACCGAAGAGGGAGAAGCCGACGGTCGGTTAAGACGCGTATAAAGTTCGGGTGAACACAAATATGATGTAAGTACTTTGGTACATATAATCATGATACATAAAATTCTTTTACCCAAGTCACTTGGGGGCTCTTAAATTTGCATGAGCCGTTTTACAATAATAAAAAATTCTCAGTCGCTGCAAAGTCTTTTTCTATCACTCCTTTTTCGACGCGAGTGTGTGGTCAATAGGCGGGGAGCCTAATTTCTCTCTCAAAGCCGCTCGAGTTTTAGTTCGCTGAACTGGCCTAACGAGAAACACCCGGCCTTCGGGATAGGGAGGTTGAAGCCGAAGGCTGACCCGCTTGCCGTCTTGAGATAGGACGCGTCATGTTAAAGCATGACAGAAGCACTTTTTTTTCTCTAAGACCAATTTTTTGGATTGGCACCGAACACTTGATCTAGTTCGGACGTCGAGTTTTTCCTGAGGTTTTTTGGTTTTCCAAGCCTATGGCACTTTTAAACAATTTGTGTGTTTCTAGCATAAGTCTCGCAGTGCAATGCCGGACACCTTTGGAGATTCGGCAAAAACATTCTCGGATATTGCTATATATGCATTGGTTTCGAATTGTGTCTTCGGTCAATAGTTGGGTTGCCCGGCTCATGTGCTTGCCGCCTACGTTCCGCTTTGTTCAGCTAGGTGTGCAAAAGGAGAACCACTGTGATTGTGCTTCCAATTCGCATGGTTAAGCACCTCAGTGGAGAAAGCCGAAAACTGACTGTCACAATAAGCGTAAACTGGTCAGCGATCCGATGACTGTGTTAAATGACGGGTCGTTCATAACATTGGCCGAAGTGTTTACGGCTTGACCTAGGCTATCGCCGAACACTAACCGGGGGCTAGTAATTGGCCTCCCAACTTTAAGCTCCTATGACTAAGTGAAAGTTATAAAGCCCACATATCTGATTGCCTCGTTTCTGCTAACACAACCGCCTTTGGGCACCGAGACGTCGGCTAAGGGTTGTCTTGTTATTGCGCAAACACCCTGCGTAGTATCTACAAAGGGGTAGAAGCCGAAGATGGGCCACTTTCAACTGATAAACGGTCGCAATGGAGTCAAAATAAACATAGAATTTGGGAACTTTCCCCGAACTAACTCCTCAATATTTTTCTCCTGCATTGATCGGAGGTGAGGTTTCATGATCATGGTTGGCATGACAACCCAAAGAAAGGAACCGATAGCGGGACTATTTTCTTTGGAAGATGTTTCTCACATTAAACAGTAATACAACATATCTCTCTGCGTACCTTTGTTCATAAAACCGTATGGCCGGATTGCCTTGTTTGTCATAAATCTTTGCCCTTGTAAAGGCTAAAGTAGGACAAACACTCCTCGGCTACTAGCCAAGGAGGTGGAAGCCGATGGTCGGTCAACAAAGTTTTGTACAATGCGGATCCGAGCATTGATGATGTAAAGTATTTGGATACATAGAATCATTACACATAATTTGTGATTTTACTTTGGATATCTATCCTTAATTCGGCCACCCGTGCCCACATTAAGGCTCGGGGGCTGCTGGGCTTCGTGCTTATTATTTACAAATGTTAAAGGGGTACATCGATCCCCTGATCTGGTGTTGCCACCCGACCAGTGTCTCAGGGGCTACTGCATTGACAATCCAATGCAGAAAATTTAAAGTGCAATATAGTTTTCAAGGAGATTATTATCCTCAGGTTGGTCGGCCGCACCCAACCTGAGTCTCGAGGACTTTGCACACCGCGTTTCTATTCCTAAGTATGCTGCCGAGCTGGGAATTGATCCTCAGGCTGATTTTATGAATCGACCTGAGTCTTAGGGGCTACTAGGGTCAGCGGTTTGATTTTTTCCTTCAGGTGCATCCCGGGTATTAGGCCAACACGCACCTTGAGGGCTACTCACTATACATCTCAGCAGAGATTACATTGCACAATTCGAAATTAAATTCATAAAAATCAGCCCATGGTCGAGGTGGTGCGCTACCTCGGATACAGTCCGGCGTTGGTGCTCGACTACAATAGACACCCCGGAAGCAGTCCGGCATAAAGCTCGGACGCCAGTGGTTGGCTCCGTAGAAGGCATTTCTGGCATTAAGCTCGGTTAAACTCCTTCGACCTTTTTGAGCCAAGGTGATCTATGACACCTCGGATATAGTCCGGCGTTGGAGCTTGGATACTCTCCGGCGTTGGGGTTTGGATTCAGTCCGGCGTTGGAGCTCGGATACAGTCCGGAGTTGGTGCTCGGCTGCAAAAGATACCTCAAATGCAATCCGACGTTGGAGCTCGGATTCAAGAGGACACCGCCGCACGGGGACAACATCGAACCCGAGGTGGGCGTAAAAATAACAAGGCATTGATAAAGGCCGGAAACTTAAAGGGGCTCCTCGGATACCCGACGTGTAAACTCTTCGGATGCACTTTGGTGATCCTCAAGATCGGAGATGGGAAGATTTGTTGAACCAGTTTTCAAGACCGACGACCGAAGATGAAGAACAGTTCGGAAGAATCGAGGAGTGTCCCCAACTTGAAGACCGATTCAGGGGGCTACTGACGGTGTCCTGGACTAGGGGGTACTCACCATGTCGTCTCCCGATCAGTTAGATTGGGCCGAGGACCCCCATGGACGCATACTCATGGGCCAGTTCGGACAGCCCCTGCCGCATACAAGGAAGACTCCACAAGACTTGGCGCCCAAGACAAGGACTCTCCAAAACCCTAGGCCTGCGGTGCATATATAAACCGAGGCCAGGCTAGTCAATAGACAATCTCATATTCATTACTACAATCTCGTGGTAGATACATGTACTCTGTACTACACACCATATGAAAACAATCAAAAGCAGCATGTAGGGTATTATCTCATCAAGAGAGCCCGAAGCTGGGTAAAACCCCGTGTTCATGTTACCATCGCTCCAAGACGCCTAGCTTAGGACCCCTACTACGAGATACGCCGGATATTGAACCGACAGCCGGATCGAACTCCCACAAATAGCAAGTCCGGCGTTGGCATGGAAGGACCCGGCGAATGAGCATAACCTGGATCATGTTGACGAGCTTGATTTTCTTGGTTATCATGTTCTGGACGCACGTCTGGAGCCTAGTCAGCTCGCCCGAAGAACCCCAGGTCAGGCCCTTCTCTTGCCAGGAGGTGAGCCGCATCGGAACTCCGGATCGGAATTCCGGGGCCGCCGCCCAGTTGGTGTTGCGCGGATCGGTGGTGTAGAACCACCCCGACTGCCACCCCTTCACCGTCTCCACAAAGGAGCCTTCGGGCCAGGTGACATTGGGCATCTTTCCCACCATGGCGCCTCCGCACTCTGCTTGTTGGCCGCTCACCACCTTCGGCTTCACATTAAAAGTCTTTAGCCATAGGCCGAAGTGAGGTGGGATGCGAAGAAAGGCCTCGCACACGACAATAAATGCCGAGATGTTGAGGATAGAGTTGGGGGCTAGATCATGGAAGTCCAACCCGTAGTAAAACATCAGTCCGCGGACAAACGGGTGGAGAGGGAATCCCAGCCCGTGGACGAAATGTGTGAGAAACACAACACTCTCATGGGGCTGTGGGGTAGGGACGATCTGTCCCATGGTCGGGAGTCGGTGAACGATCTCCTTGGCCAGGTATCCAGCCTCCCGGAGCTCCTTGATGTCCTTCTTCTTGATGGAGGAGGCCATCCACTTGCCTTCAGCTCCGGATCCGGACATGGTTGAATGCTTGCTTGAGGCAGAAAAGTTGAGAGCTTGGGCGCTGGAGCTCAAGGATGGGAGGGTAGAGAGAGAGAAGGCGTGGGTGAAGGAAGGGAATCCTTATCCCCTTATAAAGGCAGTAAATATCAAGCGCCTTCCCACTCGCCTTAAAACTCGCCTATTCCCAAGGGCTGTGCAAACGACACAGTTGGGTTACCCACGCCCGTATTGATGAGAATCCGCAATAAGGGGACACGACCTCTGTTTTGAGAAGACGTGCCAATGGGAACCGCATCTCGAAACGTGGAACGGCAGACGAAAACGGTTCGAAATAATGACCGGGTGGATGTGATGTCACATTACGAAAAAGTTGTCAGCGGATTAGATTCATGGAATATTATACTCTCTGCGGCTATGTGTGGTGCTTGTGTTACAGGTCCGGATACATTCTTCGCGTCCGAAGACTATCTTGGAGTATTCAAGAAAGGGAACCCGCCTTGCAATGCCGAAGACAATCTGCGCGCCGGACACCTCATCATTGAAGCCTGGTTCAGGGGCTACTGAGGGAGTCCTGGATTAAGGGGTCCTCGGGCGTCCGACCTGTTAGCCATGGGCCGGACTGATGGGCTGTGAAGATACGAAGACCAAAGACTCTACCCGTGTCCGGATGAGACTCTCCTTGGTGTGGAAGGCAAGCTTGGCGATCGAACATGAAGATTCCTTTCTCTGTAACCGACCTTATGTAACCCTAGATCCCTCCGGTGTCTATATAAACCGGGGGGCTAGGTCTGTAGAGTCCGGATACTCATAACCATAGTCATACAGGCTAGTCCTCTAGGGTTTTAGCCATTACGTTCTCGTAGTAGATCAACTCTTGTAATACTCATATTCATCAAGATCAATCAAGCAGGAAGTAGGGTATTACCTCCATAGAGAGGGCCCGAACCTGGGTAAACATTGTGTCCCCCGCCTCCTGTTACCATCGATCCTAGACGCACGGTTCGGGACCCCCTACCCGAGATCCGCCGGTTTTGACACCGACAACGTACCCTCGTAGATGCATAGTAACGCGGTTGATGTAGCCCTACACCTTCACGATCCGCCCGATCAAGTACCTTACGCACGGTACCTCCACGTTATGCACACGTTCAGCTCGGTGTCGTCCTCGCCATCTTGATCCAGCAAGCGGCGCGAGGTAGTAGATGAGTTTCGTCAGCATAACGGCGTGGTGACGGTGGTGGTGAAGCAACCTCGCAGGGTTTCGCCTAAGCACTACGACGATCTAGAGCGGGGGAGTAAACTAGAAGCGGAGGGGTGCCGACACACGGCGTGGAATAAGGTGTGTATTGTGTGGCACCCCTCCCCACATATATATAGGTGTGGGAGGGGAAGAGGCAGCCCCTAGGCGCCCCAATAGGGCCACCCTAGGGTTTTCCTACTGTTGCGCCCCTCCTCTTCCATATAATGCACTTGGAGAAGGAAAGGGGGGAGGCGCCCCCACTCCTTCCTTTCTCCCTTCAGGAGATATGGTAGGAGGAGGTGGCGCCTCCCCCTTCCATCTAATTGGGTGCGGCTGCCCTAAAGGGGGCGCACCAGCCCATGTGGGCCGGCGTGTTCCCTTCCACGCAGCCCACTAAGGCCCAATACTCTCCTGGTGCCTCCGGAACCCCTTTCGGCAATCCGATAACTTTCTGGTGCATTCCGAAACTATTCCGGAGACCAAATAGCATCGTCCTATATATCAATCTTTACCTCCGGACCATTCCGGAGCTCCTCGTCATGTCCGTGATCACATCCGGGACTCCGAACAACATTCGGTCACCAAACCACATAACTCATATAATACCAAATCGACATCGAATGTTAAGCGTGCGGACCCGGGTTCGAGAACTATGTAGACATGACCGAGACACTTCTCCGGTGAATAACAGATAGCGGAACCTGGATGCCCATATTGGCTCCTACATATTCTACGAAGATGTTTATTGGTCGAACCGTTATGACAACATATGTAATTCTCTTTGTCCATCGGTATGTTACTTGCCCGAGATTCGATCGTCGGCATCTTCATACCTAGTTCAATCTCGTTACCGGCAAGTCTCTTTACTTGCTCCGTAATACATCACCTTGTGACTAACTCCTTAGTCGTTTGCTTGCAAGCTTATGATGTGTATTACCGAGAGGGCCCGGAGATACCTCTCTGATACTCGGAATGACAAATCCTAATCTCGATCTATGCTAACTCAACAAACACCTTTAGAGATACCTGTAGAGCATCTTTATAATCACCCAGTTACGTTGTGACGTTTGATAGCACACAAGGCATTCCTCCGGTATCCGGGAGTTGCATAATCTCATAGTCAAAGGAATATGTATTTGACATGAAGAAAGCAATAGCAATAAAACTGAATGATCATTATGCCAAGCTAACGGATGGGTCTAGTCCATCACATCATTCTTCTAATGATGTGATCCCATTATCAAATGACAACACATGTCTATGGTTAGGAAACCTTAACCATCTTTGATCAACGAGCTAGTCAAGTAGAGGCTCACTAGGGACACGGTGTTTGTTTATGTATTCACACATGTATTTAGGTTTCCGATCAATACAATTCTAGCATGAATAATAAACCTTTATCATGAATAAGGAAATATAAAATAACAACTTTATTATTGCCTCTAGGGCATATTTCCTTCACAAGGAGGGCAAATGGCTATGATTCCCCTGTTGGAATGAATGATTGCCCAACAAATGGTTGTTCAAACTACTTAATGGCGATGGGGTTTGGAAAGAACTATCATGTAATATATACCTACACTAATACACTATCACGAGTGATGGTCATGCACTCATTTTTTTTGAAAGGTTGGTCACATTCATGGATGATAAAGGGAAACAAATTTCCATGACGACTATTATGGGGGCGCAACTCTCAGCGTTGCATGCAGAGGCGCACATTGGATTAAAATACTTGGTTGCATTTGGACTGTAGGTTGATGTCCATCAAATTATCTCATGATCCATATGTTTTCTATCGGAAGCTCCATATGTCTTGCATCTTCTCTGTTAGGTCTATTTATGTCAACTTGATCAATGGGGCAATGTTTTTCGCTGAATAATACATTTAGAACCTCAATGTCTCGTTAAAAATGAAACAGGTTGCTTGCTTTGATGCCAACATTTTGGCAAAATCAGAAGTTGCCGAAAGTTGACAACTTTATAGAGATTGGAGGGAACTAATTGGTAGACTCAAACTTTTATGTGGTACTGGTGTCGATGATTCGCCTCTTGGCAAAATGACAAGGTAATAAGAAGTGTTGTTATTGCGACTATGTGGAACGATACACCACTTCTTCTTGCCTTGTCTTTTTCCACTTTTACTTTTGCAGACTATTCACATTCTTTTTAACTAGCCACTATTTTCAAACAACTAACTGGTTGGCTGGAGTGAACCTAAATTAAGGCCCAAATTCAGGTGGGGATGTCTCCTTTATGCTTGCCAATTGGAATTGCCGCAGGGATGTTATCATTAACTGGAATAGGGTTTTGCTTTTTTTGTAAATTATCCACAATATATGCATTGGATCTGTATGTGGTCTTTACTCCGACGTGCGGAGGCATGCAGTCCCTCCTTTTTTTTCCTAGAATGGAGTCACTTATTCTTAGGTGCAACTACTTGTAAACAATAACACGGGTTTTGTTCAACCAATTAAGATGACTTTGTAGCAATATGACTAGTGTAGCACAAGTGCCTCATGTAATTCATATGAATTGCAATTTGGTTGCCCTGGGTTCTTATATTTCTATTGTTTGTTTGACTTTGTAAACTTGCACTTGCCGATAAGAGATGACTGCATGCATGAATTAGTGGTAAGGCCCGGGTTCCACCCTCTTTCTGAAAAAAAAGGTTTTCATTCGATGGCTTATAAATAGTTACTCCATAGCCACTTGATAAATAGCAGAATTGCGAAAATAAAGCTAAATATGGGCTGATTTTTAACCATTTGATCGTCACATCTTGCTCCAACAACCCATGGTCCACTCTCCTCTTAACCCTAATGGCTTCCCTCATTTGCCCACTCACGTCGTTATTACTTTGCTCTCCTCATCTTCCCCACGACTTTCGTCTTACAAATTACATGTGATTGCGTTAGATACCTCTACTGTGGCCTCTATACGCCTTAAATCTTAGATAACTTCACCTCCGCCATTTGCCTCCGCCGGCAACACCCCTCCATATCGTCTTGCGTCCGCCATAGTCCAAACTCACCACAACTATTGTCGTGTCATTCACAACCTGCCATCCGCATTCATCGACCATGAATTAGGAATACACACACGGTTTATATAAATCTCAAACTTACAGTGGTCCGGTTATTTGATATGAGAAACTTGACGAGGGTATGTTCACCAGTTATCTCGTTGGTGTGATCGTGTCTATGCCACTGATATTCACCGGTACTTCGCCAACATGGGCCCGGTGTGTCATTGTGTCCTATGATCGCGATGGACGCGTGGCACGACAAGCACATCGCACCATCACTCGCGTTGCAACGGTGTTCATTAGAAAGAAAGAGAATGCAAAGTTCGTTTCTCGTGTTTACCCGATTTCTTCACATCAATTTCTGCAAACGCGTCATGCCACAACACAAAAAAGTTACCCCTGCCTTCATGGCAGTATGGCTGGGGGCCTCACTTGAAAGGCTCATGTGTGGCCTCTGCTTAAGCATCTGGCAAATGATTGTACTCCCTTGCACGGCCTAATCATTACGGCTCCCTGATCACAAGGAAATATCGGAGAAAACCGGCATCGGGGCAGGCAGGCCTCCCTTGCACGGCAGCCTTTGCGTTGCAACGGAGGCCCCAACAAAATCCAGGTGGATCCGCCCCCGAAAGCCCATACAAAGCCGAGCTGTGACCGAATCAAATCACGCCCGCTGCCGCCCGCGTCCTGGCTGGTGTGCTCCTCTGCCTCCCCGGCGAGCCAGAGCCACCACCTGCAGCGCCACGATCCCCCTCATTATTGGCCCGCTGCCAAACGCCAGTACACGCCCGGTGCTCTGGTCCACCTCGTCTCCCCCCTGCACGTGCACTCACTCACTAGCCATGCAGAAGCCCCTCGTTCCTCTCTGGTGGTACGTGCGTGCCCGCGCAGAGGTTCCAGGGACGGTAGCGGCAGCCGTGGGCTGGCGCCGTGCGCCCGTATCGGCACCACGGCGCCGCGGCAAGATCGTGTCCCGCCCCGCGCCAACCGGTGTCTCCCCCGCGGCCGGAAGCGTCCATGGC
Source organism: Aegilops tauschii subsp. strangulata (assembly GCF_002575655.3). NCBI lineage: Eukaryota > Viridiplantae > Streptophyta > Magnoliopsida > Poales > Poaceae > Aegilops > Aegilops tauschii. Next base: position 366,408,153 of record NC_053039.3, read on the forward strand.
AACCTCGGCCGGGCGCGTGCTTTACAGCGGCACGGCGTCGCCATCGGGATCGATCGGATCAGGGGCTGGCTTTGCTGCTGGAGTGCGCGGAGGGCCAAGGATCCCAGCCCCGATCGCCCGGCCGGAGCGCGCGCGCTTTACAGCGCCTGGAACGTACCTACGCGCCCGTGGCTCGACATTATACGATCCGTGCCATCGCACACACATACTATCAGATATCACGGTCGTTCGTTGGGGGAATATCGGGCCGGCACCGTGACCTGGTTCCCTCTGTCCGGCCGACGAGGCTTCACGCCCACACCCAGCTTCAGATTGGTAGCAGCATTTACATTTGTTAATCAGCTCCATTAATGGACGCTGATATTTTACTCAGGGTTAGTAGTACTACCTAGACGCGTAAATTAGTGTGCAATGGTGGTCCAGGAACATCGTCCGTGTCTGCAAGTTAGTAATCCTTTCACTCACACCGAGTGGCCCCTGAGGATGGATCGGGGCGGAGTAGGAGCAGACACCACTTGACAATGCGAGCCCGTGCACGAGCTCCACCTCCGTGGCCTGTACCTCGGATACTTTAAATGTGGGTACGAGGGCGGGCGAGCTGGTGCCGGCGTCGACGCACGCAGCAGCTGGTGACTGTGGTCCAGGGACGCAAAATATGAACCCGTACGTACAACACAGCCTTTGGATATGGTTTCGATTCACTTTCCAGTGGAACGAGACGGTGCTTTGTTGGGCGTGTGCTCCCCCGCCATGCAAAGCGCGCCAAGCCGCATTGTACTCTTTCAGTGTTAAAAACTGTTTGACAACTCGTCTTCTTGTACGTGCCGCGCCACTTTGGAGCCAAATTAGTCCGTGTTGAGCGCCCGGCGGCGTTAGAAAACCAAGTAAGTATGAACAGCCCCGGCACGGCACGACTGACTTGCTACCAAAGACGATGATCATGGTGGGGCGAAGGACCACGGGCGAAAGAATGCGATTTCTGATGGACTTTGGGCTCGGGATAAGAAGGTGCCATGGGATTGTCGGTTGCTGGGCCTGGAATTCGTAGGCCGTTTAGATTAATGCGACGGTCCGTGTTGGTTTACAAGCAGTGGTTGGAGCTAAGCTCGTAGGTACAATGTTCTTTTTCTTCGCGGCAACGCCAAGGGCTCACAGACAAGCTCGGTGTGCAGTGTCCAGTGCGACAGGGTAATAAGTCCAGATTTTGTCTGCTGAAAGGTAGGCGGGCTTTATTTAGTGTACTATACTAATACTCCTGCTACTAATCCCATGGGCGTGTTAAAAATATCGCATCAAGTGGCAGGAAATTTCGCCGCAAGTTTTTAGAGGCAAGGCAACGAGATCAGATCGGCTTCCCGACCGTCCATGCTACTAGCTTGGCATAATTACTGACACCGGCTCGGGAGATAAGGAGAGCCACCAGAGAGCTGATAAAGATGCGGACAGCTGATCGATCTTCGTCTTTTAAGGATGTTAACATCACACTATGGACGGTCATTACTGGAGCACTAAAAAATAGGTACCGTCACGGACTAATCAACCGCCGTGATAGGCCGTGCAGATGGAAATTTGCACCCCGCTAAGATCTCATCGAACTTCTTGGCCGCATGATGGCCGGGTCATGTTCAACCTCTGAGCTTGCTATGTTGGGTGGCTGTGCTCTGTAAAGGCGGCATTAAGTTTCTCTTCGACGGCATAGGCGGCATTAAGTTAACCCCGGGCCTCGGCCCTGTATGCGAAATCTCATCGAACGTTGCAGGGGAAGCGTCAAGGGTCGCGTTTGTTACCTTGGGTAAAGGCTCGGCACAAGGGTACAAAAACATTGCCATGGCGGCAGGCATCGGCGTGACAGCGCCACCCTTTTCCAGAGCCCAGCAGAAGCGCGTACACACACACAGGACCACGTACGTCTGCGAGCTGGTTCGTGCGGTGCGCGCGCGCGCGCGCGCGCACGGGCGTGCATGCATGCATGCACGGGGAGGTGGGCGCCCAACAAACCGCGGAGCGGGCGGCTTTAACCTGCGCCGTGTCCGTCCGGCGGTGGTCACCACGGCGCATTAAAAGAGGACGCGGGCGCGCGCGCGCACAGAACTCAAGTGACCAGCAACAAACCTGCCCATCCATCGCTCACAAGCAAAAGCGAGGGCGCCGATCGTGCCATCGAGGGCGCCAGCCTTGTTCACGTACGGCGGTACGACGCCTCAACGGCCCTCACGAGGTACCTGCACGAGTGCACGGTGCAGCCACAGGCAGCGGCGGGCGCGCCCACGGGCCACCCGCGCGTGTGCATGCAGCCGTGCAACTTGCCCACCGTCCCGGCGATGACAACGGGACAAAGCCTTCCTTTTGGGGCGAGCACGGCGTGGCTCACGGCAAGGAAAGGGACGGGCGTGTGTGCACGGGCACGCCCGGCTGCTCCCTAATCCTCCCCCGATGTCCCTTTCCTCCTGCTTAAGAAAAGAAAAGCAGGGCGGTTGCTTCCTGATTAGTTACCGCCAGCCACTAGGCGGATGATGTACGTTCAGATGTTCTTGCTTGGTTCACAGACATGCAATGCAAATTGGAGGAGTATGCTGAACACTCAAGGAAAGCATGCCACGCACGTACGTAGCCTCTGTAAAGCGTAGCCCGAACTCTTGGTAGTTGGTCAACTAATGCAACGGGGTTAGCCGTTGTAAAGCATGTAAGTTTTTGCGTGATCCCTTACGGTTGGATCTTGGATGGATGGTTCGAAGTTTCGCAGGATCTGGTTAATCTCCTTGTGGATATATTTATACTACTGTACTGACTGCAAAAGCATCATGCAGCTGCACCCACCCGTCGTGGTTGGTAAATGAATGAGATTCCGCACAGCCAGGCCAGGCCCTAACGGTATCCAAACCAACACATGCACACAGGAAAAAGATACCCACCATCCATGGAGACGGAGGGGAACACAAGGGTTGGATCCCTTGAAGAACAGCGTTGATTTCCGGGACGTTGTTTCTTGGCAATTGATGGTACATCACGCACGTGAACACGGCTTAATTTACTTGCGTATCCATGCACACGAAGTAACATGGCCCAGTTTACTTTTCTCACTTAGTAGTAGTAACATACAAGTGTTGTTGTTTAATCGATCGATCCCTCCTTCGAGGGGAAAAGAAAAGAGAAAAGATTAACGGCCGACGCCGGCGGGATCAGCTGGTCACGACCTCGCCACCGTCCGCGCGAGGCGCTGCACCTTGGCGGCGATCTCTGGGGGCACCCGCACGGCCGATCGGTGCGGCTCCTTGCACCGCCGGAGGTCCAGCCCCAGCGCGTCCGACACGTCCTCCGAGCTCCATCCAGCTCGCCTGAGGGAGTCTGAGCACCGGTCCGTCTTCAGGAGGAGTGTGTCGAGCACGGCCTCCGCGTCGGCGGCTGGCGGAGCCTCCTCGCCGTCGAACATCCCTGAGGCGGCCACCTCCACCATCTCGTCCACCTCCCTGTCCCTCCAGCCACCTTTCTTGAGCACCGATCCGAGCTTGTCCAGGTAGTTGTCCACCCAGCGCGGCGTCGACCTCCGAGGTGGCGAGCAGCAGCCTGACGAGGATGTGGATGCGGTGGAGGCTTCGGAGGACGACGAGTCGCGGCGGCGCCTGTCGGAGGCCGCGTCGCTCCAGAACTCGATCCAGCGCGGGGCCTGGCCGCCGCAGGCCGCGTCGAGGCTGCGGCGCGTGCAAGGCGTGCTCGTGCCGGAGGAGGGCATCGCCGCGAACGGGGAGGAGATGTCCATCGGCTGGAAGGACGACTCCCGGGTGAAGAAGTGGACGACGTCGAGGCCGCAGCAGAGGACGCGGTCGTCGGTGACGAAGAACACGGGGTTCCCGGCGAGGGAGGGGGTGCAGGGCAGGTAGCACCGATCGAAGAGCGGCACCAGCAGCGGCGCGCGCCGTATGGCGGAGCGGGCGAGCCGCCTCGCGCGGTCGGGGTCGGCCGGCCTCTTCCCCCAGCACCGCGGCCACAGCGCGCCCCTCGCGATCTGGAGCGACGCCGCGGCGACGGGCAGGTCGAACGCGGCGCGGAGCCCCGCGCGGGAGCGCCAGTCAGGGAACCCGGGGCCCGACGGCAGCCCGAGGGCCAGCACGGCGCGGAGGTCGGGAGGGAAGGTGAACCCCATCTCGGCCTCGGCGCGGGCGAGCTCCGCGTCGGAGAGCCCCGGGAGGATGGCCACCCCGGACGCCCGGAGGTGCGAGAGCACGGACGACGCCACGCCCTGGAAGGAGTAGAGCCCGTGGCGCGGGGACGCCGATGCCGAGGAAGGGCCGGCCGCGGCGCGCGTGGACAGGCGGCGCAGGCCGGCCGCGTGCGCCGCCGGGGCCATGCCCGCCATCCGGTGCTCCACATCCACCATCGCGACGGTCCGACTCGCCGCGGCGAGCGGCTGCTTTCCCCTGTGCGTTTTGGCGTTTGGATGCGGGGAGCGGGGAGCTTGGGAGAGTCGGAGAAAAACGGCTGTGAGTGAAGGAGACGGGCGGACACGGTGGTAACGGAGTACGCTATATAGCGGGAGGCAGCCGTGGCCGTGGGGGTGTGTGGAGGGTGGAGGACAAGCCTGGGCCCAGAGGCAATGGGCCGTGGCCCCACCTGGGAGATCTGAGGTCCTGCCGCTGGGTGTTGCGTGGGCCCAGCCACAGCGATGCCTCCAGCATAGAGCACGCTCTAATCCAGACAAGAAAAAAATAAACGAAGAGGCGACGCTGATCGGTGTCAGACTGTCAGCAGGCAAGCAGCCTACAATGTGATCAACTGGTTTGTATTAGCATTTCTGTCTACTTTTCACCGCCAAAATTTAATGGCTAACAAAATTGGACAGGTCATGAAACTAGACTCTTTGCTCTGTTTCTTTGCGAACAAAAGCAGTAGCTCAGATATTTTCGTGTTGCACGTCAAATCGCGGGTAACCAAAGTATGGTCGAAGACCGTGAGGTCACGGTTAAATGCAAACACAAATTGTTTGAGTCCCAAGAGGAAAGCTTAACATGTGATTAACAAGAAAAAAAATAACATTCACGGTTTATGTCACACTGAACTACCACTATCGAAACGTCAACAAAAAGCTAACACTTTAATCTAATTTTTGGCAAAAAAAAACTACCACTTTCGTTTGACAACCGGTTTGACGATTTTGTTCGCACACGAACACATCACTGTGTACCTTCAACACCGAGGGTGGTGCACCGTAGCTCACGTCTAAGCGCGATCCACAGAAAAACTTCTGAGAATCTGAAACCACACACATCTAGAAGGGACCCCGTCACGGAGTGTTGTGGCTATGGGCTGCCCTAGGTCGGTTCAACAACTCCTAGAGCCTCGGGATTCACAGCTCTCCAACACGAAGAACAATGAAGAACGAGATAGCAGAAACATGGGATAGAACGAAAAGTAGATGAAAAAAGTAATAGATGTATTTTGCGATTGTGTGCTGTTCGGTCAGCCGTCACCTCTGACATATATAAGATGCGGCTGGACTTCCAATACAAGATGACTCCAAACCTCGTGTAAAATATTTCAAACTTAACCGAACTCGGATTCAGGTATGTCTGAAACATCAGTTTTTTTTTTGTTTTTTTTCAGGACATATACTACTTTGGATGTTGACGTGCCCAAAAGCAAATTTAACCGCTTCAATGAGACGAACAACTTCCGTGTTGAACACTTTTTCATCTGAGGCCATCTGAATGACTTCATGGGTCCATCTTCAGCTTCTAACTGGGTTTAGCTGACATAGTCGGGCTTAGAATTCCATGTCACCTCCCTCTGATTTCGAGACCTCAGATTGAGAACTTGGATTGAGATCTCGGATTATGACGTCGGATTTCCTAGGACCTCGGATTGCACATGACCTCAGATTTCCTAGGACCTCGGATTGGCCAACTAGTTTTTTCAGCCTGATCTTGTTTTGACTCCACAAGCCACATACGGCCTCGGATTGAGATGATTTATGTATCAAAATCGACTAGCTTGACGAGACGAAGACGTTTTGTGTACAAAACTCTTCATACGAGGTTGTCTTTGAGGGGTAATCGGTCGAACCGTACTCCACAACCATGGATCTCAATACTGAGCTCAATTTTCGCCTCTGAGATGAGGTCGGATGGCAATGACCTAAACATAAAAGGTGTTCACTTCAACGATATGAAAACTTTTGATGTTGAAAAATATTTCATTCGAGGCCATCTTAATTACATTTACGGTCGTGCCAAAAAATAGCGTCAACAGATTTTAAACGAGGTTATGACAACATTGGCCCACATGTCAAGTCCACGTGCGCCTACCGACTAACGGAGCTCAACCAATGACTGTTAGAGCCGTCATTTGGTCCGACCAAGTCAAAGTGGCCACCCGACTCTCATCTTCCCCTCCATCTCTCATTCTCTCCCGAGCTCACTCGCAGCTTCTCCTCTCCTCGCACCTGGGCGACGCCGCGAGGATGCCTTCGTGGAACGACGGCGAGGAGAGCACAGACGAAGACACGAGCTACTTCGGTAGCATATAGATGGAGTATTTCATAAGTCATTTCTCTGCTAGGAGGGTTTGGGTTTCAAGATATTTGGGATTTCTTTGATTTGAGCTCATATCTATCACTTGCTCACAATTCAAATTCTGATTTTGTTTTCATGGTAGCATTAAGTCCTTGCAGCATGGAAGAACCGTAAGCTTGTTTCCTATATTGAACAATATTTTGCGGCTCCGCATGTTCCTAATTGTTAGCTCTTTCCTGTGGAAGTTTTGGAACAAAATGAGGTGGCCTAAGATAGAGGGATCAATGCTTTTCATTTCTTTGAGAAAATAATTTCCTAGGAAAGATAAGTAGATGGCAATTGAACGTAATTTAAAGAAGAGTCAAGCAACTTCCATAGAGTTTGATATGAACAATATAGTTTTCTGCCACCTATGTGATCTTCGCGGGAACATAAGCGTCAATGATTGGCTTTTGCTATGCATATGCCTACCTGACAATGTTTCACCTTTTTTGTGATAGGCTGATTGCTTAATTGAAATATGAGAACAATTTTTTTGGCTGACATGATAATCTGGTATGCGTCATCTTTTCATCATTCATATGTTGGTATAAAATAGCAAAATTCTGTTGGTCCTAGCATGAGCATTTCGTGATAACAGTTCTTATTTTTACCAGATTGATAATAATTATTTCATTGTGATATGGTAGTTCACACGCTATCGATTGATTTATCTTTGTGACTTTATACATCTACGTTCAAGTATCTAGGACTGGGTTTATTTTAGATAATAAATCTTTGTGACTTTGCCGGTATTCTCCCTCTTTGTGTAAACCTTCCATGTTATGAGAGAAAAGGCATTAGAATTACTCCATGAAGCCATATTATGCATAAAAACATTATAAATAATAGTAGGAAATCATGATGCAAAATGGACGTATCATGCACAAACCCGGACACTCCTCTTGATGATTTGAATCTGCCTCCTGGCCCAGGACACATGATGTCTTCATTCATCTTGAATGAGAAATACAAGATTACACAAGCAAAACTGGTGCACAAAAAGAAAGTGCAAAAGGAAAAGGAACTGAGGAAAAAATATGCTTTCAATATCCCCTCAACAACTTGTCACACTACAGTCTGAAATTCATCAGCTGTGTAAGGAATATGAAAGACAAGCCAATCATTGTTTTGGCGTCAAAGAACGATTCATCACTAACTCAACCAAGGTAGATGAAGACCACAACAAAAGAGAAGCCGCCAAGTTTGGCTTGAAGGAAATATGCCCTAGAGGCAATAATAATGTTATTATTTATTTCCTTATTTCATGATAAATGTTTATTATTCATGCTAGAATTGTATTAACCGGAAACTTGATACATGTGTGAATACATAGACAAAAAGAGTGTCACTAGTATGCCTCTACTTGACTAGCTCGTTGAATCAAAGATGGTTAAGTTTCCTAGCCATAGACATGAGTTGTCATTCGATTAACGGGATCACATCATTAGAGAATGATGCGATTGACTTGACCCATTCCGTTAGCTTAACACTTGATCGTTTAGTATGTTGCTATTGCTTTCTTCATGACTTATGCATGTTCCTATGACTATGAGATTATGCAACTCCCGAATACCGTAGGAACACTTTGTGTGCTACCAAACGTCACAACGTAACTGGGTGATTATAAAGGTGCTCTACAGGTGTCTCCGATGGTACTTGTTGAGTTGGCGTATATCGAGATTAGGATTTGTCACTCCGATTGTCGGAGAGGCATCTCTGGGCCCACTCAGTAATACACATCACTATAAGCCTTGCAAGCATTGTAACTAATGAGTTAGTTGCGGGATGATGTATTACGGAACGAGTAAAGAGACTTACCGGTAACGAGATTGAACTAGGTATTGAGATACCGACGATCGAATCTCGGGCAAGTAACATACCAATGACAAAGGGAACAACGTATGTTGTTATGCGGTTTGACCGATAAAGATCTTCGTAGAATATGTGGGACCCAATATGAGCATCCAGGATCCGCTATTGGTTATTGACCGGAGACGTGTCTTGGTCATGTCTACATAGTTCTCGAACCCGTAGGGTCCGCACGCTTAAAGTTCGGTGACTATCGGTATTATGAGTTTTTGTGTTTTGATGTACCGAAGGTAGTTCGGAGACCCGGATATGATCACGGACATGACGAGGAGTCTCGAAATGGTCGAGACGTAAAGATCGATATATTGGACAACTATATTCGGACACCAAAAGTGTTCCAGGTGGTTTCGGAGAAAACCGGAGTGCCGGAGGGGTTACCGGAACCCCTCGGGGAAGTATTGGGCCTTAGTGGGCCCGAGGGGAGAGAGAGGGCAGCAGCCCAGGAGGTGGCGCGCCCCCTCCCATGAGGAGTCCGAATTGGACTAGGGGAGGGGGCGCGGCCCCTCTTTCCTTCTTCCTCTCCCTCTCTTTCCTTCCCCTTCCCTCTTCTTAGTTGGACTAGGAAAGGGGAGTCCTACTCCTACTAGGAGGAGGACTCCCCCCCTCCTTGGCGCGCCCCAAGGGCCAGCCGGCCTCCCCCCTTGCTCCTTTATATACGGGGGCAGGGGGCACCTCTAGACACACAAGTTGATCTGTTGATCTCTCCCAGCCGTGTGCGGTGCCCCCCTCCACCATAATCCACCTCGATCATATCGTAGCGGTGCTTAGGCGAAGCCCTGCGTCGGTAGCAACATCATCACCGTCACCATGCCGTCGTGCTGACGAAACTCTCCAGCGAAACTCTGCTGGATCGGAGCTCGCGGGACGTCATCGAGTTGAACGTGTGCTGAACTCAGAGGTGCCGTGCGTTCGGTACTTGGATCGGTCGGATTGTGAAGACGTACGACTACATCAACTGCGTTGCGCTAACGCTTCCGCTTTCGGTCTACGAGGGTACATGGACACACTCTCCCCTCTCGTTGCTATGCATCACCATGATCTTGCGTGTGCGTAGGATTTTTTTTGAAATTAGTACGTTCCCCAACATGGCTCTGCTCCAACGTCAGGTTCATCAGCTCCACCCACACAGGCCAGTGAGACTGCGCCTTTATCTACTAAAGAGACTGCCAGGGCAACTGAAGGAGTTGTCCCTGAAGAAACTAAAAGGGCAACAAATGATGTTACTTATGAAGAAATTCCTAGGGCGACTGAAAGTGTCATGCCTGAAGAACCTGCCAGGGTGACTGCATCAGTCACGCCTGATGAAAATGCTCCAACCAGTTCCTCAGCAGCAGCTCCAACAACGACTTCATATTTGAAGCTTATCACCCTTCCTTCTGCATCAGAAGTGAAGAAGACAAAGGCTGCTGAGAGAGAAGCTAAGAAGAGAAAGGCATCAGCTCCACCGATGTCTGAATCACTGAAGAAATTGAAGACAGCAACTTTGTCTTCAATTGTCATTTCGATTGATGCAATTCCAATCTCATCAGCGCCCCCTGCTCGTAACCTTGAGAATCTTCAAATGGTTCCATATGGGGTGGATTTTGAAATCCCTCATGCTGATGATGAATAAGAAGATACCCATTCCGCTGCTACCACAGAGCAAATGGATGAAGAAATTGAGGCTACTGATGTTTCTGCGCCTCAACAGACTGTTCAAACCCCTCAGCGTACACCGCCGATTGAACAAATTGAGGAGGAAGTGGATATCGATGGTGAAACAACTCCTCCACTCCATGATGAATATTGGGAAGCAGCTCACCCAAATTCGCCCCTCACCACTCCCCTCACGACAGAGCCTCAATCGCCTCAACGCACTGAAGAAATTCCAACTGGCTCTGAAGAACAACAACCATCGCTCCAAAGCATCCCTGGAGAAGTTCCAGCTGCAGCAGCTGATGAAACTGCTAATGATGATCCTGATGTTGATGTCATCAATGCATCTCCTCCACGTGCAGACTCAATTCCCTTAGCTGATACTGACACAGTTCCAACTGCCATAACTGAGGAAGTTGCTCGTGCTCTGGCCATCACCAATCCAAATGACTCAACTGGGTCTCCACGACCAGTACTTGATGTCATAAAGAAAAGGAAAAATCTTCAACCCGTCCCAGTGATGCCCAAGATAGGAAAAGGCCTCAAGCGGCCTAAATTTGATAATGCAAAATTCTTCGAAGAGAAGATTTTTTCGTTGGCGAGTCACCCTATGACTCGGCCAAGCTAAGGCGTTTGAGGTTCTCGACAAGAACACAGATGAACTTATATGCATCATTGATGTTTGACAAGAAGAAAGTATTTCCGCATCGCCATATTCCTCATGTGGATATGGAGTTGATTTCTTGCTTCCGGCCAGTTTTGAATGTAATACATGATTCTGGATTGCTAAACTTCTGCACAGATATCTGTGACTGGAATGAAGAACTTATTCTTCAATTTTATGCTACTGTGCACTTCTCGGGCAATGATGCCAATACTGCTACCTGGGTTCTGGACTGGATGAGTGAAGACACTCACTACAAAGCACCGACTGATGAATTACTTCATGCTCTTCCAGTGGATCCACCCCAAGAAGGAGCAAAACGAATATATGAAGAACCTGAGCCGCTGAACCATCTGATGCAAGTACTGATGAAGCCTATGGCTGATGACAATGCTCCAAGGACAACCTTCCTATTGAAGGATTTGCTATATGTGCCAAAGAATGTGTATCTTATTCTGGAAAAGACCCTCAGTCCGATCAAGAGTCACAATTCAGAGACTGAAGAAGTTGTGGGAGTCATGAAGAATTTGCTGTTCCACATCATATATGGCACTCCCATCAACATTCATGATTGCCTCTTGAGGACTTTGGTCACAGTCCCGCATGATTTGAAGTATTATGCACCATGGATTATGAGATTCATCAAATCCCACTCCTCAATCCACCACAAGACTGATCTTCAGAATCACTTGAGTTATTTGCTTGAAGTCGAAGTTTTTCAAAGCACATTGTCCTCGGTATCTGGCAAAGGCAAGGAAGTCATTGATGAAGGAATGCATCCCCTTGATGGACAATTTTGTCAAACTATTTCCAGCTCAATAGCTGATGAATCTGCCAGCCAAGACACTGCAACCAAAGCCTCAAAGCCATCATCTTTACCAGAAGTACCATGGGTCATGACTGACCGTGATCTGCTTGTTAGTCTTCATAAAAAATTGGAAAGGCATCATCGATGGGTTAAGCGTCAATTTTCAGGTGTACAAGCAAACATGACTGTGACGCATAACGTTGCTCGCAAGAACAGATACTATCTCCATGAGATATTTGATCGCAGTTGGGCCACACTGTCCCATCTTAAGTCAGCTGAAGAACTTGCCGCTGAAGACATTTAGATGAATTTCGATTGGGCTGAACTGCCAAGGAAGAAATTCAATAATACTAAAGTCCCTCCGCTGATGCCAAGCTTCGAGTCTTCCTCATGCTCCACTGATGAAAATGAAGTTGTTGAAGACACTGCTGCTGGTCCCTCTGCACTGCACGACCCCAACAATGCTGGTGCTCCATCGTCCTCTCCATGATGATTTTCTTCAGGGGCGCTAGTTCTCAATATCCTCACATTTTGGTCATTTGATGACAAAGGGGGAGAAGTTTGAGTTAGTCTTCAAGCGGGTTGTTATATGGGTTGTTTGTGCTTAAGTTGCAACTCTCGATTTCTTGAAATCCTTTGGATTTGCTCTATGATGAGTTGTAACTTAATAACTGTTGGTTGTCTGACTCTTATGCTTCATGTGACGCGCATGCTTTATTCCTCAAATATATCTGCTCATGCATGCACAATTTCGTCAGACACCAATTTTCATCATGCATCCATATTCTTCAAATAACTTATGATCATGCATGATTGGTTTCCAAGATATAGGGGGAGATCTCCACAAATTCAACCTGCCATGTGCATTTGCAATCCAAAGCAAATTCCTCATATGCACATCTTCAGGGGGAGATACTCAATATCTTGTAACCAATTTTCTTCAAACTCTGTACTTACTCTTCAATTATTTATGCTCCCATTGAAACCTAACCAATTTGTCATCAATCACCAAAAAGGGGGGGATTGTAAGTGCATCAAGTGCCCGTTAGTGGTTTTGGAGTATTGACAACAAATAGGGTGAGGAACTAATGAGTTTGTTAGTATACACAGGTGACAGAGTCATAGAAGATTTGGTTTAACACATGGAAGACGACCCCTAAAAATGTATTTTTCAACTGAAGAAATTGGTGATGAAATTGGTACAGCCTTTGAAGAAATTGAAGTGAAGACTTTGAAGCATGAAGACTTTAGTTTTCATAGTTTCTTTTCTTCTTCTTTGAGTCATAGGAAAAACCGTACTGTCAAAGGTGGTCTAGGTGAATCGTATTTCACATTTCCAAAGTCATGCTCAAACCTATACACAAAAGCCGCTTCGAGTGAAGCCTTTGGAAATCTCCTGTACAGTTGACGCAGTTGACAGCGGCAGTGACGCAGTTCATCTGGCCGCTGATGAATTTGGTCATGCTGAGGAGTTAGGAGTTCGCCAATGCGTTCTACCTAAAAGTGAGGAAATTGAGTGCCTTGACGAATTTTAGAGTTCAAATTTCGAGCGTTGTTGCGTCGCGTGCCAGCTGTCGAGTGGATCCTTATCCTGACAACAGTCGAATCAGAGAAGAGCATTTATGACATTCCATGTCGGGTTGCCCTGGCTATAAATAGCCGCCCCCACAACAACTTGTTGGTTGGCTGCTCCGAGAGAAACTGACACTTGTCATAAGAGAGCATCCCATCCTTTGACATGTTTGAGAGAATCCTAAGTGAGGAAAAATCCAGAGCCAAAGTGATTGAGCGTCACTGAAGAGATTGATCTGTGTGGGCGTGTTACCTTTGAAGACTGTCATTCTTCCAGACGGTTAGGCATCAAGTTCTGAGTACACCAAGAGTCATTGTGGTGTGCCGGTGAACAAGTGATACGTCCATTTTGCATCATGCTTTTATGTTGATATTTATTGCATTATGGGCTGTTGTTACACTTTATATCACAATACTTATGGCTATTCTCTCTTATTTTACAAGGTTTACATGAAGAGGGAGAATGCCGACAGCTGGAATTCTGGACTGGAAAAGGAGCAAATATTAGAGACCTATTCTGCACAACTCCAAAAGTCCTGAAACTTCATGGAGCATGTTTTTGGAATAAATAAAAAATATTGGGCAAAGAAAATACCAGAGGGGGGCCACCAGCCAACCACAAGGGTGGAGGGCGCGCCCCACCCCCTGGGCGCGCCCCTGACCTTGTGGGCCTCCGGTGCCCATCTACTATATGGTGTCTTTTACCCTGGAAAAAAAATCATAAGGAAGCTTTCGGGACGAAGCGCCGCCATCTCGAGGCGGAACCTGGCCAGAACCCATCTAGGGCTCCGGCGGAGCTGTTCTGCCGGGAAAACATCCCTCTCGGAGGGGGAAATCATCACCATCGATCCTCTCATCAAGGGAGGGTCGATCTCCATCAACATCTTCACCAGCACCATCTCCTCTCAAACCCTAGTTCATCTCTTGTATTCGATCTTGGTCCCAAAACCTTAGATTGGTACCTGTGGGCTGCTAGTAGTGTTGATTACTCCTTGTAGTTGATGCTACTTGGTTTATTCGGTGGAAGATCATATGTTCAGATCCTTAATGATAATTAATACTCCTCTGATTTTGATTATGAATATGCTTTGTGAGTAGTTACGTTTGTTCCTGAGGACATGGGAGAAGTCTTGTTATAAGTAATCATGTGAATTTGGTATTCGTTCGATATTTTGATGAGATGTATGTTGTCTCTCCTCTAGTGGTGTTATGTGAACACCGACTACATGACACTTCACCATTATTTGGGCCTAGGGGAAGGCATTGGGAAGTAATAAGTAGATGATGGGTTGCTAGAGTGACAGAAGCTTAAACCCTAGATTATGCGTTGCTTCGTAAGGGGCTGATTTGGATCCATATGTTCCATGCTATGGTTAGGTTTACCTTAATTCTTCTTTCGTAGTTGCGGATGCTTGCGAGAGGGGTTAATCATAAGTGGGAGGCTTGTCCAAGGAAGGGCAGCACCCAAGCAGCGGTCCACCCACATATCAAATTATCAAAGTAACGAACGTGAATCATATGAGCATGATGAAAACTAACTTGACAATAATTCCCATGTGTCCTCGGGAGCACTTTGCTTCATATAAGAGTTTGTCTAGGATTGTCCTTTGCTACAAAAAGGATTGGGCCACCTTGCTGCACCTTGTTAACTTTATTTACTTGTTACCCGTTATGATTTATCTTATCACAAAACTATCTGTTACTGATAATTTCAGTGCTTGCAGAGAATACCTTGCTGAAAACCACTTTTCATTTCAGTGCCCATATTGTCTCCTAAATATTCTACGAAGATCTTTATCGGTCGAACCATTATGACAACATACGTAATTCCCTTTGTCCATCGGTATGTTACTTGCCCGAGATTCGATCGTCGGTATCTTCATACCTAGTTCAATCTCGCTACCGGCAAGTCTCTTTACTCGTTCTGTAATACATCACCTCGTGACTAAACTCCTTAGTCATTTTCTTGCAAGCTTATGATGTGTATTACCGAGAGGGCCCAGAGACACCTCTCCGATACTCGGAATGACAAATCCTAATCTCGATCTATGCCAACTCAACAAACAGCTTCAGAGATGCATGTAGAGCATCTTTATGTTCACCCAGTTACGTTGTGACGTTTGATAGCACACAAGGTATTCCTCCGGTATCTGGGAGTTGCATAATCTCATAGTCGAAGGAATATGTATTTGACATGAAGAAAGCAATAACAATAAACTGAACGATCAATATGCTAAGCTAACGGATGGGTCTTTTCCATCACATCATTCTCCTAATGATGTGATCCTGTTATCAAATGACAACACATGTCTATGGTTAGGAAACCTTAACCATCTTTGATCAACGAGCTAGTCTAGTAGAGGCTTACTAGGGACACAGTATTTGTTTATGTATTCACACATGTATTTAAGTTTCCGATCAATACAATTCTAGCATGAATAATAAACCTTTATCATGAATAAGGAAATCTAATATAATAAAATAACGACTTCATTATTACCCCTACGGCATATTTCCTTCAGTCTGCCACTTGCACTAGAGTCAATAATCTAGTTCACATCACCATGTGATTTAACACCCATAGTTCACATCGCCATGTGACCAACACCCAAAGAGTTTACTAGAGTCAATAATCTAGTTCAAATCGCCATGTGATTAACACCCAAAAAGTATTAGGGAGTGATCATGTTTTGCTTGTGAGAGAAGTTTTGTCAAGGGGTTTGTCACATTCAAATCCATATCTATTTTGCAAATTTCTATGTCTATAATGCTCCGCATGGAGCTACTATAGCGAATTGCTCCCACTTTCAATATTTATCCAGATTGAGACTCAGAGTCTTCCGAATCACCGTCAAAGCTTGCATCGACGTAACCCTTCAGGACGAACTCTTTATTACCTCCATAATCGAGAAATATCTCCTTGGTCATCTTAGGTAACTAATGATAATTTTGACCGCTGTCCAGTGATCTACTCCCGGATCACTATTGTACCCCCTTGCCAAACTCATGGCAAGGTACACAACAGGTTTGGTACACAACATGGCATACTTTATAGAACCTATGGCTGAGGCATAGGGAATGACTTTCATTCTCTCTCTATCTATCTTCTCCCGTGGCGGGTTTTGAGTCTTACTCAACTTCACACCTTGTAACACAGGAAAGAACCCTTTCTTTGACTGATCCATTTTGAACTTCTTCAAAACTTTATCAAGGTATGTGCTTTGTGAAATTCCAATTAAGCGTCTCGATCTATCCCTATAGATCTTGATGCCCAATATATAAGCAGCTTCACCGAGGTCTTTCATTGAAAATTTCTTATTCAAGTATCCTTTTATGCTATCCAGAAATTATATATCATTTCCAATCAACAATATGTCATCCACATATAATATTAGAAATGTTACAGAGCTCCCACTCACTTTCTTGTAAATACATGCTTCACCGTAAGTCTGTATAAAACCATATGCTTTGATCACCTCATCAAAGCGTATATTCCAACTCATAGATGCTTGCACCAGTCCATATATGGATCGCTGGAGCTTGCACACATTGTTAGCACCTTTAGGATCGACAAAACCTTCTGGTTGCATCATATACAACTCCTCTTTAAGAAATCCATTAGGGAAAGCAGTTTTGACGTCCATTTGCCAGATTTCATAATCATAAAATGCGACAATTGCTAACATGATTCGGACAGACTTAAGCATCGCTACGGGTGAGAAAGTCTCATCGTAGTCAACTCCTTGAACTTGTCGAAAACCTTTCACGACAAGTCGAGCTTTGTAGACAGTAAAATTACCATCAACTTCAGTCTTCTTCTTGAAAATCCATTTATTTTCTATGGCTTACCGATCATCGGGCAAGTCCATCAAAGTACACACTTTGTTCTCATACATGGATCCTATCTCAGATTTCATGGCCTCAAGCCATTTATTGGAATCTGGGCTCATCATAGCTTCTTCATAGTTCGTAGGTTCGCCTTGGTCTAATAACATGACTTCCAGAACAGAATTACCATACCACTCTGGTGCGGATCGTGCTCTGGTTGACCTACAAAGTTCAGTAGTAACTTGATCTAAAGTTTCATGATCATCTTCATTAGCTTCTTCTCTAGTTGGTGTAGGCATCACGGGAACATTCTTCTCTGATGTACTACTTTCCAATTCAAGAGAAGGTACAATTACCTCATCAAGTTCTACTTTTCCTCCTACTCACTTCTTTCGAGAGAAACTCCTTCTCTAGAAATGTTCCATTCTTGGCAACAAAGACCTTGCCTTCGGATCTGTGGTAGAAGGTGTACCCAATTTTTTCCTTAGGGTATCCTATGAAGACGCACTTCTCCGATTTGGGTTCGAGCTTATCAAGTTGAAGCCTTTTGACATAAGTGTCGTAACCCCAAACTTTAAGAAACAACAGCTTAGGTTTCTTGCGAAACCACAGTTCATATGGTGTCGTCTCAACGGATTTAAAAGGTGCCCTATTTAACGTGAATTCGGCTATCTCTAATGCATAATCCCAAAATGATAGTGGTAAATCGGTAAGAGACATCATAGATCACACCATATATAATAAAGTATGGTTACAACATTCGGACACACCATTACGCTGTGGTGTTCTAGGTGGCATGAGTTGTGAAACTATTCCACATTGTTTTAAATGAAGGCCAAACTCGTAACTCAAATATTCGCCTCCGCGATCAGATCGTAGAAACTTTATTTTCTTGTTACGATGATTCTCCACTTCACTCTTAAATTCTTTGAACTTTTGAAATGTTTTAGACTTGTGTTTCGTTAAGTACATATACCCATACCTACTCAAATCATCTGTGAAGGTCAGAAAATAACGATACCCGCCTCATGCTTCAACACTCATCGGACCACATACATCGGTATATATTATTTCCAATAAGTCATTAGCTCGCTCCATTGTTCTGGAGAACGGAATTTTAGTCATCTTGCCCATGAGGCATGGTTCGCAAGTATCAAATGATTCATAATCAAGTGATTGCAAAAGTCCATCTGAATGTAGTTTCTTCATGCGCTTTACACCAATATGACCTAAACGACAATGCCACAAGTATGT
Source organism: Aegilops tauschii subsp. strangulata (assembly GCF_002575655.3). NCBI lineage: Eukaryota > Viridiplantae > Streptophyta > Magnoliopsida > Poales > Poaceae > Aegilops > Aegilops tauschii. Next base: position 366,426,331 of record NC_053039.3, read on the forward strand.
TGCACTATCATTATCAACTTTGCATCTGTTGGCATCAATATTATGAATATGTGTATCACTACGATCGAGATTCAATAAACCATTCACATTGGGTGTATGAACATAGAAGGTTTTATTCATATAAACAGAACAACAATTATTCTCTGACTTAAATGAATAACCGTATTGCAATAAACATGATCTAATCATATTCATGCTCAACGCAAACACCAAATAACATTTATTTAGGTTTAACACTAATCCCGAAGGTAGAGGGAGTGTGCGATGGTGATCGTATCAACCTTGGAATTACTTCCAACACACATCGTCACCTCGTCTTTAACTAGTCTGTGTTTATTTTGCAACTCCTGTTTTGAGTTGCTACTCTTAGCAAACCAATATCAAACACCGAGGGGTTGCTATAAACACTAGTAAATTACACATCAATAACATGTATATCAAATATACCTTTGTTCACTTTGCCATTCTTCTTATCCGCCAAGTATTTGGGGCAGTTCCGCTTCTAGTGACCATTCCCTTTTCAGTAGAATCACTCAGTTTCAGGCTTGGGTCCAGCTTTGGCTTCTTCCCGGGAGTGGCAACTTGCTTGCCATTCTTCTTGAAGTTCCCTTTCTTCCCCTTGCCCTTTTTCTTGAAACTAGTGGTCTCGTTAATCATCAACACTTGATGCTCTTTCTTGATTTCTACCTTCGCCGATTTCAGCATCGCGAAGAGCTCGGGAATCGTTTTCGTCATCCCTTGCATATTATAGTTCATCATGAAGTTCTAGTAGCTTGGTGATAGTGACTAGAGAATTCTGTCAATCACTATCTTATCTGGAAGATTTACTCCCACTTGATTCAAGCGATTGTAGTACCCAGACATTCTGAGCACATGCTCACTGGCTGAGCCATTCTCCTCCATCTTGTAGGCAAAGTACTTGTCAGAGGTCTCATACCTCTCGACATGGGCATGAGACCGAAATACCAATTTTAGCTCTTGGAACATCTCATATGCTCCGTGGCGTTCAAAATTTGAAGTCCCGGTTCTAAGCCGTAAAGCATAGTGCACTAAACTACCAAGTAGTCATCATATCGAGCTTGCCAAACATTCATAACGTGTGCATCGGCTCCTGCAATAGGTCTGTCACCTAGCGGTGCATCAAAGACATAATTCTTCTGTGCAGCAATGAGGATAATCCTAAGATCACGGACCTAGTCCGCATTATTGCTACCATCATCTTTCAACTTATTTTTCTCTAGGAACATATCAAAAACATAGGGGAGCTACAACGCGAGCTATTGATCTATGACATAATTTGTAAATACTATCAGGACTAAGTTCATGATAAATTAAAGCTCAATTAATCAAATTACTTAAGAACTCCAACTTAAATAGACATCCCTCAAGTCATCTAAGTGATACGTGATCCAAATCAACTAACCCATGTCCGATCATCACGTGAGATGGGGTAGTCATCAATGGTGAACATCTCTATGTTGATCATATCTACTATATTATTCACATTCGACCTTTCGGTCTCCAGTGTTCCGAGGCCATGTCTGTACATGCTAGGCTCGTCAAGTTTAACCTAAGTATTCCGTGTGTGCAAAACTGTCTTGCACCTGTTGTATGTGAATGTAGAGTCTATCACACCCGATCATCACGTGGTGTCTCAACACGACGAACTGTAGCAATGGTGCATACTCAGGGAGAACACTTTTACCTTGAAATTTAGTGAAGGGATCATCTTATAATGCTACTGCCGTACTAAGCAAAATAAGATGCATAAAAGATAAACATCACATGCAATACAAATATGTGACATGATATGGCCATCATCATCTTGTGCTTTTGATCTCCATCGCTAAAGCATCATCATGATCTCCATCGTCACTGGATTGACACCTGTCGTTGCGTCGAGGTCGTCATGCCAACTATTGCTTCTAAAACTATCGCTAACGCATAGTGATAAAGTAAAGGAATTACATGGCGTTTGCACTTCATACAATAAAGAGACAACCCTAAGGCTCCTGCCGGTTGTCGATATTACAAAACATGATCATCTCATACATCAACATATATCACATCATATCTTGACCATATCACATTACAACATGCCCTGCAAAAACAAGTTAGACATCCTCTACTTTGTTGTTGCAAGTTTTACGTGGCTGCTATGGGTTTCTAGCAAGAACCGTTCTTACCTACACAAAACCACAATGGTGTTTCATCAAGTTTGCTGTTTTAACCTTCTTCAAGGACCGGCCGTAGTCAAATTCGATTCAACTAAAGTAGGAGAAACAGACACTCGCCAGACACCTTTATGCAAAACTAGTTGCATGTCTGTAGGTCGAACCGGTCTCATGTGCGTGGACATGTAAGGTTGGTCCAGGCTGCTTCATCCCACGATACCGCTGAATCAAAGTAAGACGTTGGTGGTAAGCAGTATGACTATTGATAACCCACAAGTGTAGGGAGTCGTTTGTAGCCTTCTTCGACAAATAAGAGTGTCGAACCCAACGAGGAGCTAAAGGCAGAACAAATATTCCCTCAAGTTCTATCGACCACCGATACAACTCTACGCACACTTAACGTTTGCTTCACCTAGAACAAGTATGAAACTATTTTGCAAGAATAAAACTATGAGTACTTTGCGAGAATAAAACTATGAATAAATTGCAAGGTAATAATAGTGGATAGCTTTTGTCAACAAGAAAGTCATTTGTCCCTAGGCAGTCGATAACAAGTACTAGTAACCATTCTTGTAATTCTATATGAGGGAGAGGCATGAGCTAACATACTTTCTCTACTTGGATCATATGCACTTATGATTGGACCCCTAGAAAGCATCCGCAACTACTAACGATCATTAAGGTCATGAAAACCAACCATAGCATTAAGTATCAAGTCCTCTTTATCCCATACGCAACAACCCACTTACTCGGGTTTAAGCTTCTGTCACTCTCGCAACCCACCATAAGCGAATCATGAACATATTGCAACACCCTACAACAGGGATCCCTCACGTTTGTGCGAGACGGAGGGCACCATAGGACAACACCATAGGACAGCACCATAAATAAAATATACAATCATACCAACCAAGATCACGATTAACCCATAGGACAAACGGATCTACTCAAACATCATAGGATAACTATAGATCATTGGGAAATAATATATGGAGTTGACCATGTTTAAGTAGAAATTACATCGGGGAAAAGAGGTGTTATACCGCTGCATAGAGGGGGAGAAAGTTGGTGTTGACGGTAGCAAGGTTGTTGATGTAGATCGCCGTCACGATCCTAGCCCCGGCGGCACTCTGGCACCACCGGCATAGAGGGGGAGAGAGCCCCCCTCCTTCTTCTTCTTCCTTGGCCCCCCTAGACGGGAGGAGAGTCGCCCCTCTGGTCCATGGCCTCCATGGCGGCGGAGGGGCGGGAGCCCCTCTGAGATTGGATCTCCCTCTCTGTTCTCTTCTGTTTCGCGTTTCCCCGATCTGGCCAAAAACCGTTTCTTATATTCCGGGGGATCCGTAACTCCGATTGAGCTGAAATTTTAACACATTTTTTTTCCGGATATAAGCTTCCCGGCACCCTAAGTAGAGACCCAACCGACCTACAAGGTGAGCATAAGACACCTGGGTGCGCCTGGGGCCTAGGGCGCGTCCTGGTGGGTTGTGGGCACTATGGGCCCCCGTTTGCAATGATTCCACCTCCCAAAAATCACATATATTCCAAAATAATTCTCCGTAAATTATTATCACGTTTGGACTTCGTTTGATATGGATTTTCTGTGAAACAAAATACATGCAAAAAAACAGGAACTGGCACTGGGCACTGGATCAATAGGTTAGTCCAATAAATCATATAAAAAGTTGCCAAAAATATGTGAAAGTTGTATAACACTGGAATGAAACAATCAAAACTTATAGATACGCCAGAGGCGTATCAACTATCACAGCCGACAACTCTTTGTGTTCTACTCGTGCATATCATCTACGCATAGACCTGGCTCTGATACCATTGTTGGGAAACGTTGCATGGAAAAAAAATCTACGCACACGCAATGATCTCTCCATGGAGATGCATAGCAACAAAGGGGAGAGTGTGTCTACGTACCCTCGTAGACCGTAAGCGGAAGTGTTTCACAACGCGGTTGATGTAGTCAAACTTTCTTCGCGCTCCACCGATCGAGTACCGAACGTACGGCACCTCTGAGTTCTGCACACGTTCAAGTCGATGACGTCCCTCGCCTTCTTGATCCAGCAATACGTCGAGGTAGAAGATGAGTTCCATCAGCACGTAGGTGTTGTGACGGTGATGGTGAAGTGATCCTCGCAAGGCTTCGCCTAAGCACCACGAGAATACGACCGGGGGTGTAAACTGTGGAGGGGGGCGCCGCACATGGCTAACAATTGATGTTGTTAGCTAGGCGCCCCCTTCCCACATATATATAGGTGGGAGGGAGGGAGGAGCAGCCAAAGGAGGCGCCCAAGTAGGAGGCATCCTACTTGGGGTCCCTCCCAAGCCGCGCCCCCTCTTTCCTTATTAGGAGTGCGGGGAAAGGTAGGGGAGGGTGGCCCCCCTCCACCGTTTCCTTTCTCCCATGAGAGGGAAAGGCAGGAGGGGCTAGCCCTCCCCCTGTTCCTTCCCTAGGGCTGGCCAAACAAGGGAGGGGGCGCACTGATGACCCACAAGTATATGGGATCAATTGTAGCCTTTTCGATAAGTAAGAGTGTCGAACCCAACGAGGAGCAGAAGGAAATGACAAGTGGTTTTCAGCAAGGTAATGTGTGCAAGTGCTGAAATTGCAAGTAGCAGAATGGTTTGATAGTAAGGTGATTTGTAATGAGCAAGTAACGGTAACGGTAACAAAAGTCGAGCAAGGTAGCCCAATCCTTTTGAGGCAAAGGACAGGCCAAAACGGTCGCTTATAATAAGCAAAGCGTTCTTGAGGGTACACAGGAATTTCATCTAGTCACTTTCATCATATTGGTTTGATTTGTGTTCGCTACTTTGATAATTTGATATGTGGGTGGACCGGTGCTTAGGTGTTGTTCTTACTTGAACAAGCCTCCTACTTATGATTAACCCCCTCGCAAGCATCCGCAACTACGAGAAAAGTATTAAGAATAAATTCTAACCATAACATTAAACTTTTGGATCCAATCAGTCCCTTACGGAATAGCGCATAAACTAGGGTTTAAGCTTCTATCACTCTCGCAACCCCATCATCTAATTACTACTCCACAATGCATTCCCTTAGGCCCAAATATGGTGAGGTGTCATGTAGTCGACGTTCACATGACACCACTAAGGGAATCACAACATACATACTATCAAAATATTGAACACATATCAAGTTCACATGATTACTTGCAATAAGATTTCTCCCGTGACCTCAAGAACAAAAGAAACTACTCACAAATGATATCATGCTCAAGATCAGAGGGGTATTAAATATCATATTGGATCTGAACATATAATCTTCCACCAAATAAACCATATAGTAATCAACTACAAGATGTAATCAACACTACTAGTCACCCACAAGTACCAATCTATAGTTCCGGTACAAAGATTGAACACAAGAATGAACTAGGGTTTGAGAGGTGATGGTGTTGTTGAAGATTTTGATGGAGATTGCCCTCCCCTAGACGAGAGAGTTGTTGGTGATCATGATGACGATGATTTCCCCCTCCGGGAGGGAAGTTCCCCCGGCGGAATCACTCCACCGGAGGGCAAAAGTGCTCCTGCCCAAGTTCCATCTCGAGACGGCGGCGCTCCGTCCCGAAAGTTCTCTCCTTATTTTTTCTAGGTCAAAATGACTTATATAACAAAAGATGGGCACCGGAGGTGGGCTGGGGTGAGCACAACCCATCAGGGCGTGCCTGGGGGGCCAGGCGCGCCCTGGTGTCTTGTGCTCACCAGGTGGCCCCCCTCCGGTGGTTATTTGCTCCAATATTTCTTATTTATTCCATAAAAAATCCTCGTGAAGTTTCAGCTCATTTGGAGTTGTGCAGAATAGGTAGCCTAACGTAGCTTTTTCAGGTCCAGATTTCCAGCCGCCGGAATTCTCCCTCTTTGTGTGTACCTTGCATATTATGAGAGAAAAAGCATTAGAATTACTCCAAAAAGCACTATTATGGATAAAAACATCATAAATAACCGTAGGTAAACATGATGCAAAATGGACGTATCAACTCCCCAAGCTTAGACCTCGCTTGTCCTCAAGCAAAAACCGAAATCGAAAAACATGTCCACATGCTTAGAGAGATAGGTGTCGATAAAAATAAAGTACGGACATAGAAGCATCATGTGAATTATTATAACAGCAGCAAACTTTAACATAAAACTTTTATCATAGACTTCTCGTGAATAAGTAACAATTCATCACACTATCAAAGTATAAAGCATAAACTCTATTGGAAACTAACAAACTATGTTCTCAGTCAACTTTGCAACTAAAATTCATCATCTTTTCAGGAAGGGTCGCGTATCGGAGCCTTTAGGCAAGTCCACATACTCAACCATCATATAGTCTTCTATGATTGCTAACACTCGCCGCATACACATGAGCAAAACGTTTCAACCGGACACATAGAAAGATAGGGGCTTATAGTTTCGCCACCCAACTTATTCACCTCAAGAGTGATGTCAACAATAATAACTCATGCTACCCATATTCAACTGGACATATGTGCCTAGATCTTTCCTCACACTACAAAAAAATACACTTCCGTGATGATACGTGTTTGTCACAATAGGTCACGTTTTTTGTCATGCATGTACATCCATGACAATTTTATGACAGAATCAAGATAGTCATACATGTGCTGTCGTAGAAGTGTTCCATGACATTACCAAAATTATCATCACGGAAGTGTCCACTTCCATGACGATAAATCGCGCGTCACAGAAGTGTTTTCGTCAAGGGTGACCGACACGTGGCATCCACCGTAACGGGTCGCCGTTAAGCTATCGGGTCCGGTTTTGGATCCGATAACCCGTTAACAGCCCGGACCAATGGGAAATTTCCACGTGTAAAATTCTGATTGGCCGGAGGAAACACGTGTGAGCTCGTCAGTGGGTCAGATAGGCGCCTATGATATGTCGACACGTGCGACGACCCACCACTGGCCCATTTAGCTTACAAAGGACGGCCCGTTTGACTTGTTCAAAAGTTAGCGGGCTGGCCCATGAAAACCCTGTTAACGGTTTCTTCGCACATAGCCCATTTTACGGCCCGGTAACTCATGGTCCATCAGGGCCTACACGAAATCGGCCCAACCACGTCATGTGGGCCGTCAAATATAGCACCAGCCCATTTCACATTCGGCCCATGTATGGCCCACGATGTCTTTCGGCCCATGTGAGACCTTCGTATCTTTAGGCCCTTTAGAGGCCCACGGTGACTCTAGCCCATAATGAACAGTAAATTTCTTTGTACCCGTTAACGGCCCATGATTCACATGGGCCGTTTCCAGCCCGTGTTAGCTTTCGGCCTACTGACGGCCATACATTCTTGGGCTCCTTTCCGGCCCTCGATGACTTCTGGCCCGTTACTGGCCTGTTCCCCTTATGGGCCAAATTCGGCCCGTGGCAAGAGTCGGCCCGTTTCTGGCCTGTTAACCCGTTGCGCCATTTCCAGCCCTTCCTATATTCTGGCCCATTAACGACCCGTTATGCCTGTGACAGAATTAAGCCTTTGCTGTCCTCCGGCCTGTTAACGGCCCGTTACCATGCTAGGCCGATACCAATTACGCCGTTTACGGCCCATGTAGACCCATTTATCCGATGGCCCAAGGCCCACCGATTCTACGGCCGTGTTGGAGGCCCATTTAAAGACGGCCCATAGGAGGCCCATGGATCCTACGGCCCGTAGCAGGGTCAAGGTTACCACGGTCCGTATATGGCCCATGGTTGTTGCGGCCATTAGCAAACCAGGGAAAAAGAAGACTAGGAAATAAATAAGCCCGAAACTAACGCTAGGCTATTAAGGTGATTGCACAGATTACATCCACTGGGCATCAAAGATCACCACCAGTGTAAATATAAGGAACACCCTACACTATACAAAAATGGCTTGCTGTTTTCTTCAGGCGGTGGCTGCATGTTAAGAACAAATTACAACTATAAAACAAAAGGAAGGTCGGCATAAAAGTTAACAGTCTGGGAGATAAATGCACCACCAGAACTTCAAAAGCTCAGTTCATTTGACCTGACTGTTACGCTTTCATGCTGTATTGTCCGATGGAGCACCATAACCTTCGCCTTCATTTCTCCTAGGCTCCTGAACAACATAGCAAATGTCTGATAGTCTGGTTTCAAAACCATGCATACCTTGACGACACTGAACAATGTCTGTCCTTGTTTCACAAAGGGTCTCTGTTAGGGAATGGACTTGTGTCTGGAGCGCAAATACAACATTGTTTTGAGCTTGCATATCTTGATCATGAGGCAGTTTGGACGATATTGCCTTAACAACCAACCCAGTATTATGCAGGAACGTGCTTTTGGCACAGTTAGTGGACAACTACTGACCCACTGCAGCAAGAGCTGACATTGCGGTTATAGTTGCCTCGCCACCTTCAGAAGGTGGCGGTTCCACCATTTTTTCCATAGCTTGCTGAAAAGTTGAGTTTTTACATTAGCAGTACCAGAACAGAAGATATTAAGGAGGTAGCAAAACTAAACAAAATAGCTTTGGTCTATATACAGAACTTATTCTGGTGAACCCATGTAAAATTAGTTGTATTTTACTGCAAAGTACATAATAAAACTAGGTTCCAAACAAATGACCATGTACCATGGCAAATGTATTGTCTATTTCTTCACATTTGTAGCGACCAGACCTCAAATGGTCTGTGCTGCTGTGCACCAGTGTCATCCCTGGATCAGTAATGCTGACACGCACAGTACAAATGGAGGATTTATAACAGAGTAGCAATCACACACTTATTACATCGAATATCTCCGAAGAGATTAAGTATGATAAACATGTCTTAAGGCCATCTAATAACGATAACAGCGGAAGACTTGGAAGATAAGTGAGTCCATCAACTCCAGCGGCATCACTGAGTATAAGACCACGACCTAAGGCACCTTACTCGTCGTCTGAAAAGTCTGCAACATGAAACGTTGCAGCCCGAAAACGGGTCAGCACATAGAATATGCTGGCAATGTAACACATAGAGAGTAATGAACAGTAAATATGCTATACTACATGCATAAATGGCTGGTGGAAAGCTCTATGGTTACAGTTTTGCGAAAAGCCAATTTTCCCTGCTGCAAAGGAATAAATTTTATTTAACTATCATGGTGGTTGTGAAACATTGAGAAGGTACCTCCAACTCAATCCATATTAGGTGTCATCATTAACCCAACAAAATTAATTAAAAGTAACATGGTGATGAGATTCAAATGATAATCCAGGTACTAGATACTCAAGTTGTCCATAACCGGGGACACGGCTAACCATGATTAGTTTGTACACTCTGCAGAGGTTTGCGCACTTTTCCCCACAAGACTCGATCGCCTCCGCTTGATTCTCGCACTGCATGATGTTTGAGAAACGGATGACCGAGACACAGTCTTTCAGAAACAATCACTCTTTACTCTGGATGGACCGGTACACCTACTTTCCCCTACATCTGCTAGTCCACCTCTTCAAGAGATCATGTGACCTACTCAACTATGCTAGAGCCCATAATAGCTTGTGGCTGCAGACGGAAGTTTCTAGCATGAATAATCTTATGATCCCTTTGAGCCTGGGTGGCGGACCTTATAAAATCAGACAACACTGGGTTCTCCAGGTGCCTCAATCCACCCAGATGTGAGTTTTAGTTGCCACCTTAAGTTGAACCATTAATAAACATCTCACATCTGTCATGAATATCTCTCAAACCCAATCCACGTCTACGAGCATAGCATGGCAATAATAATAGCAACGTAGAAGTAACTCCCAAGGGTTTGATAAGAAAACAGGTAATAGGTACTACCTCAACTACTTCCCAGCTCCCACAATTTAATCAGATCCTAATCATGCAATTGTTTGAGGAATAGATCTAATGCAATAAAACTGGGTATGGAAAGTATGATCAAAGTGTTACTTGCCTTGCTGATGATCCGCAAAACCTAGCGATTCGAAGTAACAAGCGGCACACTCCGGGTACTCTATCGCAAACAAACAAACATACAATCAGTACTCATCTATGCACAGGTAAAACTCGAATGAAAGATCCAACCAGAAAGTCCAACTTAAGAACTCCGGTTTGCAAAAAGAATCAACTCGAAAGAAGCAACGAAAGTCAAACGGCGAAAGAAAATAGCTTCGTTTACTAATCTGGATCTAGGTCAAATTTTACTATAGCAAAAACTTGTTTGAGTAGGTTAAACGGAAAGAGAATTTCGAGACGAAACTCTAGGCGCTTGAATCGCCTGATTCCGATAAACGAGCGAGAAGTTAAACAGAATCGAAGATTCGATCAGAAATCGAATCTGAGATAATCGCAGAAAAATCCGACGAAAAGAAAAACGGACGAACGGTTAAAGAACGGACGTTCGTTAACAGAGAAAAACCGACGAACGCGTTCGTTAAAACGACCGGTTCGGTAAACGCTCGCAAAATAATAAAACCGAAAAAAACCGATCTAGGATTTTTTTTAAACGAATGGTTTTTTTTAAAGAAAACCGGCAACCGAACGGGCGGCGAGGTACCTCGTCGGGGCATGCTCCGGCGGGGCTCCGGCAGCTCGAGGCGAGGGGCGGCGGGGTCGGGCGGCTTGGGGCGAGGGGCGGGGCTCCGGCGAGCGGCGGCGGCGGCGCGGGCTCCGGTGCGGGCGGCGGCGGGTGAGGTGAGAGGAGGAGGGGTGCGGGGTATTTATATGGGGGGGGGGCGGAGGTGGCTTGGGGAAGGGGGCGCCGGCGGGGTCCTGCGGAGCTCGGACTCTGAGCGGCGGCGGCGGCCGTGCCGTGCGCGAGGAGGAGAGGTCGCGGGGGTGGGCCGGCGGTCTGGGCTCGGCCCAGCGCGGGCGCGCGCGCAGTTTTTTTTTAAACGTTCCACGGAAAATAATTCACAGAAAAATAAATAAAAGTCAGAAAAATATAAAATAAATTTTCCCCGTCTAGTTAGAAAATCTAGAATAGGGTGAACATTTTTTTAACACAAAATGAATATTTTGAAAACATGCAATATTTTTAATGCAATAAAAATAGCAAATAAAATCCAAATAATTCCAATAAATGATTTTAACATTTTTCCTCCAGTATTTCAATTGTTTTGGAGAAGTCATATTTTCTCCTCTCGTTTATTTTTAGAATGAAATATTATTCCGGAGAGAAATAATTAAAACCAAAATCCTCGTCTTAATATTTGATGAAAATCAAATATGAAAATTCGAGAAAAATCCCCAACTCTCTCCGAGGGTCCTTGAGTTGCTTAGGATTTATCGAGGATTTGTCAAAATGCAATAAAACATGCTATGCAATGATGATCTATGTATAACATACCAAATTGAAAATTTGGGATGTTACAAACCTACCCCCCTTATGATGAATCTCGCCCTCGAGATTCGGGTTGGCTAGAAAACAGGTGGGAGTGGTCCTTCCGTAGATCTTCCTCTCGCTCCCAGGTGGCTTCATCCTCCGTGTGGTGACTCCACTGAACTTTGCAAAACTTGATAACCTTTCTGCGGGTAACTCGGCTGGCATACTCAAGAATCTTAACTGGTTTCTCCTCATAGTCAAATCACTTTCGAGCCGAATCGCTTCCAGTGGCACAATATCTCTCAGCGGTATCTCAGCCATCTCTGCGTGGCACTTCTTCAGTTGCGAAACGTGAAATACATCATGAACTCCAGACAATCCTTCGGGCAATTCCAGCTTGTAAGCAACTTCTCCCATACGTTCCACAACTCTGTATGGTCCGATAAAACGGGGTGCTAACTTTCCCTTAACTCCAAAGCGCTTCACTCCTCGAAGGGGTGATACTCGAAGATACACTCTGTCTCCGACTACGTGAACTGTCTCCTTTCGTTTAGAATCTGCATAACTCTTCTGTCTGGACTGGGCTACTTTGAGCCTATCGCGAATCAACCTCACTTTCTGTTCAGACTCCTTAATCAAATCTGGTCCAAACAACTGACGGTCTCCAACTTCGTCCCATAACGACGGTGTTCTACACCTCCTTCCGTACAAGGCTTCGAAAGGGGCCATCTTCAAACTGGTCTGATAACTGTTGTTATAAGAAAACTCCGCATATGGCAAATTGTCGTCCCAACTAGATCCATAATCTAGTGCACATGCTCTCAACATGTCCTCCAAAATCTGGTTGACTCTCTCGGTCTGTCCATCTGTCTGTGGGTGGAAAGCTGTACTAAATTCCAGCCTGGTTCCCAATGTTTCATGTAACTGCTTCCAAAACTTCGAGGTAAATTGGGTTCCTCTGTGTGATACAATGGTCCTTGGAACTCCATGCAAACATACGATCCTGGTCATGTATATCTTTGCCAACTTAGCACTGGTGTAAGTGGTCTTCACTGGAATGAAATGAGCCACTTTCGTCAAACGGTCGACTACAACCCATATCGAGTCATAGCCTGAACGAGTCCTGGGTAATCCTGTGATAAAATCCATGCCTATTTTATCCCACTTCCATTCGGGTATCGGCAATGGTTGTAGCAATCCTGCTGGCTTCTGATGCTCTGCCTTCACTCTCTGACATACATCACAAACTGCTACGTATTCCGCAATATCCTTCTTCATTCCAGTCCACCAGAAAATATTCTTCAAATCCAAATACATCTTCGTATTTCCTGGGTGAATCGAGTATGGTGAATCATGGGCTTCTTGCAAAATCAACTTCCTGATCTCCGGATCATTTGGTACATATACGCGGTCCTCAAACCACAAGGTATCGTGCTCATCCTCACGAAATCCCTTGGCTTTTCCTTTGCTCATCTTCTCCTTTATCTCTTCAATCTCCTTGTCTGTCTTCTGAGCTTCTCTGATCCTTTCCATCAAGGTAGACTGAATCTCCAATGTCGCTAAATAGCCTCTTGGGACTATTTCCAAACATAGCTCGCGAAGGTCCTCGGCTAACTCCTGAGGTATCTCTCCTGTCATGAGGGTGTTGATATGACTCTTGCCGCTCAACGCGTCTGCTACTACGTTAGCCTTTCCTGGGTGATAATGCAATCTCATATCATAATCTTTAATGAGCTCCAGCCATCTCCTCTGTCTGAGATTTAACTCCTTCTGCGTGAAAATATACTTCAAACTCTTGTGATCCATATACACCTCACAATGGTTTCCGATGAGAAAATGTCTCCATGTCTTCAATGCATGCACCACGGCTGCTAATTCCAAATCATGCGTAGCATAATTCTTCTCATGGGGTTTAAGTTGTCGTGAAGCATATGACACAACTCTTCCTTCCTGCTTAAGCACTGCTCCAAGTCCTCGACGAGAAGCGTCGCAATAAACTTCATAGTCTTTGCGTTGATCTGGCAGAATCAACACCGGTGAGGTAACCAATCGTTTCTTCAACTCTTGGAAACTAGCTTCACATTCCTCAGTCCAATTGAATTTGGTGTCCTTCTTCAATAGCTCAGTCATGGGCTTAGCAATCCTTGAGAAATTCTCGATAAATCTCCGGTAGTATCCTGCAAGTCCAAGAAAACTCCGGATTTCTCCAACTGTCGTGGGTGATTCCCAACTTGTCACTGTGTCAACCTTGGCAGGGTCTACTGCTATTCCTTCTCCAGAAATAACATGTCCAAGGAATCCAACTTCCTTCAGCCAAAATTCACACTTGCTGAACTTGGCGTATAACTGATGTTCTCTGAGCTTCTCAAGTACCAATCGCAAATGCTCCTCATGCTCTTCCTCATCCTTGGAAATGATTAAAATATCATCAATGAACACCACGATGAACTTATCCAAAAACTCCATAAACACTTTGTTCATTAGGTTCATGAAGTAGGCAGGTGCGTTAGTCAGTCCAAATGACATAACGGTATACTCATACAATCCATATCTGGTGGTAAAAGCCGTCTTTGGTATATCCTGCTCTCGAATCTTTAACTGATGGTATCCTGATCGTAGATCGATCTTGGAAAATACTTTAGCTCCTTGTAGGCGGTCAAACAAATCATTGATCATCGGCAGTGGGTACTTGTTTTTGATGGTCACTTCATTCAATCCTCGGTAATCAACAACCATCCTCAGTGATCCATGTTTCTTCTCCACTAGAAGTACTGGTGATCCCCAAGGTGACGAACTTGGGCGAATATATCCTTTATCCAGTAACTCCTTGATCTGCTTCTTAATTTCCTCCAAATCTTTTGCTGGCATCCTGTACGGTCTCTTAGATATTGGCCCTGTGCCTGGCAAAAGTTCAATCAAGAACTCAATGTCTCTATCTGGTGGCATGCCTGGCAACTCTTTCGGAAATACATCCGGATAATCCTTCACCACTGGTACTTCCTCCTGTACAACTCCTGATAAGGAATTTACTTGAGTCCTCTTCGGCATATGCCGGGATACATACTTGATCCTTTTTCCTTTCGGGGTGGTAAGCAAAATCGTCTTGCTGGCACAATCGATGTTTCCTCCATACAACGATAGCCAATCCATTCCCAAAATTACATCCAAACCTTGCGATTCCAAAACAATGAGGTCTGAGGGGAAAACATGCCTTCCAATGGCCAACGGTATCTGAAAACATCCTTGGGTTGCCATATACTCTGCTCCTGGCGAGGTTACTAACATAGGGGTTTTGAGAACTTGGGTGGACATCTTAAACTTATTCACGAATCCCCTTGATATGTATGAATGCGATGTGACTTAGATCCCTCTTGGTTGGGGTAGATAGGTTGGTGCGGTTCTGTCCGTTTCCTCCTCCATTCCCATTACCAATCCTGGGGCCATTATGGTTGTGCGAACTACCTCCTCCATGGGTATGCTGAAACTGTCCTCCCGGCTTCGGGGTAAATCGTGGCTTCTGCTGGGCTCCAGAATTGTACTTCCCTTGTCCATACTTCCTCTTACAATTTTCAATCTACTGCTGCTTCCCTTCAATCATGAGAGCTCTATCTACCAGCTCCTGGTAGTTGTTGAAGGTTGCTACCATCAACTGCATACTCAGTTCGTCATTCAGCCCTTCCAAAAATTTCTCCTGCTTGGCAGCATCTGTAGCAACGTCATCTGGTGCATAACGTGCTAACTTACTGAAATCCTCCACATACTGGCCTACGGTGCGTCCTCCTTGGCGTAGGTTGCGAAACTCACGCTTCTTCATAGCCATAGCTCCTGCTGAAACATGAGCTGTACGGAAAGCTTGCTGAAACTGGTCCCATGTGACAGTGTCAATAGGGTGCGTGGCTGTATAATTCTCCCACCATGATGCTGCGGGTCCATCAAGCTGATGTGCGGCAAAACGCACTCTTTCCGCATCTGTGCATCCTGCAGTGGTCAACTCCCTTCCAACTTTGCGGAGCCAATCATCTGCTACAATCGACTCGGTGCTACTGGAAAACACCGGCGGGTTTAGCCTTAAGAAACAGGCTAAGTGATCAACAGGTGGTGGTGGCGGTGGGTTGTTGTTGTTGCCTTGGTTCTGCACTAACACTTGCATCAGGGCATTCTGTTGCTGAATCAACTGGGTGATCTCTGGCGGGAAAATAAATCCGGTGTCGCGTCTCGGAGGCATCTGATAGGTTTAGAAAAGATGAGAGTTAAGAATAGAATGAGGTCTAGAGAGAAAACACTACCCATATGCTCATGAGACAAATCAATCAATATCACTCAATCAATTCAAACAAGGCAAAACAATCGATCTAACTAGCGTTACAAAGTGCTTGAACTATACTATTAAATGGGGGAAAACTACTACGGATATGGTGGTCTACTAGAAACTCTGATCCGTTGAAGACTCCATGATGTCTGCTCCAGCTTCATCAACAAAGTCATCTTCACTTGGTTCCGAGTCGGTGTCGTCGATGATGATGTAGTTATCCGGACAAGTGCATTCGTCGACTTCTGCTTTTGGCACTGGATTTCCCACGAATACTCCAATCCTCTTCTCCAGGTCGTCATTCTTCCCTACTAGTGCGTTGATTTCCTCCAAATAATCTTCGCGTGTAGCCTTGAGTTCTTCTTGGAGCTCTTTGATCTTCGTTAATGCCTTCTTCAGTTCTTCCTTGTCCGTGCACATCTGGTTCTCCTGGCGACGAATGTGTTGGTTTTGCTCCTGGATGAAAGCTGCAATTGATCCATCCTTCTTGGTTCTGATCATCTCCCATTGCGCATCTCGGCGTCCACAAATTTGGTAAATTGTATCCTTAAGCTCCTGGTGATAGACTTCTCCAATGCGTCCCATGGCGATGTGTGCGGCCATGCTCTTCCCTAAACTCCAAGTTGGTGCTTCGAAAACCAATCTTATGGGTTCAGTAACTGGCACAAACTTCCTTCCTGGAATGAGAACTTGAATCTTCCAGCTCTCCTCTTCAGGTAATGTGGCGTTGTAGGTTCCGGTGATGCTTGGTATTCCTATGTTCAAGTACTTGGTGACTTCCTTCAAGTGTCGACCAAACGACGTGCCTTCATCTGGTTGCATGAACTTGCTCCTTGCATTCGCCATTCCTAAAAGAGTAGAAAGTGGAGAGGGGTCAGAAATGAGAAGAGAGAAGCTTTCTAGGGCTTAAGCTTAGTGGTCGTGTCCTACAGTCAACGTGTGCTCTGATACCAACTTTGTAGCGACCAGACCTCAAATGGTCTGTGCTGCTGTGCACCAGTGTCATCCCTGGATCAGTAATGCTGACACGCACAGTACAAATGGAGGATTTATAACAGAGTAGCAATCACACACTTATTACATCGAATATCTCCGAAGAGATTAAGTATGATAAACATGGCTTAAGGCCATCTAATAACGATAACAGCGGAAGACTTGGAAGATAAGTGAGTCCATCAACTCCAGCGGCATCACTGAGTATAAGACCACGACCTAAGGCACCTTACTCGTCGTCTGAAAAGTCTGCAACATGAAACGTTGCAGCCCGAAAACGGGTCAGCACATAGAATATGCTGGCAATGTAACACATAGAGAGTAATGAACAGTAAATATGCTATACTACATGCATAAATGGCTGGTGGAAAGCTCTATGGTTACAGTTTTGCGAAAAGCCAATTTTTCCCTACTGCAAAGGAATAAATTTTATTTAACTATCATGGTGGTTGTGAAACATTGAGAAGGTACCTCCAACTCAATCCCAATTAGGTGTCATCATTAACCCAACAAAATTAATTAAAAGTAACATGGTGATGAGATTCAAATGATAATCCAGGTACTAGATACTCAAGTTGTCCATAACCGGGGACACGGCTAACCATGATCAGTTTGTACACTCTGCAAAGGTTTGCGCACTTTTCCCCACAAGACTCGATCGCCTCCGCTTGATTCTCGCACTGCATGATGTTTGAGAAACGGATGACCGAGACACAGTCTTTCAGAAACAATCACTCTTTACTCTGGATGGACCGGTACACCTACTTTCCCCTACATCTGCTAGTCCACCTCTTCAAGAGATCATGTGACCTACTCAACTATGCTAGAGCCCATAATAGCTTGTGGCTGCACACGAAAGTTTCTAGCGTGAATAATCTTATGATCCCTTTGAGCCTGGGTGGCGGACCTTATAAAATCAGACAACACTGGGTTCTCCAGGTGCCTCAATCCACCCAGATGTGAGTTTTAGTTGCCACCTTAAGTTGAACCATTAATAAACATCTCACATCTGTCATGAATATCTCTCAAACCCAATCCACGTCTACGAGCATAGCATGGCAATAATAATAGCAACGTAGAAGTAACTCCCAAGGGTTTGATAAGAAAATAGGTAATAAGTACTACCTCAACTACTTCCCAGCTCCCACAATTTAATCAGATCCTAATTATGCAATTGTTTGAGGAATAGATCTAATGCAATAAAACTGGGTATGGAAAGTATGATCAAAGTGTTACTTGCCTTGCTGATGATCCGCAAAACCTAGCGATTCGAAGTAACAAGCGGCACACTCCGGGTACTCTATCGCAAACAAACAAACATACAATCAGTACTCATCTAATGCACAGGTAAAACTCGAATGAAAGATCCAACCAGAAAGTCCAACTTAAGAACTCCGGTTTGCAAAAAGAATCAACTCGAAAGAAGCAACGAAAGTCAAACGGCGAAAGAAAATAGCTTCGTTTACTAATCTGGATCTAGGTCAAATTTTACTATAGCAAAAACTTGTTTGAGTAGGTTAAACGGAAAGAGAATTTCGAGACGAAACTCTAGGCGCTTGAATCGCCTGATTTCGATAAACGAGCGAGAAGTTAAACAGAATCGAAGATTCGATCAGAAATCGAATCTGAGATAATCGCAGAAAAATCCGACGAAAAGAAAAACGGACGAACGGTTAAAGAACGGACGTTCGTTAACAGAGAAAAACCGACGAACGCGTTCGTTAAAACGAACGGTTCGGTAAACGCTCGCAAAATAATAAAACCGAAAAAAACCGATCTAGGGTTTTTTTTAAACGAATGGTTTTTTTTAAAGAAAACCGGCAACCGAACGGGCGGCGAGGTACCTCGTCGGGGCGTGCTCCGGCGGGGCTCCGGCGGCTCGAGGCGAGGGGCGGCAGGGTCGGGCGGCTTGGGGCGAGGGGCGGGGCTCCGGCGGCGGCTCCGGCGAGCGGCGGCGGTGGCGCAAAGCAGCGGCGGCGCGGGCGGCGGTGGGTGCGATGCGGCGGCGGTGGGTGAGGTGAGAGGGGGGGGGCGGGGTACTTATATGGGGGGGGCGGAGGTGGCTTGGGGAAGGGGGCGCTGGCGGGGTCGTGCGGAGCTCGGACTCCGAGCGGCGGCCGTGCCGTGCGCGAGGAGGAGAGGGCGCGGGGGTGGGCCGGCGGCCTGGGCTCGGCCCAGCGCGGGCGCGCGAGCAGTTTTTTTTAAACGTTCCGCGGAAAATAATTCACAGAAAAATAAATAAAAGTCAGAAAAATATATAATAAATTTTCCCCGTCTAGTTAGAAAATCTAGAATAGGGTGAACATTTTTTTTAACACAAAATGAATATTTTGGAAACATGCAATATTTTTAATGCAATAAAAATAGCAAATAAAATCCAAATAATTCCAATAAATGATTTTAACATTTTTCCTCCAGTATTTCAATTGTTTTGGAGAAGTCATATTTTCTCCTCTCGTTTATTTTTAGAATGAAATATTATTCCGGAGAGAAATAATTAAAACCAAAATTCGAGAAAAATCCCCAACTCTCTCCGAGGGTCCTTGAGTTGCTTAGGATTTATCGAGGATTTGTCAAAATGGAATAAAACATGCTATGCAATGATGATCTATGTATAACATAGCAAATTGAAAATTTGGGATGTTATAACATTGTATTGACAGCTAAGGATAAAGAGACAAAGTTTATAATACGGTAAGCATAGTATGACATCATTCATATCACAAAACAACTGAGAACAGACAAACATGCAATTGTAACATTGTGTGGGCAAGTCCAGCACGGAACTAGATTACAGGTCAAGATCAAAGGAACATCACTCCTCTCTTTTAAATCTTGTAAGGTGCAATGATACGCTAAGGCAATTGTGTATAAAATTGAAAAGAGTAATAGACATTGACTGCAAACCATGCAGTTCAAGGCACAAGTCAGAGTAAGTAGTAGTTAAAAGGCATGAGGATTAAGGACTTACAATAGCGTCTTTGACTGGTGTAGTCCTGCCCTTCGTCTTGCTGGTGTGACAGTCCTTGAAGATTTCCACAGCATTTGGTTAAGGTACTTTTTGGTCCTTGCGGGCTTTCCTCTGGATTTGGAACAAGTCAATATAGATCTGATAATATGGTACAGCGAAAAGAGTGAAACAACAGCTAGTTACAAGAGCCTCACAGTGTGCAATATAGCTACGAGATCTTGTCGTCTGTTGGTTCACTTTTGTATGGTTGGCCTTGTTCTTTGAACAGTTCACCTACAAGAAGATAGATTTGTGTGGCACATGCGTAAATAGGACTTCAGCATGTGATCTAAGCACATATATATATACGTACCTGATACTTCGGATCAGACCAGTGTTTAACAAGGCCTCTCCAGTCTTCATCCGATATATTTTCCACTGGAGATGTTTGGGCAAGTTAACTGTTAGCCTTGCCTTCAAAGTGAGTTTTCCTCAAGTTATACCGATACTGTCGCAGAGCAGACTTGAAAACATGGGTGCAAGCTTGTCTGGTTTCATCATCTTGGCTATCCAACTTGAAGCTCATCTGTTGAAAATTATGGGAGTCTCATTATCAGCAACCTAGAAAGTATTGGACAGAGCAAGACGATATTACTAGTTTCCATACATAACCATACTTACAGATAAATGGTCGAGGAAGGTGTTGAACTGGGTTTCGTCTTTGTCATTCCTGTACTGAATCCATGTTGGGAGGATACGTACATGACACCTAACGGCAACCGCTGCCTCTGATACTAACTTGGCTGACTCTGTAGCATCACGTATCCTTTTTAAACCTGCCTCAAAACGGATCTCCTTTCTTCCTCCTCTAGATTTAGTTAACCTATCGAGCATTATCCCTGATGTTTGTTTCCTCTTGCGCGCTAGTCCAACAATGAACATAGGAAGTGTTAGTGTACATCAAACTGTGAGACTACATATAAAGAAGCATGCAACTGTAACTTGACTCAGCAACTACCTTCTTGCTATTGAAGCTCACAAAGTTCATCTGATCTTGCCAACTCATCTTGTGTCAAGAGTGCTTAGGAAGTAGTGTCAAGTGGCAAGGGAGCTTGGGAACGTGCTGCTAGCTGAGTTGACCAACGAGTAAATCGTGCAGCTGGTGGTACTGTGGAAGGTGTTGCAACAACTAGGGCTGTCTCTGCTTGTTTGGTGGCAGCTATTTGTTTCTGTTTGGCTTGTTCTGCAGATCGTGTGGCATGGGATACCCTGTCGGTACAATTTTCCGTTGGACTTTGACCTTCTATTGCACCATCAGTACCAGCAGAATCTGCAGGATTCTTCCGCTTCCCTTTCCCTGTCATTCTGTGTTGCTTCCTCTTTCTCTGTGCCATGTTAAGTCAAGCCGACAAGAAAAATGAATAACAATTTAGTTCTTCAGAACAAATTGATGCGTGATACAGACGAACTTGACTTTGATGTTAGACAACCACATGATAGGAGGATGTAATATGTACGAAAAACAGGACGACATGAGATAACCTGAACTATGATGTGTAAACTAAGCAGAAGACATTTCACTAAATTAGAAGCAATGCAATGGAAGGTAGACGCCATATGAAAGATGCTACAAATATCGCTCTGCCAAGTTAACAGTGTCTCATCGTAAATGCCGTTTAAACAAATGTGAAACAGTACAAGAAATAAATCATATGCAAGATGCAAACAACATCACACTACCAAGTTAAAGGTCTCTCGTCATTAGTGCCATTGCATATTCACAACATTGCATATTCACAGCTTATGATGTGTAAACTAAGGAGAAGGCATTTCAACAAATTAGAAGCAATGAAATCTAGACACCATACGAAAGATGCAACGAATATCACTCTACCAAGTTAAAACTGTCTCGTCATAAGTGCCATTTCAACAAATTAGAAGTAGTACAAGCTAGAAAAGAATATGAGATGTAACCTATATCACACTCCCAAGTCAAACGTGTCTTATGATAAGTGATTGTTGCAGGTTACACAACAGTAGTACTTTGATGTAAGAACATGGTCTGATAGGCAGATATTGTATGTTCTAGAAATAGGAACACGTGTCTTAGTCACAAGTATAATGTGTAAAGTAAGCAGATGAAATTCAACAAAATTAGAAGCAATACAAGCTAGACATCATACATAACATGCAACTGATGTCTACTACGCAACCTTCTTGTAGACGTTGTTGGGCCTCCAAGTGCAGAGGTTTGTAGGACAGTAGCAAATTTCCCTCATGTGGATGACCTAAGGTTTATCGATCCATGGGAGGCGTAGGATGAAGATGGTCTCTCTCAAGCAACCCTGCAACCAAATAACAAAGAGTCTCTTGTGTCCCCAACACACCCAATACAATGGTAAATTGTATAGGTGCAGTAGTTCGGCGAAGATATGGTGATACAAGTGCAATATGGATGGTAGATATAGGTTTTTGTAATCTGAAAATATAAAAACAGCAAGGTAACTAATGATAAAAGTGAGCACAAACGGTATTGCAATGCGTTGAAACAAGGCCTAGGGTTCATACTTTCACTAGTGCAAGTTCTCTCAACAATAATAACATAATTGGATCATATAACTATCCCTCAACATGCAACAAAGAGTCACTCCAAAGACACTAATAGCGGAGAACAAACGAAGAGATTATGGTAGGGTACAAAACCACCTCAAAGTTATTCTTTCTGATCAATCTATTCAAGAGTCCGTAGTAAAATAACACGAAGCTATTCTTTCTGTTCGATCTATCATAGAGTTCGTACTAGAATAACACCTTAAGACACAAATCAACCAAAACCCTAATGTCACCTAGATACTCCAATGTCACCTCAAGTATCCGTGGGCATGATTATACGATATGCATCACACAATTTCAGATTCATCTATTCAAACCAACACAAATTACTTCAAAGAGTGCCCCAAAGTTTCTACCGGAGAGTCAAGACGAAAACGTGTGCCAACCCCTATGCATAAGTTCACAAGGTCACTGAACCCGCAAGTTGATCACCAAAACATACATCAAGTGGATCACGTGATATCCCATTGTCACCACAGATAAGCACATGCAAGACATACATCAAGTGTTCTCAAATTTTTAAAGACTCAATCCGATAAGATAACTTCAAAGGGAAAACTCAATCCATTATAAGAGAGTAGAGGGGGAGAAACATCATAAGATCCAACTATAATAGCAGAGCTCACGATACATCAAGATCGTGCCAAATCAAGAACACGAGAGAGAGAGAGAGAGAGAGAGATCAAACACATAGCTACATGTACATACCCTCAGCCCCGAGGGTCAACTACTCCCTCCTCGTCATGGAGATCGCCGGGATGATGAAGATGGCCACCGGTGAGGGTTCCCCCCTCCGGCAGGGTGGCGGAACAGGGTCCCGATTGGTTTTCGGTGGCTACAGAGGCTTGCGGCGGCGGAACTGCCGATATATTCTGTTCCCCGATGTTTTTAGGGTATAAGGATATATATAGGCGAAAGAAGTCGGCCAGGGGAGCCACGAGGGGCCCACGAGGGTGGGGGCGCGCCCAGGGGGCAGGCGCGCTTCCCTGCCTCGTGGCCACCTTGAAGCTTTCCTGACGTCTACTCCAAGTCTCCTGGATTGCTTCCGTTCCAAAAATAACTCTCCCGAAGGTTTCATTCCGTTTGGACTCCGTTTGATATTCCTTTTCTTCGAAACACTGAAATAGGCAAGAAAACAACAATTTGGGCTGGGCCTCCAGTTAATAGGTTAGTCCCAAAAATAATATAAAAGTGTATAATAAAGCCCATAAACATCCAAAACAGATAATATAATAGCATGGAACAATCAAAAATTATAGATATGTTGGAGACGTATCAGCATACCCAAGCTTAATTCCTGCTCGTCCTCGAGTAGGTAAATGATAAAAATAGAATTTTTGATGTGGGATGCTACCTAACATATTCATCCATGTAATTCTCTTTATTGTGGCAAGAATATTCAGATCCATAAGATTCAAGACAAAAGTTTAATATTGACATAAAAATAATAATACTTTAAGCATACTAACAAATTAATCATGTCTTCTCAAAATAACATGGCCAAAGAAAGCTATTCCTACAAAATCATATAGTCTGGCTATGCTCTATCTTCATCACACAAAATATATAAATCATGCACAACCCCGATGACAAGCCAAGCAATTGTTTCATACTTTTGATGTTCTCAAACTTTTTCAATCTTCACGCAATACATGAGCGTGAGCCATGGACATAGCACTATAGGTGGAATAGAATGTTGGTTGTGGACAAGACAAAAAGGAGAAGATAGTCTCACATCAACTAGGCATATCAACATGCTATGGAGATGCCCATCAATAGATATCAATGTGAGTGAGTAGGGATTGCCATGCAACTGATGCACTAGAGCTATAAGTGTATGAAAGCTCAAAAAGAAACTAAGTGGGTGTGCATCCAACTCGCTTGCTCACGAAGACCTAGGGCATTTTGAGGAAGCCCATCATTGGAATATACAAGCCAAGTTCTATAATGAAAGATTCCCACTAGTATATGAAAGTGACAACATAGGAGATTCTCTATCATGAAGATCATGGTGCTACTTTGAAGCACAAGTGTGGTAAAAGGATAGTAGCATTGCCCCTTCTCTCTTTTTCTCTCATTTTTGTGTTTTTTTTATTTTTTTATTTGGGCCTTTTCTTTTTTTATTATGGCCTCTTTTTTTCTCTCTTTTTTTTTAATTTTTCGTCCGGAGTCTCATCCCGACTCGTGGGGGAATCATAGTCTCCATCATCCTTTCCTCACATGGGACAATGCTCTAATAATGATGATCATCACACTTTTATTTACTTACAACTCAAGAATTACAACTCGATACTTAGAACAAAATATGACTATATGAATGCCTCCGGCGGTGTACCGGGATGTGCAATGAATCAAGAGTGACATGTATGAAAGAATTATGAACGGTGGCTTTGCCACAAATACGATGTCAACTACATGATCATGCAAAGCAATATGACAATGATGAAGCGTGTCATAATAAACGGAATGGTGGAAAGTTGCATGGCAATATATCTCGGAATGGCTATGGAAATGCCATGATAGGTAGGTATGGTGGCTGTTTTGAGGAAGGTATATGGTGGGTGTATGATACCGGCGAAAAGTGCGCGGTATTAGAGAGGCTAGCAATGGTGGAAGGGTGAGAGTGCGTATAATCCATGGACTCAACATTAGTCATAAAGAACTCATATACTTGTTGCAAAAAATCTATTAGTTATCGAAACAAAGTATTACGCGCATGCTCCTAGGGGGATAGATTGGTAGGAAAAGACCATCGCTCGTCCCCGACCGCCACTCATAAGGAAGACAATCAATAAATAAATCATGCTCCGACTTCATCACATAACGGTTCACCATACGTGCATGCTACGGGAATCACAAACTTTAACTCAAGTATCTCTCAAATTCACAACTACTCAACTAGCATGACTCTAATATCACCATCCTCATATCTCAAAACAATCATAAAGAATCAAACTTCTCATAGTATTCAATGCACTTTATATGATTTTTTTTATTATATCCCTCTTGGATGCCCATCATATTAGGACTAAATTCATAACCAAAGCAAATCACCATGCTGTTCTAAAGACTCTCAAAATAATATAAGTGAAGCATGAGAGTTCATATATTTCTTCAAAATAAAGGCACCGTCGTGCTCTAAAAGGATATAAGTGAAGCACTAGAGCAAACGACAAACTACTCCGAAAGATGTAAGTGAAGATCAATGAGTAGTTTAATAATTATGCAACTATGTGAAGAGTCTCTAACATTTAAGAATTTAAGATCTTGGTATTTTATTCAAACAGCAAGCAAAACAAAAGAAAATAAAATGACACTCCAAGCAAAACACATATCATGTGGTGAATAAAAATATAGCTCCAAGTAAAGTTAGCGATGAACGAAGACGAAAGAGGGGATGCCTTCCGGGGTATCCCCAAGCTTAGGCTCTTGGTAATCCTTGAATATTACCTTGGGGTGCCTTGGGCATCCCCAAGCTTAGGCTCTTGCCACTCCTTATTCCATAGTCCATCGAATCTTTACCCAAAACTTGAAAACTTCACAACACAAAACTTAACAGAAAACTCGTAAGCTCCGTTAGTATAAGAAAATAAATCACCACTTAGGTACTGTTGTGAACTCATTCTAAATTCATATTGGTGCTAAACCTACTGTATTCCAACTTCTCTATGGTTCATACCCTCAGATACTACTCATAGATTCATCAAAATAAGCAAACAACACATAGAAAACAGAATCTGTCAAAAACAGAACAGTCTGTAGTAATCTGTATCAAACGTAAACTTCTGGAAGTTAGAAAAATCTGCCAAAATAGGAAGACCTAGATAATTTGATTACTGATCTACTGCAATTGGAATCAGTATTTTATCACTTTATGGTAATTTTTAACAATTGTTTTTGTGAGCATAAAGTTTCTGATTTTTTCAGCAAGATCAAATAACTATCATCCAAGAAGATCCTATAGGTTTTACTTGGCACAAACACTAATTAAAACATAAAACCACATCTAACCAGAGGCTAGATCAAATATTTATTACTAAACAGAACCAAAAAGCAAGAAACAAAAATAAAATTGGGTTGCCTCCCAACAAGCGCTATCGTTTAACGCCCCTAGCTAGGCATGATGATTTCAATGATGATCACATAAAAGATAAGAATCGAAACATAAAGAGAGCATCATGAAGAATATGACTAGAACATTTAAGTCTAACCCACTTCCTATGCATAGGGATTTTGTGAGCAAACAACTTATGGGAACAATAATCAACTAGCATAGGAAGGCAAAACAAGCATAACTTCAAGATTTTCAACACATAGAGAGGAAACTTGATATTATTGCAATTCCTACAAGCATATATTCCTCCCTCATAATAATTTTCAGTAGCATCATGAATGAATTCAACCATATAACCAGCACATAAAACATTCTTTTCATGATCTACTTGCATAGAAATTTTATTACTCTCCACGTAAGCAAAATTCTTCTCTTTCGGAATAGTGGGAGTATCATAAGAGACTTGAATACTATAAATTGTTTCCACGTTAAAAGAGTAGTGTTCAGAAAAAGGGTAATCATAATCATGACAAGTTTTATAAATATAATCATCACTACTCTTTATAGCATAAATGTGATCACAATAATCATCATAAGTAGCAACTTTGTTCTCATCGTAATCGATTGAAACCTCTTCCAAGATAGTGGAATCATTACTAAATAAAGTCATGACCTCTCCAAATCCACTTTCATAATTATCACAATAAGATTCAACATCCTCCAAAATAATGGGATCATTACTTCCTAAAGTTGACACTCTTCCAAACCCAATTTCATCAATATAGTCATCATAAGTAGGAGGCATGCTATCATCATAACAAATTTGCATATCAAAACTTGAGAGGCTAAAAATATCATCTTCATTAAACATAACATCCCCAAGCTTGGGACAAACATTAATTTCAGAAAATATATTCTCAAACATGTCATTCTCATCAAACATAGCATCCCCAAGCTTGGGCCTTTTCATATCATAAGCATAATCACTCTCATCATTAATAGTATGGATAGCACCAGTAGTATAGCAATTATCATCATCACAATGAGTAATAGGAGCAACATCATTTGGGAGGGATACCTTTCTACCTTTGCTTCTCCGTCTTTTCTTTTTCTTCTTCACCTCATGTGTGGTTTTAACCCTCTTTTTTGAGCTCCTTATTGACGAGATTGGTTGAATAGAAGGCTCTTCCTCATTACCTGATTCATCATAAGAAATAATAGGAGGATATTGGGAAGTCTCTTCCCTTTCATTAGTATTCTCTTTATATTCTATTTGTTTTCTTGTCTTTATGTAATTGGCAATATAAGGATTTTCAATGCAATTCACCGCACAATACATATAAATTTTCTTCTAGATCAAAATCAAGAACCTTATCGAGGACAAATTCTGGAAGATCCTTACTTATACGTTTCATTTCTTCATAACCCAAAAGCAAACTAAGTTCATTATGATGTGCAAGGGAAATCAAGTCATCACAATTTTTGGACACGATACGATCATGAAACAATTTGCATTGGGTATTGAAATGATCACGTTCATTGCAAAGTTCACAAGGACGACAAAGAAAGTTTAAATTTTCAGCACAAACATCTAGCCTTTCTTGCAACCATTTAGTTTCCAAATACTCATGCCTCTTGCAAAATCTATTTTCCCTATTTCGTGTGTACTTGCAAGCTCTATGCACTCCACAAAAGTTGACATGCTTATAAGAGACATTTTCATCATGACTAGTGCAATCATCATTAGTACTATGGATATTCAAAGAGTTCATACTAACAACATTGCAATCATACTAATAACACCTTAAGACACAAATCAACGAAAACCCTAATGTCACCTAGATACTCCAATGTCACCTCAAGTATCCGTGGGCATGATTATACGATATGCATCACACAATCTCAAATTCATCTATTCAAACCAACACAAAGTACTTCAAAGAGTGCCCCAAAGTTTCTACCGGAGAGTCAAGACAAAAACGTGTGCCAACCCCTATGCATAAGTTCACAAGATCACTGAACCCGCAAGTTGATCACCAAAACATACATGAAGTGGATCACGTGATATCCCATTGTCACCACAGATAAGCACATGCAAGACATACATCAAGTGTTCTCAAATCTTTAAAGACTCAATCCGATAAGATAACTTCAAAGGGAAAACTCAATCCATTACAAGAGAGTAGAGGGGGAGAAACATTATAAAATCCAACTATAATAGCAAAGCTCGCGATACATCAAGATCGTGCCAAATCAAGAACACGAGAGAGAGAGAGATCAAACACATAGCTGCTGGTACATACCCTCAGCCCAGAGGGTGAACTACTCCCTCCTCGTCATGGAGATCGCCGGGATGATGAAGATGGCCACCGGTGAGGGTTCCCCCCTCCGACAGGGTGCCGGAACAGGGCCCCGATTGGTTTTCGGTGGCTACAGAGGCTTGCGGCGGCGGAACTCCCGATATATTCTGTTCCCCAATGTTTTTAGGGTATAAGGATATATATAGGCGAAAGAAGTCGGTCAGGGGAGCCACGAGGGGCACACGAGGGTGGGGGGGCGCGCCCAGGGGGCAGGCGTGCCTCCCTGCCTCGTGGCTACCTCGAAGCTTTCCTGACGTCTACTCCAAGTCTCCTGGATTGCTTCCGTTCCAAAAATAACTCTCCCGAAGGTTTCACTCTGTTTGGACTCCGTTTGATATTCCTTTTCTTCGAAACACTGAAATAGGCAAGAAAACAACAATTTGGGCTGGGCCTCCGGTTAATAGGTTAGTCCCAAAAATAATATAAATGTGTATAATAAAGCCCATAAACATCCAAAACAGATAATATAATAGCATGGAACAATAAAAAATTATAGATACGTTGGAGACGTATCAGCAACCACATATAACAGTGCCAAGTTAGAGGGAGCACCTGTGATGGTGCACTAGGGGAGACGTGCTCATCACCAACACAGCTATGTTGAGTGTCTATGCATGTGTTGTCTTGGAAATCATCTTGGGGGATGTAGGAGTAGAATCTGTAGAGGCCCTCCATTTGGAAGGAGCACCTTCATCCGCTGCCTTGCTAACTTCCTTCCGCTTTATTGATTTTGAATTGTCAAGTAAAACCGACAAGAAAAAGCAATAAAATTCACTCTTCAGAACTCATGCGTGCATGATACTGACAATCGCTACTTTGATGTAAGGCAAACACATGATTCCAGGATGGAATAATACGAAAAACAAGACGGCATGACATATTCACAACTGTTTGTGTAAACTAAGCAGAAACCATTTCAACAAATAAGAAGCAATGCGAGCTAGACACCACATGAAAGATGCAACCAATATGACTCTGCCAAGTTAAAAGCGTCCCATCATAAATGGCATTTCAACAAATTAGAAGCAGCGCATGCTATAAATCATATGAAAGATGCAACTAATATCACACTACATATACTAAAGGTGTCTCGTCATATTGATTTATGCGGGATACAAAAAAACAATAGTTTTATGTAAGGACATGCTTAATAGACAGATATACTATGTCCTAAAAACAGGAAGGCATGTGACATTAACAGGTATAATGTATAAACTAAGCAGAATAGCACATGCAATTTAACCAGATTGGAAGAATTACAATCTAGACACCATATGCAACATGCAACCACATATCACGCTGCCAAGTTAGAGTAAGCACCTGCGATGCTAGTGTAGGGGAAATGCGGTAATCAACTATAGAGCTACGTTCACTATCTTCATCTAGCCTTGCTGTTTCTTGAGAATCATGTGGGGAGGCTGACGCTGCATTCTTTAAATGAGGATCTTTTCTCACAGTAATCCACTGGCCTGACTGCCTCATCATAAGTGATTGATGAGGGATACACAAGAACATTAGTTTGATGTAAGAACATGGTTAATAGACAGATGTACTAGTATGTACCAAAAACAGGAAGGCATGTCATATTCAAAGGTATAGTGTGTAAGCTAAGCAGATGCAATTTAACCAAATTGGAAGCAATACAAGCTAGATCCGGCTGGAGTGGTGAGCATGATCATCTAGGACCTGAGAGCCTGGTGGGAGGCGGGCTGCTTCGCCATCATCGTGGCTTTTTAGTTGGCTTCCAGGTGATGCATGTCTGTGCTGGGCTTGTCACTGGCTCGGCCAGTGCCCTGACTAGCTATTTGACTTCTGGTGCTCCCGGGATGGTGGTTCATGTAAAAAATATATTTCCTTATCTTAATAAAGACCGACTTTGGCCTTTCGAATACAAGCTATACACGATATGCAACATGTAACCACATATGACACCGTGAAGTTAAAGCAAGCACCTGGGATGGTGGTTCACGGTGAGCGAGATCATCAACTCCAGAGCTACGTTTACCGTCTCCATCTATTGAACATCCAACCTTTAAAACAAAAACACGTGTCTTGCCTGCCCGCGAAGCAAGCAGGAGCAACTTCTCTCTTTTATTTCGTGCTTCTGTCATGGCAGAGTCTGAAATACCCATGCATAAAAACACAATAGTGAGATTATGGGTGAAGTGTGGGCAGAACTAGTGCATTGTAAAAGTAGAAGATAGCAGGTGGCTGAAAAATAAATGACAGGAGACATATGAGAGCTCTACAACATTGCATGGTAAACAAAATTAGATTCTACTCCGTATGATTTTGTAATATATGAGCACGGGGATGGCTGGGAAATGCAGGTACTCCTCCCGCACACCACCACACGTGGTCCTATCAAAATAACAGTCGACTGAAAATAAATAGGTCAGTCGATTTTTTTATGAACCGTCCGATCTATAAGGAACGGGCAGATGGCCTTTGTCTACCTCCCGCCAGTCACTGTTGATGATCTTTCTCGAACCGCCAGCGACCACCGGCCCAGACCCCTGCCTCCGCCGCCCCGCCCTCCCCTTGACCTCGCACCACCGCCGTGCTTGGCAGCGCCCCCAGGCCATCCCTTTAATCCCGGCCAACCTCCAGATCAGGCGCCAGCAGCTCTAGGCCCCACACGCCCCTAAGATAAACACCGAGGCGCTGCTTCCTTGGCATAATAGGCGGACTAGCGCCTGTTACGCCGGGGAATGCTTCCGTTAATTGGGAATCAACTGACCAGGAATTGAAATCGGGGGGGGGGGGACGACGGACCTCTAGCTAAGGTGAAATAGTATATGAGGAGAAACCTTGTGCATCACGAGTTACTAGGAACATCTAGTACCAAGAAGAAGCGGTCAACTAGTGTCTTTTGTGTGATGAATACCGTGCAAGGAGACACATATGATTTGCACGAATAAGGGAAGAGGAGTACCATTTTCAGTTGCCGGTGTGGTCTCCTCGATATGTCGCGGCGATCTTCTTCTTTTGGCCAGGGGAACCGATGTTTCGGAGGAGGTTGCAGGCTTGGACGAACCCATGGACAAATTGTTGACTGTGTTGCCGTGGCCGTATGTCGGCGAAGGACGGCGTAGCAGGAACAGCTCCGGTGGGGTGGACGGTGGCGAAGTTGGAGCGGCAGCGGTGAGGCGCAGGACGGCGTGGTTGAACTGGCTCGGGTACGAACGGCTCGGCCTCGGCTTCAACTACTAGCCGTGGAGGGCGTTGTGATAACCCACAAGTATAGGGGATCGCAACAGTTTTCGAGGGTAGAGTATTCAACCCAAATTTATTGATTCGACACAAGGGGAGTCAAAGAATATTCTCAAGTATTAGTAGTTGAGTTGTCAATTCAACCACGCCTGGATAACTTAGTATCTGCAGCAAAGTATTTAGTAGCAAAGTAATATGGAAGTAACGGTAATGGTAGCAAAAGTAATATTTTTGGGTTTTGTAGTGATTGTACCAGTAGCAACAGAAAAGTAAATAAGCAGAGAACAATATATGAAAAGCTCATAGGCATTGGATCGGTGATGGAGAATTATGCCGGATGCGGTTCATCATGTAACAATCATAACATAGGGTGACACAGAACTAGCTCCAATTCATCAATGTAATGTAGGCATGTATTCCGAATATAGTCATACGTGCTTATGGAAAAGAACTTGCATGACATCTTCGATTATTGTCACTTCGGGGTTGCCGGATCATAACACATAGTAGGTGACTATAGACTTGCAAGATATGATCAAGAACTCACATATATTCATGAAAACATAATAGGTTCAGATCTGAAATCATGGCACTCGGGCCCTAGTGACAAGCATTAAGCATAGCAACATCAATCTTAGAACATAGTGGATACTAGGGATCAAACCCTAACAAAACTAACTCGATTACATGATAAATCTCATCCAACCCATCACCGTCCAGCAAGCCTACGATGGAATTACTCACGCACGGCGGTGAGCATCATGCAATTGGTGATGGATGATGGTTGATGATGACGACGGCGACGGATTCCCCTCTCCGGAGCCCCGAACGGACTCCAGATCAGCCCTCCCAAGAGAGTTTAGGGCTTGGCGGCGGCTCCGTATCGTAAAACGCGATGAATCTTTCTCTCTGATTTTTTTCTCCCCGAACACGAATATATGGAGTTGGAGTTGAGGTCGGTGGAGCAACAGGGGGCCCACGAGGTAGGGGGGCGCGCCCAGGGGGGCAGGCGCGCCCCCACCCTCGTGGACAGGTGGTGGGCCCCCTGGCCTTGATTCTTTCGCCAATATTTTTAATATTTTCCAAAAATAAGTTCCGTGGAGTTTCAGGTCATTCCGAGAACTTTCGTTTTTGCACAAAAATAACACCATGGCAATTCTGCTGAAAACAGCGTCAGTCCGGGTTAGTTCCATTCAAATCATGCAAGTTAGAGTCCAAAACAAGGGCAAAAGTGTTTGGAAAAGTAGATACGACGGAGACGTATCAACTCCCCCAAGCTTAAACCTTTGCTTGTCCGCAAGCAATTCAGTTGATAAACTGAAAGTGATAAAGAAAAACTTTTACAAACTCTGTTTGCTCTTGTTGTTGTAAATATGTAAAGCCAGCATTCAAGTTTTCAGCAAAGATTATAACTAACCACATTCACAATAACACTTAGGTCTCATGTTTACTCATATCAATGGCATAATCAACTAGCGAGCAATAATAATAAATCTCGGATGACAACACTTTCTCAAAACAATCATGATATGATATAACAAGATGGTATCTCGCTAGCCCTTTCTGAGACCGCAAAACATAAATGCAGAGCACCTTTAAAGATCAAGGACTGACTAAACATTGTAATTCATGGTAAAAGAGATCCAGTCGTAGTCATACCCAATATAAATTAATAGTAATGAATGCAAATGACAACATTGCTCTCCAGCTGGTGCTTTTTAATAAGAGGGTGATGACTCAACATAAAAGTAAATAGATAGGCCCTTCGCAGAGGGAAGCAAGGATTTGTAGAGGTGCCAGAGCTCGATTTTGAAATAGAGATGAATAATATTTTGAGCGGCATACTTTCATTGTCAACATAATAACCGAGAGATGGCGATATCTTCCATGCTACACACATTATAGGCGTTTCCCAAACAGAATGGTAAAGTTTATACTCCCCCTCCACCAACAAGCATCAATCCATGGCTTGCTCGAAACAACGAGTGCCTCCAACTAACAACAGTCCCGGGGGAGTTTTGTTTGCAATTATTTTGATTTGGTTTGCATAAAGCATGGGACTGGGCGTCCCGGTGACCAGCCATTTTCTCGTGAGTGAGGAGCGGAGTCCACTCCTCTTGAGAATAACCCGCCTAACATGGAAGATACGGACAACCCTAGTTGATACATGAGCTATTCGAGCATACAAAATAGAATTTCATTTGAAGGTTTAGAGTTTGGCACATACAAATTTACTTGGAACGGCAGGTAGATACCGCATATAGGAAGGTATGGTGGACTCATATGGAATAACTTTGGGGTTTAAGGGATTGGATGCACAAGCAGTATTCCCGCTTAGTACAAGTGAAGGCTAGCAAAAGACTCGGAAGCGACCAACTAGAGAGCGACAACAATCATGAACATGCATTAAAATTAATGAACATTGAGTGCAAGCATGAGTAGGATATAATCCACCATGAACATAAATATCGTGAAGGCTATGTTGATTTTGTTTCAACTACATGTGTGAACATGTGCCAAGTCAAGTCACTTGAATCATTCAAAGGAGGATACCACCCCATCATACCACATTGATAACCCACAAGTATAGGGGATCAATTGTAGCCTCTTTCGATAAGTAAGAGTGTCGAACCCAACGAGGAGCTAAAGGTAGAACAAATATTCCCTCAAGTTCTATCGACCATCGATACAACTCTACGCACACTTGATGTTCGCTTTACCGGAAACAAGTATGGAACTAGAAGTACTTTGTAGGTGTTTTTGGATAGGTTTGCAAGAAAATAAAGAGAGCGTAAATAAAAGCTAGGGGCTGTTTAGATAAAGACACAACTAAATTAGTTTTAGTAAGGAGTGTTTTGTCATGAGAAAGTTATTTGTCCCTAGGCAATCGATAACTAGACCGGTAATCATTATTGCAATTTTATTTGAGGGAGAGGCATAAGCTAACATACTTTCTCTACTTGGATCATATGCACTTATGATTGGAACTCTAGCAAGCATCCGCAACTACTAAAGATCATTAAGGTAAAACCCAACCATAGCATTAAAGCATCAAGTCCTCTTTATCCCATACGCAACAACCCCCTTACTAGGGTTTGTGTTTCAGTCACTCACGCAACCCACTATAAGCGAATCATGAACGTATTGCAACACCCTACAACGGGAATCCCTCACGCCTGCGCGACACGGAGAGCACCATAGGACAGCACCAATGATAAAACATGCAACTCAAACCAATCACGATCATCAAATAGCCCATAGGACAAAACGGATCCACTCAAACATCATAGGATAGCCATACATCATTGGGAAATAATATATAGCGTTGAGCACCATGTTAAGTAGAGATTACAGCGGGTAAGAGAGAGGTTACACCGCTGCATAGAGGGGGGAAGAGTTGGTGATGATGGCGGTGAAGTTGTTGGTGAAGATTGCGGTGATGATGATGGCCCCCGGTGGCACTCCGGCGCCACCGGAAGCGAGGGGGAGAGAGCCCCCCTTCTTCTTCTTCCTTGACCTCCTCCCTAGATGGGAGAAGGGTTTCCCCTCTGGTCCTTGGCCTCCATGGTGTGGGAGGGGCGAGAGCCCCTCTGAGATTGGATCTGTCTCTCTGTCTCTCTCTGTTTCTGCGTTCTCGTCTGGTTCCCTTTCACCGTTTCGTATATATATGGAGATCCGTAACTCCGATTGGAATGAAACCTTCGCCCAGATCTTTTTCCAAAAATTAGCTTTGTTGCGGCCAAAGTAGAGCATCAACCACCTTACGAGGGGCCCACGAGGGTGGGGGGCGCGCCCACCTGGAGTGGGAGTGGGCCCCACCCTCGTGGCCATCTCGTGCACCATCTCGCGTTGATTTTACTTCCCAAAAATCACAAATATTCTAAAATAATTCTCCGTCCATTTTTATCCCGTTTGGACTCCGTTTGATATGGGGTTTCTGCGAAACATAAAACATGCAACAAATAGGAACTGGCACTGGGCACTGGATCAATATGTTAGTCCCAAAAATAGTATAAAAAGTTGCCAAAAGTATATGAAAGTTGAATAATATTGGCATGGAACAATCAAAAATTATAGATACGACGGAGACGTATCAGCATCCCCAAGCTTAATTCCTGCTCGTCCTCGAGTAGGTAAATGGTAAAAAAAAGATAATTTTTGATGTGGAATGCTGCCTAGCATAATCTTGATCATATGTCTAATCATGGCATGAATATTAAGACACGAGTGATTCAAAGCAATAGTCTATCATTTGACATAAAAACAATAATACTTCAAGCCTACTAATAAAGCAATCATGTCTTTTCAAAATAACATGGCCAAAGAAAGTTATCCCTACAAAATCATATAGTCTGGCTATGCTCCATCTTCACCACACAAAATATTCACATCATGCACAACCCCGATGACAAGCCAAGCAATTGTTTCATACTTTTGACGTTCTCAAACCTTTTCAACTTTCACGCAATACATGAGCGTGAGCCATGGACATAGCACTATAGGTGGAATAGAATATGATGGTGGAGGTTGTGTGGAGAAGACAAAAAGGGAGAAAGTCTCACATCGACGCGGCTAATCAACGGGCTATGGAGATGCCCATTAATTGACGTCAATGTGAGGAGTAGGAATTGCCATGCAACGGATGCACTAGAGCTATAAGTATATGAAAGCTCAAACTGAAACTAAGTGGGTGTGCATCCAACTTGCTTGCTCATGAAGACCTAGGGCATTTAAGGAAGCCCATCGTTGGAATATACAAGCCAAGTTCTATAATGAAAATTCCCACTAGTATATGAAAGTGAATACTCAAGAGACTCTCTATATGAAGAACATGGTGCTACTCTGAAGCACAAGTGTGGTAAAAGGATAGTAACATTGCCCCTTCTCTCTTTTTCTCTCATTTTTTTTATTTTTTTGGTGGGCTTCTTTGGCCTCTTTTTTATTTGGGCTTCTTTGGCCTCTTTTATTTTTTTGTAAAGTCCGGAGACTCATCCCGACTTGTGGGGGAATCATAGTCTCCATCATCCTTTCCTCACTGGGTCAATGCTCTAATAATGATGATCATCACACTTTTATTTACTTACAACTCGATACTAGAACGAAGATATGACTCTATATGAATGCCTCCGGCGGTGTACCAGGATGTGCAATGATCTAGCGTAGCAATGACATCAAAAAAGGGACAAGCCATGAAAACATCATGCTAGCTATCTTACGATCATGCAAAGCAATATGACAATAAATGCTCAAGTCATGTATATGATGATGATGGAAGTTGCATGGCAATATATCTCGGAATGGCTATGGAAATGCCATGATAGGTAGGTATGGTGGCTGTTTTGAGGAAGATATAATGAGGCTTATGTTTGATAGAGCGTATCGTATCACGGGGTTTGGATGCACCGGCGAAGTTTGCACCAACTCTCGACGTGAGAAAGGGCAATGCACGGTACCGAAGAGGCTAGCAATGATGGAAGGGTGAAAGTGCGTATAATCCATGGACTCAACATTAGTCATAAAGAACTCACATACTTATTGCAAAAATCTATTAGTCATCGAAACAAAGTACTATGCGCATGCTCCTAGGGGGATAGATTGGTAGGAAAAGACCATCGCTCATCCCCGACTGCCACTCATAAGGAAGACAATCAATAAATAAATCATGCTCCGACTTCATCACATAACGGTTCACCATACGTGCATGCTACGGGAATCACAAACTTCAACACAAGTATTTCTACAATCCACAACTACCCACTAGCATGACTCTAATATCACCATCTTTATATCGCAAAACTATTGCAAGGAATCAAACATATCATATTCAGTGATCTACAAGTTTTATGTAGGATTTTATGACTAACCATGTGAATGACCAATTCCTGTTATCTCTCTAAATAGATATAAGTGAAGCAAGAGAGTTTAATTCTTTCTAGAAAAGATATGCCCTCGCTCTAACAAATATAAGTGAAGCAAAAGAGCATTCTACAAATGGCGGTTTTCTATGTGAAGAGAAACAAGCAATCCAAAGTTCAAATGATATAAGTGAAGCACATGAAGCATTCTATAAAGCCATACTCAAAAGATATAAGCGAAGTGCAAAGAGCATTCTATAAATAAACCAAGGACTATCTCATACCAGCATGGTGCATAAAATAAAAATGAAAACTAAATGCAAAAGACG
Source organism: Aegilops tauschii subsp. strangulata (assembly GCF_002575655.3). Taxonomy (NCBI): domain Eukaryota; kingdom Viridiplantae; phylum Streptophyta; class Magnoliopsida; order Poales; family Poaceae; genus Aegilops; species Aegilops tauschii. Next base: position 366,464,478 of record NC_053039.3, read on the forward strand.
CTCCAAGATTTGCACATATTGCATGAACGAAACGAATCCGAAAACATACCGATACTTGTTGAAGAATGAGGGGATGCCTTCCGGGGCATCCCCAAGCTTAGACGCTTGAGTCTCCTTGAATATTTACTTGGGGTGCCTTGGGCATCCCCAAGCTTGAGCTCTTGCCTCTCTTCCTTCTTCTCACATCGAGACCACCTCGATCATCGAACACTTCATCCACACAAAACTTCAACAGAAAACTCGGTAAGATCCATTAGTATAATAAAGCAAATCACTACTCTAAGTACTGTTGCAAACCAATTCATATTTTGTTTTGGCATTGTGTCTACTGTATTATAACTTTTTCATGGCTTAATCCACTGATATAAATCGGTAGTTTCATCAAAACAAGCAAACTATGCATCAAAAACAGAATCTGTCTAAAACAGAACAGTCTGTAATAATCTGAACATTCACCATACTTCTGATACTTGAAAATTCTGCCAAAATTAAGAAAAATAAATAATTTGTATCGAAAGACAGTGCAAAAATAATCAGAACCATTTGACGTTCCAGTAAAAAATGTAAAATCGCGCACTACAGCCAAAGTTTCTGTCCTGCACCGTACAAACCAACAAGCACTGTAAACATCCTAAAGGAAAACCTTGGCACATTATTTTTATAATACAATGGAATTGTACAAGGGAATAATTATTTTTGTTGAAAAGTTTCTGTAATCAAGATTCACAAAGTTTCCGTGAGCATGAACAAAGTTCAAGGCTAGCTACCACTTTAACAATGCTCGTCTTTCTCACTTTCACTTTTCTTTTTGAAAAAGATTTTAGGTTCCCCTCTTTTTTTTAAAACTATATAAAAGCACTCAACAGAAATAAATAACTCTCTAAAACTTCCAGGTTGTCTCCCTGGCAGCGCTTTCTTTAAAGCCATTAAGCTAGGCATATAGTGCTCAAGTTGTGAATCCACCCGGATCCCAAGGTATATCAAAGCCAATTTTAATTAACAATGATTTGTGATTTAGTAGTGAGCACAAAGCAACATATATCAAGCAATGGCGAAGTCTAACTCTCTTCCTATGCATCGGCATGTCGTAAAAGAACAATTCATGCACACAAAGTAAAGGCCAATGCATAGTATAAACAATTTCTTGCAATTTTATCATATTGGAAACATAGAGAGGTGGAGATATAGTTCCTCTCTCATAATAATTGCAAGTTGGAGCAGCAAGCACATGCATATTATATTCATCAAAATCATCATGTGCTACGGTAAAAGGAAACCCATCAATATAATCCTTAATAAAATCAAACTTCTCCGATATAGTGTAGTCGGGAGAATTCAAAAAGATAATAGGACTATCATGCGTGGGTGCAATAGCAACAATTTCATGTTTAACATAAGGAACTATAGCAAGTTCATCTCCATAGGCATAATTCATATTGGCATCTTGGCCACAAGCATAGCAAGCATCATCAAAAAGGGATATTTCAAGAGAATCAACGGGATCATAATAGTCATCATAGCAATCATCCTTCGGTAAGCACGAAGGGAATTTAAACAATGTATGAGTTGAAGAGTTACTCTCATTAGAAGGTGGGCACGGGTAGCTAATCCGCTCTTCCTCCTTTTGTTCTTCGCTCTCCTCATCATCTTTTTCATCCAATGAGCTCACAGTTTCATCAATTTCTTCTTCCATAGACTCCTGCAAAATATTAGTCTCTTCTTGGACAGCGGAGTAGTCCTCAATATATGGTTCAACATAGGCATTAGAAGCATAATTATCATAGCAATATTTAAGTATGGCAAATTTTTCAGATTTGTAAAGAGTAGCACCATACTTTTCAATCAAAGAAGCAATTTCATAAGCACCCTTAAAAGCAACAAATTCTTCAATTTGTTGAACATCATAGTAACTATAAACACCTTTAGCATACGAAGATAAGATTCCATTATCAATAAACTCACATTGGTAGGGAAGGTGTTTCTTAGGGTTTTCAGAACAACAAGTAAAATCATATATATAACATAAATTCCAAGCATAGCATTGCAAACGATGAATTTGACCCAGCAAAAGTTTCCCTTTTTCAGATATACGGTGTCGCACATAACATGCATGCTCATCTAAAGATTTGCCCTCAACTAAGCTAGTTGGGGTTTCAGCACGAGCACATAGGGATCGAAGATGATCCAAGTAATAAGCTTCAGGAGTGTGATAGATTTTGAGTGGTTCTTCAACCATTGGTTCAGTAGGTACAACTAAATGTTTTTGGTATTTTGCGCTTCCTACCCATAACTAAAGATAGAAAGCAACTAAGAACAGCAAATAAAAATTACTTAGTGATAAAGCAAACAAGCACACACGAGAATATTCACCCCACGCTATTGCTCCCCGGCAACGGCGCCAGAAAAAGGTCTTGATAACCCACAAGTATAGGGGATCAATTGTAGCCTCTTTCGATAAGTAAGAGTGTCGAACCCAACGAGGAGCTAAAGGTAGAACAAATATTCCCTCAAGTTCTATCGACCACCAATACAACTCTACGCACACTTGACGTTCGTTTTACCGGAAACAAGTATGAAACTAGAAGTACTTTGTAGGTGTTTTTGGATAGGTTTGCAAGAAAATAAATAGAGCGTAAATAAAAGCTAGGGGCTGTTTAGATAAAGACACAACTAAATTAGTTTTAGTAAGGAGTGTTTTGTTCCGAGAAAGTTATTTGTCCCTAGGCAATCGATAACTAGACCGGTAATCATTATTGCAATTTTATTTGAGGGAGAGGCATAAGCTAACATACTTTCTCTACTTGGATCATATGCACTTATGATTGGAACTCTAGCAAGCATCCGCAACTACTAAAGATCATTAAGGTAAAACCAACCATAGCATTAAAGCATCAAGTCCTCTTTATCCCATACGCAACAACCCCCTTACTAGGGTTTGTGTTTCAGTCACTCACGCAACCCACTATAAGCGAATCATGAACGTATTGCAACACCCTACAGCGGGAATCCCTCACGCTTGCGTGACACGGAGAGCACCATAGGACAACACCAATAATAAAACATGCAATTCAAACCAATCACAATCATCAAATAGCCCATAGGACAAAATGGATTTACTCAAACATCATAGGATAGCCATACATCATTGGGAAATGATATATAGCTTTGAGCACCATGTTTAAGTAGATATTACAGCGGGTAAGAGAGAGGTTACACCGCTGCATAGAGGGGGGAAGAGTTGGTGATGATGGCGGTGAAGTTGTTGGTGAAGATTGCGGTGATGATGATGGCCCCCGGTGGCACTCCAGCGCCACCGGAAGCGAGGGGGAGAGAGCCCCCATCCTTCTTCTTCTTCCTTGTCCTCCTCCCTAGATGGGAGAAGGGTTTCCCCTCTGGTCCTTGGCCTCCATGGTGTGGGAGGGGCGAGAGCCCCTCCGAGATTGGATCTGTCTCTCTGTCTCTCTCTGTTTCTGCGTTCTTGTCTGGTTCCCTTTCACCATTTCGTATATATATGGAGATCCGTAACTCCGATTGGATTGAAACCTTCACCCAGATCTTTTTCCAAAAATTAGCTTTCTTGAGGCCAAAGTAGAGCATCAACCGCCTTACGAGGGGCCCACGAGGGTGGGGGGTGCGCCCACCTGGAGTGGGCGTGGGCCCCACCCTCGTGGCCACCTCGGGCACCGTCTCACGTTGATTTTACTTCCCAAAAATCACAAATATTCCAGAATAATTCTCCGTCCATTTTTATCCGGTTTGGACTCCGTTTGATATGGGGTTTTTGCGAAACATAAAACATGCAACAAACAGGAACTGGCACTGGGCACTGGATCAATGTGTTAGTCCCAAAAATAGTATAAAAAATTGCCAAAAGAATATGAAAGTTGAATAATATTGGCATGGAACAATAAAAAATTATAGATACGACGGAGACGTATCACACATCACAACCATTTTAATAGGATGTTGGCATGCAAGGTAAACCATTATAAACTCCTAGCTAATTAAGCATGGCATAAGTAACTATAATCTCTAATTGTCATTGCAAACATGTTTATTCATAATAGGCTGAATCAGGAACGATGAACTAATCATATTTTCAAAAACAAGAGAGGTCGAGTTCATACCAGCTTCTCTCATCTCAGTCAGTCCATCATATATCGTCATAATTGCCTTTCACTTGCACAACCGAACGATGTGAATAATAATAATAGTGCACGTGCATTGGACTAAGCTGGAATCTGCGAGCATTCAATAAACAGGAGAAGACAAGGCAATATGGGCTCTTGGTTAATTCAACAATAATGCATATAAGAACCACTTCATCAATTTAATCGTGGTCTTCTCCTATCGACCCCCAAAGAAAAGAAAAGAAATAAAACTATTTACACGGGAAAGCTCCCAACAAGCAAAAGAAGAACGGGAAATCTTTTTGGGTTTTCTTTTAGTTATTACTACAGCATGAAAGTAAACTAGCTAAAAGCTACAACTAATTTTTTTGGTTTTCTTAAGGTTAATCAAACACACAAGAAGAAAGCAGGAAAAAGAAAATAAACTAGCATGGATATTACAATGAAAGAGTATGAGCACCGACAACTAGCAATGAGTGTGTAAACATAAATGTAATGTCGGTGAGAAATACGTACTCCCCCAAGCTTAGGCTTTTGGCCTAAGTTGGTTTATTGCCACGGATGGCCTGGCGGATATCCAAAGTTATAGCTGGGGTCGTACTGCGATGAAGAAGCCCCTGATTGCCACTGGTTGGCAATCATCTCCGGATCCCACTGGTAATTAGACTGTCGTGGAGGATCAAATTGTGGTTCCGGCTCTGGCTCTGTGGCTGACGTAGGGTTCCGGTAGGCGTGAATGACCGCCAGCGAAACGAGATACTGGCCTGCAGATAAATCAAACAAGGAAGGAGCAGGCAAGGTAATAGTCTCAGGGTGATGTTTATCAAAGAACAATTTGTATTTAAGTGCCCTTTCCCTGTTCTTAACAATAAAATCATGCGCTACCATACTCTTATAATCTAAATAAACAGTGGGCAACAATTTTTCTTCTTTTTCATAGTGCCTAATAGGTATGTTATAATATGCGGCAAGGCGTGAAGCATAGACACCTCCAAAGATGGGGCCCTTTGTACGGTTCGGACTTAACCGTTTGGCAATAATACCGCCCATACTAACAGAGTCATCGCGGAATAAACCGTGGAACAAAATAATAATATCAGGAACACTAAGGTTTCCACAGTTTCCGCGACCAATTAAGCAACGACTAGAAAATATTGCAACGTAGCGTAAAACAGGGAAATGTATGCTAGTGATTCTTGCATCGGAAACCTTCCTAGTTTCCCCTACAGTAATAGTATCAATAAACCCGTCCACATCTTTACGATGTGGTTCCTCTAAGTTACCCTCGAAAGGTATTTTGCAAACCCTGCAAAATTCATCTAGTGACATCTTCTTAACCACATCATATAAATGAAACTCTACTGAAGGAGGTGATTCCTTAGGATAATAGTAGAAGTTTTGCACAAAAGTATTGGTGAGTAAGAGATACTGCTCGCGTTGGTCGCGGAGGAAGTCAGTGAGGCCTGCATTCTCAGGCAATTCATAAAAATGATCATAAATCCCGGCCGCTCTCAAGAAATCATCGGAAGGCCATTCACATGGGCGAACCTCCATGGTGCGAGGCAGATTATATTTGGGCCTATCTGCTTCTTCACTTTTCTTTTCCTTCGAGCTTCGGCTCGATGAGCCCCTCAAAAATCTCTTCATTATTTTCTGAAAAATTCTGAAAGTTTTAGTAACTTCAAATAAAAGTGAACCAAGCTCAACAAAATTGATAGCAACTACTCCTACAATTGCCTAGGGTCTATATCATGCATTAGAACTACTTGGAACCATAAAAATTTGACATGCAAGCTCAAGAACATGGTCACCTAGGCAGCACAAATTTGCAATGAATAAAGCACTAGAACAAAAACTAATTGGACCAATGGAGGAGTCACATACCAAGGAACAATCCCCCAAAGCAGTTTTGTGAGAGGTGCTTTGAGCAAGGAGATCGAAAATTCCAGCAAAATGAGCTAGAACTCGTGCTTGAGCTGGATGGTGATTTTTTTGGGAGGAAGAAGAAGTGTGTGGGTGCAGGAATAAGTGGAGGGGAGCCACCGTGGGCCCACGAGGCAGGGGGGCGCGCCCTGTAGGGGTGGGCGCGCCCTGGACCCTCGTGGCCAAGTGCTTGCTCCCCCTGCTGTGTTCTCAGTGCCAGATATTCTCAAATATTCCAGAAAAAAATCATATTTCAATTTCGGGGCATTTGGAGAACTTTTATTTTCGAGGTATTTTTATATTGCACGGATAATTCACAAAACAGACAAAAAAAATACTAATTTTACTTTATTTCAACTAAATAACAGAAAGTAAAAAGAGGGTACAGAAGGTTATGCTTTCTAACTTCATCCATCTCATGCTCATTAGAAGGAATCCACTAACAAGGTTGATCAAGTCTTGTTAACAAACTCATTCCGAATAGCATGAAACCGGAGAAATTTTGAATAACACTAAGTTACCTCAACGGGGATATGCACATCCCCAATAATAAGAATATCATATTTCTTCTTGGCAGTAGGAAGAGGAAATTCAAAACCTCCAAAAATAATCGATGGAATTCTTCCAATAGAGTTGATACTATGAACTTGAGGTTGTTTCCTCGGAAAGTGTACCGTATGCTCATTACCATTAACATGAAAAGTGACAATGCCTTTGTTGCAATCAATAACAGCCCCTGTAGTATTCAAAAAGGGTCTTCCAAGAATAATATACATACTATCATCCTCGGGAATATCAAGAATAACAAAGTCCGTTAAAATAGTAACGTTTGCAACCACGACACGCACATCCTCACAAATACCGACAGGTATAGCAGTTGATTTATCAGCCATTTGCAAAGATATTTTAGTAGGTGTCAACTTATTCAAATCAAGTCTACGATATAAAGAGAGAGGCATAACACTAACACCGGCTCCAAGATCACATAAAGCAGTTTTAACATAATTTCTTTTAATGGAGCATGGTATAGTTGGTACTCCAGGATCTCCTAGTTTTTTAGGTATTCCACCCTTAAAAGTATAATTAGCAAGCATGGTGGAAATTTCAGCTTCCGGTATCTTTCTTTTATTAGTAACAATTTCTTTCATGTACTTAGCATAAGGATTCATTTTGAGCATATCAGTCAAACGCATACGCAAGAAGATAGGTCTAATCATTTCAGCAAAGCGCTCAAAATCTTCATCATCCTTTTTCTTGGATGGTTTGGGAGGAAAAGGCATGGGTTTCTGAACCCATGGTTCTCTTTCTTTACCGTGCTTCCTAGCAACAAAGTCTCTCTTATCATAACGTTGATTCTTTGATTGTGGGTTATCAAGATCAACAGCAGGTTCAATTTCTACATCATTATCATTGCTAGGTTGAGCATCAACATGAACATCTTCATTAACATTATCACTAGGTTCATTTTCATTACCAGATTGTGTTTCAGCATCAGAAATAGAAATACCATTGGGATTCTCAGGTGGTTCAGCAATAGGTTCACTAGAAGCATGCAAAGTCCTATAATTTTTCTTTTTCTTCTTTTTAGAAGGACTAGGTGCATCTAAATTATTTCTCTGAGAATCCTGCTCAATTCTCTTAGGATGGCCTTCAGGATACAAAGGTTCCTGAGTCATCTTACCAGTTCTAGTAGCCACTCTAACATCATAATCATTATTCTTACTATTTAATTCATTGAGCAAATCATTCTGAGCTTTAAGTACTTGTTCTACTTGAGTGGTAACCATAGAAGCATGTTTACTAATGAGTTTAAGTTCACCTTTAACTCTAGACATATAATCACCCAAGTGTTCAAGCATATTTGAATTGTATTTCAATTGTCTACTAACATAAGCATTGAAGTTTTCTTGTTTAACAATAAAATTCTCAAACTTATCTAAGCATTGTCTAGCAGACTTATAACGAGGAATATCACCTTCATCAAATCTATAGAGAGAATTTACCTTTAGTACCTGTGTCGAGTTATCAAGACCATGTGTTTCTTCAATAGGTGATGAATTAAGACCATATATTTCTTCAACAGGCGGTAAATTAAGACCATGTATTTCTTCAATAGGAGGTAAATTCTTAACATCTTCAGCTTTAATAACTTTTTCTGTCATAGATTTCTTTGCCTCTTGCATATCTTCAGGACTGAGAAATAGAACACCCCTCTTCTTCGGAGTTGTTTTAGGAATAGGCTCAGGAGCTGGCTCAGGAAGCGTCCAATTATTTTCATTTGTCAACATATTATTCAATAGAATTTCAGCTTCATCCGGTGTTCTTTCCCTGAAAACAGAACCAACACAACTTTCTAGGTAATCTTTGAAAGCATCGGTTAGTCCATTATAAAAGATATAAAGTATTTCATTTTTCTTAAGAGGATGATCACGCAAAGCATTAAGTAATTGGAGAAGCCTCCCCCAAGCTTGTGGGAGACTCTCTTCTTCAATTTGCACAAAATTGTATATATCCCTTAAAGCAGCTTGTTTCTTATGAGCAGGGAAATATTTAGCAGAGAAGTAATAAATCATATCCTGGGGACTACGCACTCAACCAGGATCAAGAGAATTGAACCATATCTTAGCATCACCCTTTAATGAGAACGGAAATATTTGAAGGATATAAAAGTAATGAGTTCTCTCATCATTAGTGAATAGGGTGGCTATATCATTTAATTTAGTAAGATGTGCCACAACAGTTTCAGATTCATAGCCATAAAAAGGATCAGATTCAACCAAAGTAATTATATCAGGATCAACAGAGAATTCATAATCCTTATCAGTAAAAAAGATAGGTGAAGTAGCATAAGCAGGATCATATTTCATTCTAGCATTCAGAGTTTTTTGTTTAAGCTTAGCTAATAATTTCTTAAGATCACTTCTATCATTGCAAGTAAGAAAGTCTCTTTTAGTTTCTTCATCCATAACATAGCCCACAGGCACAATAGGTAATTCATATTTATTGGGAGAGCCTTCATCATTACTCTCATCATCACTCTCACCAAGTGGCACAGTAGTATCAAGCATAGAAGTAGTTTCATCATAAGTATCATGCATAGCAGAAGTGGCATCATCAATAACATGCGACATATTAGAATTAATAGCAGAAGCAGGTTTAGGTGTCGCAAGCTTACTCAAAACAGAAGATGAATCAAGTGCAGAGCTAGATGGCAGTTCCTTACCTCCCCTCGTAGTTGAGGGATAAATTTTTGTTTTCTCGTCTTTCAAGTTCTTTATAGTGACCAGCAGATATAAATCCCAAGTGATTCAAAGAATAGAGCTATGCTCCCCGACAACGGCGCCAGAAAATAGTCTTGATAACCCACAAGTATAGGGGATCGCAACAGTTTTCGAGGGTAGAGTATTCAACCCAAATTTATTGATTCGACACAAGGGGAGCCAAAGAATATTCTCAAGTATTAGCAGTTGAGTTGTCAATTCAACCACACCTGGATAACTTAGTATCTGCAGCAAAGTATTTAGTAGCAAAGTAATATGGAAGTAACGGTAACGGTAGCAAAAGTAATATTTTTGGGTTTTGTAGTGATTGTAACAGCAGCAACAGAAAAGTAAATAAGCGGAGAACAATATATGAAAAGCTCGTAGGCATTAGATCGGTGATGGAGAATTATGCTGGATGCAGTTCATCATGTAACAATCATAACATAGGGTGACACAGAACTAGCTCCAATTCATCAATGTAATGTAGGCATGTATTCCGAATATAGTCATACGTGCTTATGGAAGAGAACTTGCATGACATCTTTTGTCCTACCCTCCCGTGGCAGCGGGGTCCTAGCAGAAACTAAGGGTATTAAGGCCTCCTTTTAATAGAGTACCGGACCAAAGCATTAACACATAGTGAATACATGAACTCCTCAAACTATGGTCATCACCGGGAGTGGTCCCGATTATTGTCACTTCGGGGTTGCCGGATCATAACACATAGTAGGTGACTATAGACTTGCAAGATAGGATCAAGAACTCACATATATTCATGAAAACATAATAGGTTCAAATCTGAAATCATGGCACTCGGGCCCTAGTGACAAGCATTAAGCATAGCAAAGTCATAGCAACATCAATCTCAGAACATAGTGGATACTAGGGATCAAACCCTAACAAAACTAACTCGATTACATGATAAATCTCATCCAACCCATCACCGTCCAGCAAGCCTACGATGGAATTACTCACGCACGGCGGTGAGCATCATGAAATTGGTGATGGAGGATGGTTGATGATGACGGCGGCGACGGATTCCCCTCTCCGGAGCCCCGAACGGACTCCAGATCAGCCCTCCCGAGAGAGTTTAGGGCTTGGCGGCGGCTCTTTATCATAAAATGTGATGAATCTTTCTCTCTGTTTTTTCTCCCCGAACACGAATATATGGAGTTGGAGTTGAGGTCGGTGGAGCAACAGGGGGGCCCATGAGGCAGGGGGGTGCGCCCAGGGGGGCAGGCGCGCCCCCACCCTCGTGGACAGGTGGTGGGCCCCCTGGCCTTGATTCTTTCGCCAATATTTTTAATATTTTCCAAAAATAAGTTCCGTGGAGTTTCAGGTCATTCCGAGAACTTTTGTTTTTGCACATAAATAACACCATGGCAATTCTGCTGAAAACAGCGTCAGTCCGGGTTAGTTCCATTCAAATCATGCAAGTTAGAGTCCAAAACAAGGGCAACCGTGTTTGGAAAAGTAGGTACGATGGAGACGTATCACGTTGCGGTTGAGGTTGCGATGGACGACGATGTCGGGGTATCGGCTCCGGCGTGATGGAGGAGGGCGGCGATTGATGGGTGGGATGGGGTGGCGGATGGAGGACGCCGGGGTTTCACGGCTGGTGGAGAGGTAGTTTTGGCACCCACGGAGTACAAATGGGGAATCGGACGGGGGGGGGGGAGGGGTGCTAAGGAAGAACCATGTTTCGGTCTGGGACGCGCTTGTTTTTGGTTTTTTGGAACAGATGGGACGCGCTTGTTTGAAATTTGGGGAAAGTACAAACTTTACCCCCCTCTTAAATTTCGGACCTACTGCGGGTCAGGGGTAGGATGGTAATCCCAGGTGTCCCAAGTAGTGGGCGGGAGCGATTTCAGCCGCATGCATGTGTGCTTAGGTGGCCATTGTGTATGAATGTTTTTCGGAGGCGGTTGCGTGGTGTCTAGATGAAGCTACAAACCTACCCCGGTTTAGACCTTTGGACGTCGGGCCGGTAGGTTTCACGGGTCGGAGTTAGAAAAGTAATTTCCTTCTACTGCCAAACATTGGTCTCACGCGGTTTCGGGTGATTAGAGGCTCTTTTGGCGCTTCGTTCGAAATTTTGAAACAGAAGCATTCACGTTTAGAGTACTCTCGAACTTTGAGGATTGACCTAAATAGACAACGTTAAATTTGACCTAGTATGTTTGAAAACCTCATTAAATTATCCGCTTCTTTTTGAAATTTTGACACTTGAAAATCCTATAACTACGATTATTTTGGAATGGAGGAGCTAAATTTGAATCTATTTTGTACAGGACTATATATGCTATTATGTACAAAATCAGAGCAAAGATTGGCGCCCCCATAATTTAGGTATGATTTACAAATGCCATGATATCGGATTCAAATAATTGAATGGACTTCATGTTGAATTAGATTTTTTAAACCACCTTGAGTTGAATTGAAATATATGCTAGTTCATAGCTAGCTATTTATAATGCTCATTGTGTAACTTTCGTATGTATAATGTGCTTTACACACAACATGAACTACACTCACGTTTATATTCGATTGCTAAAGCGATGCATTGTTTGCAGTTCAAAATACTAACTATGTGGATCAATTATGTCGAATAATAACATAGACATGCTCAAATTCGATAGAACCTAGATGTCTGATGGATCAATGACCGTTCCTTACGCGAATCGCAAATATCATTATCCCATCCTAATATTTGGATACAATTTATATCTTTAATCAATGTGTACATCAGTCTTTTACGTGTAGTTTCACTCTCCATCGGTGGTCTCTCACACATGCTCACACACTCTCTCCCGAGGTGTCTTTCTCATAGACATGCTCTCGATATAACCCTCCCTCCCTCTCGTAACCATTTACGACTGTTTTCACTAACCTTTATCACAAGCACTCTTCCTGTCACAAGCATACACATGCACAATCCCCATCGGCCCTTTCTATATACATAGACCTGCCTACGTGTCTTATGTACGCACATTATCTTTAGGCCTGTCTCTCATGCATTGTCTCACACCTCTCTTCCTAATCGACGAGTATGATTCTAGCAGAGCATTCTGTAGGATGCCCCTTAAAGTTAGGTTAGATGAATAGTAATATCAGAGATAAGGGTTTACCTTAGTCCGAGAACCCAGGGTTACAAATCCTAGCCGGCTATGTCAGTGGACACAGAGTCCTTCACAATTCTGCTATCGTTGTCTTGTACGACAAGTCATCCATGGGTCTCCCAAAATGCGTCACAGGCCGACCAATGTGGCGCAGGATGGAACCGAACCAAGGGCCTCACCTCAACCCACCGGACCTCATGCGGTGACACACCCTCTGCCCCCAAGTCTCGTTATCTTCTCACACCCAAACATACTAACACAGACACCACACACAAAAATCTCCTCGTGCCTCTATCCCCTCCCCCTTGCATATACACACTCAAGGGAATATCTCGCCGTGACATCATATTAGTCTATCTCTCTCTCTAGACCTCTCTCATTTCTCATGCTATCTCTCCCACGCCCCCTCCCCCTGCCGGCCCCTCTATCCATGCCTCTCTCGAATACGTAATACACACATACCTCTCTAGGCCCTTCCAAATACATCAACTACACATTCACACATGTTACATCACGTACCCCATTGATCTAAAAAGCCCTCTCTTCACGTTTATTTCGCATACAACATTGCTTTTGAATAAAGTGTGGCCAAAAAATTATTTTAGAATTTCTACATATATACAACATTACAAAGTTATATGGAGGAGTATGAACGTTAATTTTCATTGCATGGTGCCCACAATGATATTTATTCCGCACTGTGAATTTTTATATTTTTATAATATATATAAAGTTAGTCATAATAAAGAGAAACGAAGAGCATCTCTCTCCCCATCGCATACACCCCCTCTATGCCCCTTTCACGTACGCACACAAACTATCTCTAGGTCCTCTAAAAAGTAAGCCCCCAGCACATTCACGCATGTTTCATCTTTCTCTCGCGATATATACAGTGACGATCATTGTATTTGGAGCGAAAGCACGATACGTACATTGGACTTCAGAATCCACTCATTACAGTCACCATTTACATTTTGTGGTTATTATACAGTCACGGGCTCACCGTACAGCTCTGTATTTGCTCAAGACACGACTAGTTGACCAGTTAAACGCTCCAAGTGGGACCCCTAGTGTTGCATCACATTATCTCACTACCATTGGGCCCACCTGTCGGCTTGTATCTACTCTTCTACACTCTTATAAAAAACAGAGTTGGTGATGATGGTGTGCCTGCCATCCTGCAATATAGGCCATCCGATTTATATCTGACGGATAGGAAAGAAACTATGGCAATTTTGCAAAAAGGTACCCACACACCTCTCCACATTTGCAAATAAGGCCTTCCCTCGTTCATCCTTTTCTCTCACAAGATAAACTAGTCATACAAATGCATCTTGATGTTACGTGCAACGCACAGGCATCTTGCTAGTAAGAATGAAAACAAACGACAAAAAAATATTGGACGGTGGTTCGAAGTCATGACCGCGGGCACAGCGGACAAGGTGGCCTTGTATTGGTATGCCGAGCCGTCTGTTTTAACACACAGGAGCTGGTGTGGTGATTATACACACACGCACGCATGCACACGAACTGCATGCACGCAACACTCAAACAAACACATGCAGCCACGCACGCGTGCAACACTCACACATACACACACGCAGCCACGCACGCACGCAACACTCACACGCACACACACACATGCATGCACACACCACACGACCAACACACACTCTCACGCTCAAGTGCTCAACCTACACGTGCATGCGCACACATGATCAGGCCTTGATAGACACATACACAACCAGGTGATTCCTGCGCACGGGTTGGAGTCTTGTCGTGCGTGCGTAAATTTGTGTTTATCTGACCTTTTTCCTATGTGAACTGACATGTGGGACCCACAAGGAACGTGGTCAATTTAACTAGTCAACATGGTGCCACGCAGACTATTTGGCCGGTCAATAGAGTGCAATCCGATTCTGAACGGTGAGCAAGTGACAGTATAATCACCGCAAAACATATATAGTGACCGTAATGAGCGTATTCTGAAGTTTGGTGACCGTATTACGCTTTTCTCTCTGTAGGCCCTCCAAAACTACATCTCTACACGTTCTCGCATGTTACATCTAACAACTATTCAATACAGCACTACTACTACACTCTAACACAATAAATCATATGTGTTTTTAGTTTTACTAGATATCATATTGTTACTTAATTATTCAGTTTGCATACATTAACATTGCCTTTGAAATGTATGGCCAGTATCATCAACCGCGCGGGAAAAATCCTGCCCTTTCCTGTTTAATCGGGTTTGTATCGATGGATCGTGCGAAACAGCAAAACTATAGTACTATACAGTACAAGTGACAGTTCACGCGGTCGTCGTGTCGTGTACTCCATCGTAAGAGTGGAGCGCTCGCTTTCATAAATGTTCTAGTCCCGTTCGCCGACATGTGGGACATCATGCTACCGGGTCCACGTGCCATACCGAAATACAGTGCAGAGCAGCAAGGGTGAAGCACCCCAGTCATGGCGCCGGTGTAGTAATGAGCAATGAGGCGTCAAATCACAAAGCTGCACCTTTCCCGTAGTTAAGTTGGAGGGACGAAGTAATAATGCTAAAAAAGAAGTTGGAGGGACGAAGCAACCATCATTTCACTCGTTGCTGAACCCGCTTCTCTCTCATCTTCTTCAGGTTAACCACGTGTTGGTTCTGTCGTTGTTCTGCTTCATGTGGGACGCGGATCGGCTTGGTAAAGCACTGACACATGGGAACGCATGTTAGCAAACCGCCAGGACAATGTCCTCTAAAAATAAAAAACCTCCCCCGCCATCCGCGCGGCAAAATCACCTCCTTTTTACTAATTTTGATTCTATAATTTTTTAGATCAATATAATTGAGATTTGTATAGATAGCATATAGGAGCAAAACCAAGTGGTACGGTTAAGGGCATCCACAATGTGTAGCCAAATGTGAAAATAGCTTTTGGCATCAATGTGAACCATTGTGGATGGTGCTGCCAAAGCCAAAAAGATGGAACCGAAGCTCCCTGATTGATTGAATAGAAAAATGCAACGTCTCTCCTCTTGCTCCCGTGCTTGGACGCATGTACAGTATAGAGCATAGAGTCTACTCCCCTGTCCCTTCTATCACAAATCACAAAGCATCGAGGCATCAAATCACAAAGCACGGACGAAGCAACCATCATTTCACTCTTCGCTGACTCCGCTTCTCCATCGTCTTCTTCGAGAAACCACCTCGCCGCACTAAGCTGGACGGACGATGCTATTATTGTGTACTAGTAGTACTAGTACATTTACGCGTCCTTTGGTTCAACGGACTTCCTGGATGCAAATAAGGCGGTTGTCTCGGCTTGCAGGCAGCACTTGCGAAGGACTTACCGTGGTCTCCCTCAATGGTGTTCTCCGTCGAATGCACTTCGCCAAACCACAATGTTTGAGATATCGTCGACGTCACTGCAATGGGGAAGGAAGTCAAATAGTTACTACCTCCATTTTTTTGTACACAAGGCCAGTATATCAAAATTACAATTTGCAAAAGGCCACTAACACTAATCTGAGGCAAAATTGATGGGGTTTGCCTCGTACTAGCAACCAAGGACATTAATATACCCTTGCATGCATGCGGAAGTGAGAAGGTTGGTTTGCATGGCGATGCATTAATCAAGCGATGAGGAGTGAGATGGTTAGCTCTTTGGGTTTTGGAGAAAAAAATACGCATTAATTGACACGTCAAACGAGGATTTGTATCGATTAATCCCGCGAAGGAAAACGCCGCCTTTCTTTATTAACACTAGTACTCCTAGTACGTACGTACTTATCCTGTTTGGGTCTAGGCCTTGCATTGCCATTCTTCGCCACACATTTTTGCCAAGCTTGCCTAAAGTTTTCAAAATGAAAAGGAGGTACACTTGCGCACGGCTGTCGCGGTCGCACCGCACCCTCACATGGTCGCTCTGCACCCTCACACAGTTGCTCCTGCATGCCGCAAACCCAACCAAGGGAACGCACCCTCACTGAGACGTGCTACCGCATGTGAACAAACCAAACTCAGCCATCCTACCGATGACACATAATTTTCGTTCATACAATATGTTTATCCAACCAAATGTTGGGGAGGATCCGTATGGCCCGTGCGGTGGTCTGTTGGGGAAGAAGAAGAGGTGTGTAATAAGGGTTAGGAGACGTAGGATATTCATCCAACCGCCTGAAATGGTAGACTGACCCAAATGATGAAAGTCAGGCGACTTGCATAACAATATATGTTTTTACACAGCAAAAGATCCCTAAAAACAACAACATAAAGAAAAACTATCACTGCTCGCGAAACGAGACGGCCTCGTCGTCTTTGGCTGCCGGTGCGAACCAGCCGTAGCTGCCGACGTGTGTCTCCGCACCGTGGTTGTCCTCGGCCTCCAGCTACTCGTTCACACGGAGCGTGCGGGCGCTCTGCACGGACGAGAGCACCGCCCGGTTCAAGTCGAGGACGTCCGGTTCCACCTGCAGGAGGTCCTCGATGGCAGCGACATCCGTGCGCTCCGCGTCGAGTTGAGCCTCCACCACCCGGTTCAAGTCCAGGACGTCCTGTTCCGCCAGCAGGAGGGTCGCGATGGCAGCGGCATCCGCGCGCTCCACGTCGAGTTGAGCCTCCGCCGCCCGGTTCAAGTCGAGGACGTCCGGTTCCGCCTGCAGGAGGGCCTCGATCGCAGCGGCATCCGCGCGCTCCGCCGCCCGGTTCACATCCACGACATCCAGTTCCGCCTGCAGGAGAGCCTCGATGGCAGCGGCATGCGCGCGCTCCGCGTTGAGTTGAGCCTCTGCCTCCCGGTCCTCCTTTAGTATCGCCAGGTTGAACCATTGGTCCGCCTTCACCATGGGGGACCCGGAAACCGGCACGAAGTCGACGTCCATCGTCTCATACCCATCGGGGGCCTTCTGCGCCGCGACCTCCGCCATGAACATTGGATCTGCTTCCTCCTCCTCGTAGCTTGGCTCCAGAGAACTCGGGGATTGGACCGCCGCAAAGCGAGCTTGGGAACGGAGGTCTGTGGCGCCGACCGCCGCCGCGATTTCTGCGCGGCGCTCCGGCGTCAACATCTTGTAGTACGTGATCTTGCGGCGCACCATGGCTTTCCGGCGAACTAGGGGACGCTTGATGCAGGCTAGGGGATCGAAAGGTGGGGGAATGGGCTGGAGAGGAGGTGTGGTTTTGGGGGCAGTGGCTGGCGTAGGCCGAGAAGCAAAGGTTCTGGTGTGAATGGTGGTTCCGGCCGAGCAGCGAAGGTCAATCGGTTTTGACTGTACATCGCTCTTGTCGGATTCGCGTTGCACCCTGGCACGCTGGACCCTCCACGTCGCTCACCAAATGGAACGCGCTTCGTCTTGTGTTTTTGCTCGCTTGTGGGACCACAATTGAGAGCAAACCGACGTCCCTCCCCCTCCCCCGCCCGCGTCATTTATACTACCACTCCTTCCGTTTTATGCGGAGTAAATAAAAACAGAGGGAGTATACTACGGATGAGCATCCCCTGACGTGGCCGAATCCATTGAGTAACTCACATGCGGGGCCTAGCAAGCATGGGGTCCGCCAGTAAGTGAACGAAAGGGAGGGTAAGGCAGGGATACCTACGTCAGAGGATCCACTTCCACTACTACTCCCTCCTTCCATCTACAGGGCCTAATCGCTTTTCGAGGCTAACTTTGACCAAATGTTAGAGTAATAATATATGACATGCAACTTACACAAAGCATACGGTTAAATTTGAAGGAAATATGCCCTAGAGGCAATAATAAAGTTATTATTTATTCCTTATATCATGATAAATGTTTATTATTCATGCTAGAATTGTATTAACCAGAAACATAATACTTGTGTGAATACATAGACAAACAAAGTGTCACTAGTATGCCTCTACTTGACTAGCTCGTTGATCAAAGATGGTTATGTTTCCCAGCCATAGACATGAGTTGTCATTTGATTAACGGGATCACATCATTAGGAGAATGATGTGATTGACTTGACCCATTTCGTTAGCTTAGCACTCGATCGTTTAGTATGTTGCTATTGCCTTCTTCATGACTTATACATGTTCCTATGACTATGAGATTATGCAACTCCCGTTTACCGGAGGAACACTTTGTGTGCTACCAAACGTCACAACGTAACTGGGTGATTATAAAGGTGCTCTACAGGTGTCTCCGAAGGTACTTGTTGGGTTGGCGTATTTCGAGATTAGGATTTGTCACTCCGATTGTCGGAGAGGTATCTCTGGGCCCTCTCGGTACTACACATCACTTAAGCCTTGCAAGCATTGCAACTAATGAGTTTGTTGTGAGATGATGTATTACGGAACGAGTAAAGAGACTTGCCGGTAACGAGATTGAACTAGGTATTAAGATACCGACGATCGAATCTCGGGCAAGTAACATACCGATGACAAAGGGAACAACATATGTTGTTATGCGGTCTGACCGATAAAGATCTTCGTAGAATATGTGGGAGCCAATATGAGCATCCAGGTTCCGCTATTGGTTATTGACCGGAGACATGTCTCGGTCATGTCTACATAGTTCTCGAACCCGTAGGGTCCGCACGCTTAACGTTACGATGACAGTTTTATTATGAGTTTATATGTTTTGATGTACCGAAGGTTGTTCGGAGTCTCGGATGTGATCACAGACATGACGAGGAGTCTCGAAATGGTTTAGACATAAAGATTGATATATTGGAAGCCTATGTTTGGATATCGGAAGTGTTCCGGGTGAAATCGGGATTTTACCGGAGTACCGGGAGGTTACCGGAACCCCCCGGCAACATAATGGGCCTTAGTGGGCCTAGGTGGAAGAGAGGAGAGGAGGCCAGGGCAGGACCGCACGCTCCTCCCCCCAGTCCGAATAGGACAAGGAGAAGGGGGCGCGCCCCCCCTTTCCTTCCTCCCCTCCACCTCTTCCCCCTCTCCCAAGTCCTAATCCAACTAGGAAAAGGGGGGAGTCCTACTCCCGGTGGGAGTAGGACTCCTCCTGGCGCGCCCCAAGGCTGGCCGCACCTCTCCCCCTTTGCTCCTTTATATACGGGGGCAGGGGGGCACCCCATAGACACAACAATTGATCTATTGATCTCTTAGCCGTGTGCGGTGCCCCCCTCCACCATATTACACCTCGATAATATCGTAGTAGTGCTTAGGCGAAGCCCTGCGTCGGTAGAACATCATCATCATCACCACGCCGTCGTGCTGACGAAACTCTCCCTCAACACTCGGCTGGATCGGAGTTCGAGGGACGTCATCGAGCTGAACATGTGCTGAACTCGGAGGTGCCGTACGTTCGGTACTTGATCGGTCGGATCGTGAAGACGTACGACTACATCAACCGCGTTGTGTTAACGCTTCCGCTTTCGGTCTACGAGGGTACGTGGACAACACTCTCTCCTCTCGTTGCTATGCATCACCATGATCTTGCGTGTGCGTAGGAATTTTTTTGAAATTACTACGTTCCCCAACAGTGGCATCCGAGCCTGGTTTTTTTTGCGTAGATGTCATATGCACGAGTAGAATACAAGTGAGTTGTGGGCGATATAAGTCATACTGCTTACCAGCATGTCATACTTTGGTTCGGCGGTATTGTGAGATGAAGCGGCCCGGACCGACATTACGCGTACGCTTACGCGAGACTGGTTTCACCGTTGCGAGCACTCGTTGCTTAAAGGTGACTGGCGGGTGTCTGTCTCTCTCACTTTAGTTGAACCGAGTGTGGCTATGCCCGGTCCTAGTGAAGGTTAAAACAACACCAACTTGACAAACTATCATTGTGGTTTTGATGCGTAGGTAAGAACGGTTCTTGCTAAGCCCGTAGCAGCCACGTAAAACTTGCAACAACAAAGTAGAGGACGTCTAACTTGTTTTTGCAGGGGCATGTTGTGATGTGATATGGTCAAGACATGATGCTGAATTTTATTGTATGAGATGATCATGTTTTGTAACCGATTTATCGGCAACTGGCAGGAGCCATATGGTTGTCGCTTTATTGTATGCAATGCAATCGCCCTGTAATGCTTTACTTTATCACTAAGCGGTAGCGATAGTCATAGAAGCATAAGATTGGCGAGACGACAACGATGCTACGATGGAGATCAAGGTGTCGCGCCGGTGACGATGGTGATCATGACGGTGCTTCGGAGATGGAGATCACAAGCACAAGATGATGATGGCCATATCATATCACTTATATTGATTGCATGTGATGTTTATCTTTTTATGCATCTTATCTTTCTTTGATTGACGGTAGCATTATAAGATGACCCCTCACTGAATTATCAAAGTATAAGTGTTCTCCCTGAGTATGCACCGTTGCGAAAGTTCTTCGTGCTGAGACACCACATGATGATCGGGTGTGATAGGCTCTACGTTCAAATACAACGGGTGCAAAACAGTTGCACACGCGGAATACTCAGGTTAAACTTGACGAGCCTAGCATATAACAGATATGGCCTCGGAACACGGAGACCGAAAGGTCGAGCGTGAATCATATAGTAGATATGATCAACAGAGTGATGTTCACCGTTGAAACTACTCCATCTCACGTGATGATCGGACATGGTTTAGTTGATATGGATCACGTGATCACTTAGAGGATTAGAGGGATGTCTATCTAAGTGGGAGTTCTTAAATAATATGATTAATTGAACTTGAATTTATCATGAACTTAGTACCTGATAGTATCTTGCTTGTCTATGCTAATTGTAGATAGATGGCCCGTGTTGTTGTTCCGTTGAATTTTAATGCGTTCCTTGAGAAAGCAAAGTTGAAAGATGATGGTAGCAATTACACGGACTGGGTCCATAACTTGAGGATTATCCTCATTGCTGCACAGAAGAATTACGTCCTGGAAGCACCGCTGGGTGCCAGGCCTGCTGCAGGAGCAACACCGGATGTTATGAACGTCTGGCAGAGCAAAGCTGATGACTACTCGATAGTTCAGTGTGCCATGCTTTACGGCTTAGAACCGGGTCTTCAACGACGTTTTGAACGTCATGGAGCATATGAGATGTTCCAGGAGTTGAAGTTAATATTTCAAGCAAATGCCCGGATTGAGAGATATGAAGTCTCCAATAAGTTCTATAGCTGCAAGATGGAAGAGAATAGTTCTGTCAGTGAGCATATACTCAAAATGTCTGGGTATAATAATCACTTGATTCAACTGGGAGTTAATCTTCCGGATGATAGCGTCATTGACAGAATTCTTCAATCACTGCCACCAAGCTACAAGAACTTTGTGATGAACTATAATATGCAAGGGATGAATAAGACGATTCCTGAGCTCTTCGCAATGCTAAAGGCTGCGGAGGTAGAAATCAAAAAGGAGCATCAAGTGTTGATGGTCAATAAGACCACTAGTTTCAAGAAAAAGGGCAAAGGGAAGAAGAAGGGGAACTTCAAGAAAAACAGCAAGCAAGTTGCTGTTCAGGAGAAGAAACCCAAGTCTGGACCTAAGCCTTAGACTGAGTGCTTCTACTGCAAGCAGACTGGTCACTGGAAGCGGAACTGCCCCAAGTATTTGGCGGATAAGAAGGATGGCAAGGTGAACAAAGGTATATGTGATATACATGTTATTGATGTGTACCTTACTAATGCTCGTAGTAGCACCTGGGTATTTGATACTGGTTCTGTTGCTAATATTTGCAACTCGAAACAGGGGCTACGGATTAAGCGAAGATTGGCTAAGGATGAGGTGACGATGCGCGTGGGAAATGGTTCCAAAGTCGATGTGATCGCGGTCGGCACGCTACCTCTACATCTACCTTCGGGATTAGTTTTAGACCTAAATAATTGTTATTTGGTGCCAGCGTTAAGCATGAACATTATATCTGGATCTTGTTTGATGCGAGACGGTTATTCATTTAAATCAGAGAATAATGGTTGTTCTATTTATATGAGTAATATCTTTTATGGTCATGCACCATTGAAGAGTGGTCTATTTTTGTTGAATCTCGATATTAGTGATACACAAGTTCATAATATTAAAGCCAAAAGATGCAGAGTTGATAATGATAGTGCAACTTATTTGTGGCACTGCCGTTTAGGTCATATCGGTGTAAAGCGCATGAAGAAACTCCATACTGATGGACTTTGGAACCACTTGATTATGAATCACTTGGTACTTGTGAACCGTGCCTCATGGGCAAGATGACTAAAACACCGTTCTCCGGAACTATGGAGAGAGCAACAGATTTGTTGGAAATCATACATACAGATGTATGTGGTCCGATGAATATTGAGGCTCGTGGCGGATATCGTTATTTTCTCACCTTCACAGATGATTTGAGCAGATATGGGTATATCTACTTAATGAAACATAAGTCTGAAACATTTGAAAAGTTCAAAGAATTTCAGAGTGAAGTTGAAAATCATCGTAACAAGAAAATAAAATTTCTACGATCTGATCGTGGAGGAGAATATTTGAGTTATGAGTTTGGTCTCCATTTGAAACAATGCGGAATAGTTTCGCAACTCACGCCACCCAGAACACCACAACGTAATGGTGTGTCCGAGCGTCGTAATCGTACTTTACTAGATATGGTGCGATCTATGATGTCTCTTACTGATTTACCGCTATCGTTTTGGGGTTATACTTTAGAGATGGCTGCATTCACGTTAAATAGGGCACCATCAAAATCCGTTGAGACGACGCCTTATGAACTGTGGTTTGGCAAGAAACCAAAGTTGTCGTTTCTTAAAATTTGGGGCTGCGATGCTTATGTGAAAAAACTTCAACCTGATAAGCTCGAACCCAAATCGGAGAAATGTGTCTTCATAGGATACCCAAAGGAGACTGTTGGGTACACCTTCTATCACAGATCCGAAGGAAAAACTTTTGTTGCTAAATTCGGAATTTTTCTGGAGAAGGAGTTTCTCTCGAAAGAAGTGAGTGGGAGGAAAGTAGAACTTGATGAGGTAACTGTACCTGCTCCCTTATTGGAAAGTAGTTCATCACAGAAACCAGTTTCTGCGACACCTACACCAATTAGTGAGGAAGTTAATGATGATGATCATGAAACTTCAGATCAAGTTATTACTGAACCTCGTAGGTCAACGAGAGTAAGATCCGCACTAGAGTGGTACGGTAATCCTGTTCTGGAGGTTATGTTACTAGACCATGACGAACCTACGAACTATGAAGAAGCGATGGTGAGCCCAGATTCCACAAAATGGCTTGAAGCCATGAAATCCGAGATGGGATCCATGTATGAGAACAAAGTATGGACTTTGGTTGACTTGCCCAATGATGGGCAAGCCATAGAAAATAAATGGATCTTCAAGAAGAAGACGGACGCTGATGGTAATGTTACTGTCTATAAAGCTCGACTTGTTAAAAAGGTTTTCGACAAGTTCAAGGGATTGACTACGATGAGACCTTCTCACCCGTAGCGATGCTTAAGTCTGTCCGAATCATGTTAGCAATTGCCGCATTTTATGATTATGAAATTTGGCAAATGGATGTCAAAACTGCATTCCTGAATGTATTTCTGGAAGAAGAGTTGTATATGATGCAACCGGAAGGTTTTGTCGACCAAAGGGAGCTAACAAAGTGTGCAAGCTCCAGCGATCCATTTATGGACTGGTGCAAGCCTCTCGGAGTTGGAATAAACGCTTTGATAGTGTGATCAAAGCATTTGGTTTTGTACAGACTTTTGGAGAAGCCTGTATTTACAAGAAAGTGAGTGGGGGCTCTGTAGCATTTCTGATATTATATGTAGATGACATATTGCTGATTGGAAATGATATAGAATTTCTGGATAGCATAAAGGGATACTTGAATAAGAGTTTTTCAATGAAAGACCTCGGTGAAGCTGCGTATATATTGGGCATCAAGATCTATAGAGATAGATCAAGACGCTTAATTGGACTTTCACAGAGCACATACCTTGACAAAGTTTTGAAGAAGTTCAAAATGGATCAAGCAAAGAAAGGGTTCTTGCCTGTGTTACAAGGTGTGAAGTTGAGTAAGACTCAATGCCCGACCACTGCAGAAGATAGAGAGAAGATGAAAGATGTTCCCTATGCTTCAGCCATAGGCTCTATCATGTATGCAATGCTGTGTACCAGACCTGATGTATGCCTTGCTATAAGTCTAGCAGGAAGGTACCAAAGTAATCCAGGAGTGGATCACTGGACATCGGTCAAGAACATCCTGAAATACCTGAAAAGGACTAAGGATATGTTTCTTGTTTATGGAGGTGACAAAGAGCTCATCGTAAATGGTTACGTTGATGCAAGCTTTGACACTGATCCGGACGATTCTAAATCGCAAACCGGATATGTGTTTACATTGAACGGTGGAGCTGTCAGTTGGTGCAGTTCTAAACAAAGTGTCGTGGCGGGATCTACATGTGAAGCGGAGTACATAGCTGCTTCGGAAGCAGCAAATGAAGGAGTCTGGATGAAGGAGTTCATATCCGATCTAGGTGTCATACCTAGTGCATCGGGTCCGATGAAAATCTTTTGTGACAATACTGGTGCAATTGCCTTAGCAAAGGAATCCAGATTTCACAAGAGAACCAAGCACATCAAAAGACGCTTCAATTCCATCCGGGATTTAGTCCAGGTGGGAGACATAGAAATTTGCAAGATACATACGGATCTGAATGTTGCAGACCCGTTGACTAAGCCTCTTCCACGAGCAAAACATGATCAGCACCAAGGCTCCATGGGTCTAAGAATCATTACTGTCTAATCTAGATTATTGACTCTAGTGCAAGTGGGAGACTGAAGGAAATATGCCCTAGAGGCAATAATAAAGTTATTATTTATTTCCTTATATCATGATAAATGTTTATTATTCATGCTAGAATTGTATTAACCGGAAACATAATACTTGTGTGAATACATAGACAAACAAAGTGTCACTAGTATGCCTCTACTTGACTAGCTCGTTAATCAAAGATGGTTATGTTTCCTAGCCATAGACATGAGTTGTCATTTGATTAACGGGATCACATCATTAGGAGAATGATGTGATTGACTTGACCCATTTCGTTAGCTTAGCACTCGATCGTTTAGTATGTTGCCATTGCTTTCTTCATGACTTATACATGTTCCTATGACTATGAGATTATGCAACTCCCGTTTACCGGAGGAACACTTTGTGTGCTACCAAACGTCACAACATAACTGGGTGATTATAAAGGTGCTCTACAGGTGTCTCCGAAGGTACTTGTTGGGTTGGCGTATTTCGAGATTAGGATTTGTCACTCCGATTGTCGGAGAGGTATCTCTGGGCCCTCTCGGTAATACACATCACTTAAGCCTTGCAAGCATTGCAACTAATGAGTTTGTTGTGAGATGATGTATTACGTAACGAGTAAAGAGACTTGCCGGTAACGAGATTGAACTAGGTATTAAGATACCGACGATCGAATCTCGGGCAAGTAACATACCAATGACAAAGGGAACAACGTATGTTGTTATGCGGTCTGACCGATAAATATCTTCATAGAATATGTGCGAGCCAATATGAGCATCCAGGTTCCGCTATTGGTTATTGACCGGAGACGTGTCTCGGTCATGTCTACATAGTTCTCGAACCCGTAGGGTCCGCACGCTTAACGTTACGATGACAGTTTTATTATGAGTTTATATGTTTTGATGTACCGAAGGTTGTTCGGAGTCCCGGATGTGATCACGGACATGATGAGGAGTCTCGAAATGGTCGAGACATAAAGATTGATATATTGGAAGCCTATGTTTGGATATCGGAAGTGTTCCGGGTGAAATCGGGATTTTACCGGAGTACCGGGAGGTTACCGGAACCCCCCGGCAACATAATGGGCCTTAGTGGGCCTAGGTGGAAGAGAGGAGAGGAGGCCAGGGCAGGGCCGCACGCCCCTCCCCCCCAGTCCGAATAGGAAAAGGAGAAGGGGCGGCGCCCCCCCTTTCCTTCCTCCCCTCCACCTCTTCCCCCTCTCCCAAGTCCTAATCCAACTAGGAAAAGGGGGGGAGTCCTACTCTCGGTGGGAGTAGGACTCCTCCTGGCGCGCCCCAAGGCTGGCCGCACCTCTCCCCCTTTGCTCTTTTATATACGGGGGCAGGGGGCACCCCATAGACACAACAATTGATCTATTGATCTCTTAGCCATGTGCGGTGCCCCCCTCCACCATATTACACCTCGATAATATCGTAGTAGTGCTTAGGCGAAGCCCTGCGTCGGTAGAACATCATCATCGTCACCACGCCGTCGTGCTGACGAAACTCTCCCTCAACACTCGGCTGGATCGGAGTTCGAGGGACGTCATCGAGCTGAACGTGTGCTCAACTCGGAGGTGCCGTACGTTCGGTACTTGATCGGTCGGATCGTGAAGACGTACGACTACATCAACCGCGTTGTGTTGATGCTTCCGCTTTCGGTCTACGAGGGTACGTGGACAACACTCTCTCCTCTCTTTGCTATGCATCACCATGATCTTGCGTGTGCGTAGGAATTTTTTTGAAATTACGACGTTCCCCAACAAAATTCGTATGTGAAAGGAGCTTCCAATGATATAATTTTCACATTATACATCTCATGTACTATTAATCTTGTCAATAGTCAAAGGCGGTTTTGAAAAACGCATTAGAGCATGGTTAATAATATAGCCAACCGATGGCTATAAGGAACTGCCATGTCATCTATAGCCATCATCTATATGCACTGATACAGTAGTGTGGGCTATATGGTTGGCTATTTCCCGCAAAAAAATATAAGGTTGGCTATTTCCCGCAAAAAAAATATAAGGTTGGCTATTGTATTAGTACTTCTTTGCATCTCCTCTCTATCTCTTTCTTCATATTTATTGTATTTAACTAGGAATGCGTATATAGCTAGGCTCTTGCATGAGAGCTCACTCCCCTTACTTTTTCACATCTCTCTCCTCCACATAGGCCCTATATAAATGGAAGGAGGGAGTACTATGAGCACTGCATACTCTACTACAGATGTTGTCAGTACTCCACTAGTACTATTGGATAGGGAGCATAAAAAAAGTTACTATTGGACTGGCTATACGTGGCAAAATCCTAGTAGGAAGAGCATGCGCGAGAACAAGCACATTCACGTGGTTGAAGACAAATTTGAAACCATGTCTGTTTGAATACAAATCTAGGAGTACGTATGAATCTAACAATATTGATTGGGCGTTGTTGAATGTTGATGCTTTTTTCCTGTAAGTTTGATCAAAGTAGAGATACTTTGACTACACATAAAACTTGTATGTAAACTAGAAAGGATCGGAGGGAGTATATTGTACGTTCAAGAGTGAAACGAACATTGAATACCCTTTATATATGATTTGTGGATGCTATGATCACCGGTTCAAAATTTTGAATCCGCCTTAGGTATCACACATGCACCCACTCGTTCTCTCTTGATTTCATCTCGGGGTCCGGAGATCAATTGGAAGAGGACTAGGGTGGGTACAATACGTTCGTTTCGCTTATGAACGTACAATATACTCCCTCTGATCCCCACAGACCCCCCTGCCGGTCATTTCTATCATAGAAACAGACCAAACCTTTATCTCCTTGCACGACACGCAATTGATCTCTCAACATCAATCGATCTCGTCAAGATGTGTCGGGGCATGAACCGAATGGGATGTCAAAACTAAGACGGGAAGCGACACGTAGTGGAGGCAAAGTGAAACTTTAAACGAACCGTTTGTTTGTATGCATGTCAGATAAATTATAACATTGGAAATACAAGCATGGTCTAGTCCCACATGCGAATGATACTCGGCGGAATGTTCAAATGAGGCATGCGGGAGCGACACGCTCATCGTCGCTTTACACGGTCAGTTTCAGTGTGCCGAGGGTGGCGTTAGCGCCGTGGCATGACCAGCAGATCAACACCCGGCTCGTCGAGGAGGCACGGGGCACCGAAGTGCGCGCGCGCCGTGACGTGTCCGCGGAGTGGTGTAGCGCGGCCAACTGCATCCCCAGGACCTGAGAACATGCTGGGTCGTCTTGCTTTCTCAATGACATGTGGGGTCGCATGTGAGCAAAGGGAATCTCCAACGTTGCCACAACCGCAGCTGACTACCCTGGCACACCAAAAACCCTCGTCCCTCGCGCCGTCGTGCGGTGCGTTCCCAGCCGGCGCCAGCTGCCTGCATTCATGCCGTCCGTCTTTATGCCGTCGTTAAGAGGCTCGGTGCTCGAGGAACCAACTCCGACGACTTAATGACGCACCTAGACGCTTGGCCTCACCGGAATGCGCTACTTAAAGCGGCAACGCCCAGCTAACCACCACACCATAGCTCATCGTCCTGCTACCTGGCACCACATCCGCCATGACCATGAGCGCGAACGCTTTGCAGGAGAGCTTGTCTTTGGGGATGAAGCTCGAGGTCGCCGCCCTCGCTCAAGTCGCCGCTCGCGACGCAATAGCGGTGTAGCCGGACGCGAACGCGATCGCACAAGAGGTGGCCACGCTGGCGGCCGACGATGAGAGCATCGTCAGCCACGCGTCCTACTTGCCGCCGCCCAACGTCCGGCACCGCCGAGGTCGGGGACTCCTCCGAGGATGAGTAGGGCATGGGAGGCGGCAGGGCATGGTGTGCCAACTGGCCGGTCCATCTCCCATGTTCTATCTTCCTCGTCGGAGACCGCACTTCACTTCACGGGTCTTGAACCCCGCCCCCGTACATGGAGATCGCAGATGGAGGACGTCGCTTGCCGCCGTAGAATAGGCTTAGGGTCGGGTTTCTTTTATTTTTCTGTCCTATAAAAGTTCGGAATGTAATGAAAATCTACCGTGTTTGCATTAATCTCGGCCGGTGTATTTGAACTTTCACAATAATATAGTATATTGTAGGAGTACTAGCAAGATGCATGTGCGTTGCACGGAACATCAAGATCTTGTGGGAGAAAAGGATGAACGAGGGAAGGCCTTATCTGCAAATGTGGAGAGGAGTGCGGGTAAATTGTCATAGTTTCCTTCCTATCCGTTAGATATAGATCGGACGGCCTACGTTGCAGGCTGGCAGGCACACCATCATCACCAACTTTGCTTTTTATAGAACCGAGACAAAGCTAACATGCGAAGTAAATAAACAAATAGTCTACATACACAATTTATCTTAGGCACTCCAATAATACGTCCACTACACATTCACGCATTTCACATCTTTCTACATATACGGGAACCTACAAAAGGGTTAACGTAAATTGCCTCTCTCTCTGTCCTCCCTGATTTTCATGGTGGTGGGCCCCTCCCTCCCCCCAATCTACAATCAACAGCTCACACGTTTTACATTACGTTAATTACGTAACTGGGATTACGTAGGTGTAGCATTACTCGTCCTAGAAAAACCCAACTAAGCCAACCTCCCAGGATATCGCGCGGGAAAAGACCCGGCCGCGTCGTTTTAGTTGGGATTACCGGATTACTAGTAGTAGTATTGATGGATCGCGCGAAGCACCAAGTTTTATTTTCTTTAGGGGGCGAAGCACCTAGTTTAAAAGGAAAAAAGGCGGTACACTCACAGCACCCCTGTCGCGGTCGCATTGCACCCCACACATGTTAGGTCTTGCACACGGCTCACGCAAACGGAACGCGCTTAGGCTTGCCTCTTCACTGACACGTGGGACTGCACTTGGAGAAACCGACCATGCGCCAAACTCCCCCCGCCCACCGCGCGAATAGCCCCCCCCCCCCCCAAATAACCCCCAAATCCCAAATTCAACCACCCTTTGGCCAACTAGCCAATAATATTCCCCAAACCCCTCTCCCCCGTCCCCCCTCCACTCCATTCGCTCCGCCAAAGCCGCCCTCCCCGCCGCGCTGATACGTCGGCGCCGCGGTTCGTCGAGGGGACGCATGGCGATCCTCTCGCTCCCATAGTGTGCTCTCGTAGACTGCCGTCCTCTAGCCGTGCCGCCACCGCGGTGACGTTCTTGTGGAGGCGCACGGCGGTCAGCGCCAACACCGCTGGCGACGTTCGTGTGGAGACGCACGACGGTCAGTTTCTCCCATGGTACGCGCATTCTAGACTAAGGCCCCGTGCATGTCAGTGTAGCACTGAATGTTAGCTGATAGACGCTGTTAATCTCACTATTTGCTGAAGTAGTTTACAGTCAATATGCTCTGCTTAAGAAGCTTCCTTGCCCTGTTCTACACTCAATCTGCTTAGCTGAGATGGCATGCCAAGCCCGATTAGTTGCTAAAATATCCTGCCATATATTTATTGTGACGTAGATTGCCATGGTCTAGTAGCCAATCTGTTAGGTGAAATAGTTGTACACCGTTTTATACTCGATCTTTGTTGCTGCGATGGCCTTCGATAGTTCGATGGTTGTGTGCTCGGCCTCATTGACTGCTGAAACAGCCTGCCATAATTTAGCACTCAAATATGTTTGCTGAATTAGCTTTACATATATCTTGTTACTTAGGTCTGCTCATCCAAATATCTTGCCAAAGCTTTAGACATCGACCCAGGTATTTTTTTCTGGACTTCATAAAAAAGTAGATATGTTTTTCCTGTAATATCTAGTAGAAGAACTAATTTGTATGTCTAACAGATGGACAGGACTTGGATAACTTCTGCAAGAAGATTCTCTGCTGCATATGTCGAGGGGGTTGAAAACTTCATGCACTTTATCAGAGCTGAGGGTCCAATATCAGATGTGCTTTGCCCGTGTAGCAGTTGTATGAATTCAGTTACAAGGCCCCAGTCAACTGTGCAAAATCATCTACACTTGTATGGGATGTCGGTCACATATACTAGGTGGGTTCATCATGGTGAAGCTGTGAATGTCAATGTTACTGACTACGTGGAAGCAGCAGATCACCAGCTTGATCTGCCTGATGCTCAGGTGAAAGAGGAGGAGGAGGTGGTGGTGGCGGAGCCGGTGAGTTTGACCAACATTGAAACAATGCTACGAAATGCTCGTGCATTTCGTGAACTATCACCTGCAGGAGAAAAACTGTGGGCCCGCATGTTGGAACAATGCAACGTGGCTATCACCCCAGGAAATAAGCTGTCAGTATTCTCAGCTATGGTCACCTTTCTTCAGGTGAAGACATCTGAGCGAATGACCAACAAATCATTCGATGCGATGTTGGCTGTTTTCCGCAAATCTTTCCCAGATGCGTCTGAGCTGCCACACACCTACAGTAAAATGAAGAATTTCCTTCGTACAATTGGAATTGGATATGATATGATCCATGTTTGTAAGAATAATTGTGTTCTGTTCCGGAAGGATTATGCCAACTTAAGTGAATGCCCGAAATGCAAATCATCAAGATGGAAAGATGGCGATGCTGTGAAGAGGATTCCTCATAATGTTCTGAGACATTTTCCAATTATACCAAGATTACAGAGGTTGTTTCATGATGCCGAAACAAGAGAGGATGTACTGTGGCATTCTAGGAACCAGGAGTACAGAGATCAGAATGTAATGAGCCATCCATCTCATGGTAGTGAGTGGCAAAGCTTCAATTAGAAACACAAAAAGTTTGCTGCTGACCCGAGAAACATTAGACTTGGCTTAGCTTCAGATGGATTTAAACCCATTTGGCCACCAGAATGCCACATATAGCATGTGGCCAGTGCTTGTTATCCCTTACAACATGCCTCCAAATGTTTGCACCAAAGAATCAAACTACATGATGGCCTTGCTCATCCCAGGTCCAAAAAGTCTTGGAAAGGTGTAACATCCCAAATTTTCAATTTGCAATGTTATACATAGGTCATCAAATGCATATCATATTTTATTTGCATTTTAGTTGTGATCCTATAAATCCTAAGCAACTCAAGGACCCACGGAGAGAGTTGGGGATTTCTATTCCTTTTCATATTTGAATTTTCTCGAATATTGAAAAGAGGATCATTTTGGTTTTAATTATTTTTCTCTCCAAAAATACTTCATATTAAAATATATGAGAGGAGATAATATGACTTCTCCAAAATAAATGAATTATTGGAGGAAAATTGTTAAAATCAAATAAATAATTTTATTTGGATTTTATTGCTATTTTATTTGAATTAGAAAAATATGCATTTTTCAAAATTGCATTTTTAGGCCAAGAAAATGTTCACTTTGTTCTAAACATTTTATTTATATGGTGAAAATTGTTTTTGGCATTTTAGAATTTTATTTATTTATTTAGGATCTTCATTCGGCGGAATTTTATTTAAAAAAATGTTTCGGACCGAGCCGGGCCGAAGCCCAGCTGGCCCATCTCCCGCCACCGCCTCCTGTCGTCGTGCTCGCGACGGATTCGGGGAGTCCGACCCCGAGCCGCCGGCGCCACCCCCTCCCGCACGCCACGCCCCCCGGGCCTTTAAAGCCCGAGGCGCCGCCGCCCTCGACCCCCACATCGCCACCCCGCCCCGCCCGCAGCAAGCAGCAGCAGCGCCGCCGCCGCACCCGGCGCCGCTGCCTGCAGCTCCGCCACTGCCGCAGCGCCGTGCCCCGTCGCCGTCGCCCACGCCGCCGCCTCGCCGGATCGAGCCGCCGGAGCCGCCGGATCTCGACGTCCCGGTTTTTTTGGTTTTTAGGTAAAAGCCGCCGGTTTTCTTAAAAAACCCTAGGTTCGGTTTTTTATTTCATATCGGTTTGGTTTTTCTCGGTTTAGTTCGTTTTCGTTCGTTCGTTCGTTTTAACGAACGAATTCTCCCGTTCGTCTCTGTTAGCGGACGTTCGTCCGATAGATTTTTCTTTTTCTGTTTATTTTTCGGCCAGGGACCTATCCGCGGTTATTTTTATCGCGGATTAGCCCCTAATCTTCAGACCCTCGCGGTTTCTAAACTGTTTGTGCAAATCCAGTGAAACCAACGCCAAAATCTTCATCTCGAGCCCCTCTTTCTGTTTAATCAACTTGAATAAGGTTTTGACAATTTAAAATTGGGTTTCAAGCAGATTTGAATTCAAAGTTCTTTTGACCGTAGTTTCAGTTCCGTAGCTCCGATTCGATTGATTATTTTTTTCAAATCGAAGCTCTTGAGTTGAACTTTCAGATTTGATCTTCTTATTTGAGTTTTACCCATGCATCTTTGCTTGAGTGCTTATGTATGCTATTGTTTGTTTGCGATAGAATTCCCGGAGTGCGAAGCGTGCTACTACGAGTCTCTAGGGTTTGCAGGTCGTCAGCAAGGCAAGTAACACATTGATCATACTCTTTTAATACCCAGTTTTTATGCATTAGTTACAACCCTCAAACATTGCATGATTAGGATGTGATTAACATGTGGGTATTGGGATGTAGATGTTGAGGTAGAACCTATTGCCCTTTTATTATCAAACCCTTGGGAGTTACTTCTACGCTATGCTTATACTGCCATGCTATGCTCGTAGACGTGGATTGGGTTTGAGTGTTTTCCATGACAGATGTGAGATTGTTAATTAATGGTTAACTTAAGGTGGCCACTTAAACACACATCTGGGTGGATTGGTTGCGGGCACCTGGGGATATACCAGTGTTGTCCTTTTGGTTCGCCACCCAGACTCAAAGGGATCATAAGATTATTCATGCTAGAAACTTCCGTGTGTATCCGCAAGCTATTATGGGCTCTAGCATAGTTGAGTATGTTGCATGACCTCTTTCAGTGGTGGGCTAGCAGATGTAGGGGAAAGTAGGTGTAACTGTCCACCCAGAGTAAAGAGTTAGTGTTTCTGAAAGACTGTGTCTCGGTCATCCGTTTCTCAAACACCATGTAGTGCGAGAAATCCAACGGAGGAGATCGATTCTTGTGGGGAAAAGTGCGCAAACCTCTGCAGAGTGTACAAACTAATGATGGTTAGCCGTGTCCCCGGTTATGGACAATCTTGAGTATCTGGTTCTTGGATTATCATGTTGATCTCATCACTCTAAATTAATTTTGTTGGGTTGTTAATTACTTTTTATTGGGATTGAGATGGGGGTACCATTCTCGATGTTTATCAACTACCATGATAGTTAAATAAAATATATTGCTTTAATGTAGGGAAAAATTGGCTTTTCGAGAAACATTATAACCATAGAGCCTCCACCAGCCTTATATGCAATTAGTGATAGCTTTTACTTGTTCATTGCTCTACTGTGTTATCTTGCCAGCATATTCCATGTGCTGATCCGTTTTTGGGCTGCAACATATCATGTTGCAGACTTTCAGACGAAGAGTAAGGTGCGCTAGGTCGTTGTCATGCACTCAGCTATGCCGTTGGAGTTGATTGACTCACTTTATCTTCCAAGCCTTCCGCTGTTATCTTATTTAGATGGCCTTAAGCCATATTTATTGTAATAAGTTCTCTTTTGAGACATTCGATGTAATAAGTGTGTGATTGAACTCTGTTATAAATCCTTCAAGTACTGTGTGTGTCAGCATTACCGATCCAGGGATGACACTTATACACAGAGATTTGACCGTCTGAGGTCGGCTCGCTACAAGATGGTATCAGAGCACACGCTGAATGTAGGACACGACCACTAAGATGAGCCATAAGTCACTCTTCTCTACTCATTTCTGACTCCTCCCCATTTTCTACTCTATAGGATGGCGGACTCAAGGAACAAGTTTGCACAGCCGGATGAAGATACACCCTTTGGACGACACTTGAAGGAAGTCACTAGGTACCTGAACATTGGAATACCAAGCTTCACCGGGACCTACACCGCCACTTTACCAGAAGAGGAGCGATGGATGATTCGAGTTCAAGTTCCAGGAAGGACATTCACGCCAGTCACTGAGCCCATAGAGTTTTCCTTTGATGCAGCAACCTGGAGTCTAGGTAAGAGCATGGTAGCCCACATCGCCATGGGACGCATCGACGAAGTTTATCACAAGGATCTTAAGGACACCATCTACCAGATATGTGGGCATCGAGATGAGCAATGGGAGATGATCAGCACCTGGAGGGACAGGTCCATTGCAGCTTTCATCCAGGAGTTAAACCAGCACATTTGTCGACAGGAGAACCAGATGTGTGCAAGCATGATAGACCTGAAGAAGGTGATGACCAGGAACATGGAGCTAGAAGAGGAACTCAAGTCTACACGTGACGGATATGAGGAGGAAATTGCAATACTAGTGGAGAAGAATGACGACCTGACAAGGAAGCTAGGAGTATTCATGGGAGATCCCGCGCCAGGAGGAGATGACGACCATCACGACGACATCCGTTCTGAGGACTACATCATCATCGACAACACCGACTCCGACCCCGACAGTAGTGATGATGACTATGAAGACGAAGCTAGAGCGGATATCATGGAGTCTTCCACCGATCGAAATTTTTAGTAGACCACCATATTATTAGTAGTATTTTCCCCCATGTATATATTAGTAGTCCGAGCACTGTAACGATAGTTAGATCGATTGTATGCCCTTGCTTGAATTGATTTTGGGTGTGATATGAATATGTTTGTCTCATGTGCATATGGGTAGTGCTTTCTCACTAGACCTCATTCTATTCTAATCTCTCCCCTCTAAACCCATCAGATGCCTCCGAGACGTGACCCCGGATTTGTCTTCCCACCGGAACTTACTCAGTTGATCCAACGACATAATGCCTTGATGCAGCTACTAGTCCAGAACCAAGGCAACAACAACAACAACCCACCGCCAC
This sequence comes from Aegilops tauschii subsp. strangulata, assembly GCF_002575655.3. Lineage (NCBI taxonomy): Eukaryota > Viridiplantae > Streptophyta > Magnoliopsida > Poales > Poaceae > Aegilops > Aegilops tauschii. Next base: position 366,500,453 of record NC_053039.3, read on the forward strand.
CACCTCTAGTTGACAACTTAGCCCGTTTTCTGAGGTTGCAGCCGCCGGTGTTTTCCAGTAGCACCGAGCCAATAGTTGCTGATGACTGGCTACGTAGGATTGGAAGGGAGTTGACCACCGCAGGTTGCACAAATGCTGAGAAGGTGCGTTTTGCCACACATCAATTGGATGGACCCGCATCCTCATGGTGGGAGAATTACACAGTCACTTTCCCTATAGCCAATGTCACTTGGGAGCAGTTTCAGCAAGCATTCTGCACTGCTCATGTCTCAACTAGAGCTATGAGCCTGAAGAAGCGTGAGTTTCGCAACCTACGCCAGGGAAACTGTACTATGGGGCAGTACATGGATGAGTTTAGTAAGTTAGCCCGCTATGCCCCAGATGATGTGGCCACAGATGCCGCGAAGCAGGAGAAGTTTATGGAAGGGCTGAATGATGAGATGAGTATGCAGTTAATGGTGGCAACATTTAACAACTACCAGGAGTTGGTAGACAAGGCTCTTATGATTGAAGGGAAGCAGCGGCAGATTGAGAGCCGCAAAAGGAAGTACGGACAAGGGAAGTACAATTCAGGAGCTCAGCAGAAGCCTCGTTTTACCCCGAACTCGGGAGGATATACCCATAACCATGGAGGCCATACCCAGAATGGAGGAAGTTCGCATAACCACAATGGCCCCAAGAGTGGAAATGGGAATGGAACAAGCAGTAATCAGAACCGCTCTAACCCAGCCACACCCGCCAAGAAGGACCAAAGTCACATTACTTGTTTCAAGTGCGGGAAGACTGGACACGATGCCAAGGAGTGTCCTGAACCAAAGAATGGAAATGGCAATGGAAGCTTTGGGAAGAAGCCCAACCCTTTCAACAGGGGACAGGTGAACCACGTGAACGTGGAGGAGGTTGAAGAGCAGCCAGATGCAGTTATCGAAGTTTTTGGTTAAGTCGTTTACTGCAATCGTTCTTTTTGATACTGGTGCATCACATTCATACATTTCAAGGGGATTTGTGGATAAGTATAAGTTGGCCACAGAAGTCCTTAGGACCCCTATGTTAGTAAGCTTGCCAGGAGCAGAGTATATGGCAAGCCAAGGATGTTTTCAAATGCCATTAACCATAGGTAGGCATGTTTTCCCCTCAGACTTGATAACTCTGGAGTCACAAGGATTGGATGTGATACTAGGAATGGATTGGCTATTGATGTATGGGGGAAACATTGATTGCACCAGTAAGTCAATTATGCTCACCACACCGGAGGGAAAAAGGATCAAGTATGTATCCAGGCATGCGCCAAGGAGAACCCAAGTATATTCCCTCACATGTGTTGTTCAGGAGGAAGTGCCTGTAGCGAAGGATTACCCGGATGTATTTCCAGAGGAGCTACCAGGCATGCCGCCGGATCGAGACATTGAGTTTTTGATAGAGCTGTTGCCAGGCACCGGACCCATATCGAAGAGACCATACCGGCTGCCCGCAAATGTTCTGGAGGAGATTAAGAAGCAGATTAAGGAGTTATTGGAGAAAGGTTACATTCAACGAAGTTCATCACCATGGGGAGCCCCAGTGCTCTTGGTTGAGAAGAAGGATGGATCTTTGAGAATGGCTGTTGATTATCGTGCATTGAATGAAGTGACGATCAAGAACAAGTACCCGTTGCCGATGATCAATGATTTGTTCGACCAGCTGCAAGGAGCTAAAGTATTCTCCAAGATCGATCTGCGATCAGGATACCACCAGCTGAAGATCCGATAACAGGATATACCCAAGACAACTTTCACCACAAGGTACGAGCTATATGAGTACACTGTTATGTCATTTGGATTGACTAACGCCCCTGCCTATTTCATGAGTATGATGAATAAGGTGTTCATGGAGTTCTTGGATAATTTTGTTGTGGTATTCATTGGTGATATTTTGGTGTACTCGAAAAATGAAGAGGAGCACAAGGAGGATTTGCGTTTAGTTCTCGAGAAGCTCAGGGAACATCAGTTATACGCCAAGTTCAGCAAGTGTGAGTTTTGGTTGAAGGAAGTTGGATTTCTTGGACATGTTATATCAGGAGAAGGTATAACAGTAGACCCTACAAAGGTTAAGTTAGTCACTGACTGGCTATCACCCACCTCAGTTGGAGAAATCCGCAGTTTTCTTGGACTCACGGGATACTACCGGAGATTCATTGAGAACTTTTCTAAGATTGCGAAGCCCATGACGGAGTTGCTGAAGAAAGACACCAAGTTCAAATGGACAGATGAATGTGAGGCAAGTTTTCAGGAGCTGAAGAAATGTTTGGTTACAGCCCCAGTGCTGATTCTGCCGGATATACGCAAGGATTTCCAAGTGTATTGCGACGCTTCTCGCTTAGGACTTGGAGGTGTACTTATGCAAGATGGAAGAGTTGTTTCATATGCCTCATGTCAACTTCGACCGCATGAGTTGAATTATGCCACGCATGATTTGGAGTTAGCAGCTGTAGTGCATGCGCTCCAAACCTGGAGACATTTCCTTATTGGGAACTGATGTGATGTGTACACGGATCATAAGAGTTTGAAGTACATTTTCACACAGAAGGAGCTGAATCTCAGGCAGAGGAGGTGGTTGGAAAAAGCTTATAAAGGATTATGATATGAAGCTGCATTATCATCCAGGCAAGGCCAATGTCGTAGCAGACGCGTTGAGCCGGAAGAGTTATGCCAATACCCTCGTAAGCGGAGGATTACCAAAGGAGTTAGTCGAAGACCTCAAGGAGCATCATTTGGAGATAGTCCCTAGAGGTTTTGTTGCAGCATTGGAAGTTCAGTCGACATTATTGGGAAGAATTTGAGAAGCTCAGAAGGAGGACAAAGAAATTGTTGAGATAAAGGAGAAGATGAGCAAAGGAAAAGCCAAAGGTTTTCGTGAGGATGAGCACGTCACCTTGTGGTTTGAGGACCGTGTTTATGTGCCCAATAATGCAGAGATCAGGAAGTTGATACTTCAGGAAGCTCATGACTCGTCATACTCGATACACCCCAGAAACACCAAGATGTATTTGGATTTAAAGGAGCGTTTCTGGTGGACTGGTATGAAGAAGGATATTGCCGAGTATGTAGCCGTATGTGATGTATGTCAAAGAGTAAAGACAGAACATCAGAAGCCAACATGATTACTACAGCCTATGCCGATACCCGAATGGAAGTGGGATAAGCTTGGCATGGATTTCATCACCGGGTTGCCCAGGACCCGATCGGGATATGATTCTATTTGGGTAGTAGTGGATCGTCTGACCAAAGTAGCTCACTTTATCCCACTGAATACCACCTATACGAGTGCGAAGTTGGCTAAGATATATATGACCGGGATCATATGTCTGCATGGAGTTCCGAGGACCATCGTATCAGATAGAGGAACATAGTTCACTTCAACGTTTTGTCATGAGTTGCACCAGACTTTGGGAACCAGGCTAGAGTTTAGTACAACCTTTCATCCGCAGACAGATGGACACACCGAGAGAGTCAATCATATTCTGGAGGACATGTTGAGAGCTTGTGCGCTATATTATGGATCTAGTTGGGATGATAATTTACCCTACGCAGAGTTCTCATACAACAACAGCTACCAAGCCAGTTTGAAGATGGCACCCTTCGAAGCTTTGTATGGAAGGAGGTGCAGGACACCGTTAATGTTGGATGAAGTTGGAGACCGTCAGTTGTTTGGACCGGATTTGATCAAAGAGTCCGAAGAGAAGGTTAAGCTGATTCGAGATACACTGAAGGTAGCTCAGTCCAGGCAGAAGAGTTATGCAGACTCAAAATGCAAGGAGGTAGTCTATGAAATCGGAGACAGAGCATATCTTCGTGTGTCACCTCTCCGAGGAGTTAAACGATTTGGAGTTAAGGGAAAGTTAGCCCCGAGATTTGTAGGACCATACCGAGTTCTGGAACGTATGGGAGAAGTGGCCTACAAGTTAGAGTTACCCGAAGGACTGTCAGGAGTTCATGGTGTGTTCCACGTTTCCCAGTTGAAGAAGTGTCATGCTGAGATGGCCGATATCCCTCTGAGAAATACAGTGCCCCTGGAAGCAATTCAGTTGGATAGTGATCTAACCTATGAGGAGAAACCAGTCAAGATTCTCGAGTTTGCCAGCCGAGTCACACGCAGCAAGGTTATCAAGTTTTGCAAAGTTTAGTTTAGCCACCACACCGAGGATGAAGCCACCTGGGAACGAGAGGAAGATCTACGCAAAGACCGCCCACACCTATTCTCTAGCCAACCCGAATCTCAAGGGCGAGATTCACCTTAATGGGGGTAGGTTTGTAACATCCCAAATTTTCAATTTGGACTGTTATACATAGGTCATCATATGCTTATCATATTTTAGTTGCATTTTAGTTGTGATCCTATAAATCCTAAGCAACTCAAGGACCCACGGAGAGAGTTGGGGATTTCTTTTCCTTTTCATATTTGAATTTTCTCGAATATTGAAAAGAGGATCATTTTGGTTTTAATTATTTTTCTCTCCAAAATTCTTCATATTAAAATATATGAGAGGAGATAATATGACTTCTCCAAAATAAATGAATTATTGGAGGGAAAATGTTATAATCAAATAAATAATTTTATTTGGATTTTATTGCTATTTTATTCGAATTAGAAAAATATGCATTTTTCAAAATTGCATTTTTGGGCCAAGAAAATGTTCACTTTGTTCTAAATATTTTATTTAGATGGTGAAAATTGTTTTTGGGATTTTTAGAATTTTTTTATATTCATTTAGGATTTTCTTTCGGTGGAATTTTATTAAAAAATTGTTTCGGACCGAGCCGGGCCGAATCCCAGCTGGCCGATCTCCCGCCGCCGCCTCCCGTCGTCGTGCTCGCGGTGGACTTGGGGAGTCCGACCCCGAGCCGCCGGCGCCGCCCCCTCCCGCACGCCACGCCCCCCGGCCCTTTAAAACCCGAGGCGCCGCCGCCCTCGACCCCCACATCGCCACCCCGCAGCAAGCAGCAGCAGCGACGCAGCCCCAGCCGCCGCCGCCTGCAGCCCCGCCCGCAGCAAGTAGCAGCAGCGCCACAGCCCCAGCCGCCGCCGCCTACAGCCCCGCCCGCAACAAGTAGCAGCAGCGCCGCAGCCCCAGCCGCCGCCGCGTGCAGCTCCGCCGCCGTCGCAGCGCCACCCTGCCCGCGCCGCACCCCGCCGCCATCGCCCACGCCGCTGCACGCCGCCACCTCACCGGATCGAGCCGCCGGATCTCGCCATCCCTTTTTTTGGGTTTTTAGGTAAAAGCCGCTAGTTTTCTTAAAAACCCTAGGTTCGGTTTTATTTATTTATTTTAGATCGGTTCGGTTTTTCTCGGTTTAGTTCGTTTGCGTTCGTTCGTTCGTTCGTTTTAACGAACGAATTCGCCCGTTCGTCTCTGTTAGCGGACGTTCCTCTGATAGATTTTTCTTTTTCTGTTTATTTTTCGGCTAGGGACCTATCTGCGATTATTTTTATCGCAGATTAGCCCCTGATCTTCAGACCCTCGCCGTTTCTAAACCATTTGTCCAAATCAAGTGAAACCAACGCCAAAATCCTCGTCTCGAGCCCCTCTTTCTGTTTAATCAACTTGACCAAGGTTTTGACAACTTAAACTTGGGTTTCAAGCAGATTTGAATTCAAAGTTCTTTTGACCGTAGTTTCAGTTCCTTAGCTCTGATTCGATTGATTCTTTTTTGTTCAAATCAAAGCTCTTCAGTTGAACTTTCAGATTTGATCTTCTTATTTGAGTTTTACCCATGCATCTTTGCTTGAGTGCTTATGTATGCTATTGTTTGTTTGCGATAGAATTCCCGGAGTGCGAAGCGTGCTACTACGAGTCTCTAGGGTTTGCAGATCGTCAGCAAGGCAAGTAACACATTGATCATACTCTTTTAATACCCAGTTTTTATGCATTAGTTATGACCCTCAAACATTGCATCATTAGGATGTGATTAACATGTGGGTATTGGGATGTAGATGTTGAGGTAGAACCTATTGCCCTTTTATTATCAAAACCTTGGGAGTTACTTCTACGCTATGCTTATATTGCCATGCTACGCTCGTAGACGTGGATTGGGTTTGAGTGTTTTCCATGACAGATGTGAGATTGTTAATTAATGGTTAACTTAAGGTCGCCATTTAAACACACATCTGGGTGGATTGGTTGCGGGCACCTAGGGATATACCAGTGCCGTCCTTTTGGTTCGCCACCCAGACTCAAAGGGATCATGAGATTATTCATGCTAGAAACTTCCGTGTGCAGCCACAAGCTATTATCGGCTCTAGCATAGTTGAGTATGTTGCATGACCTCTTTCAGTGGTGGGCTAGAAGATGTACGGGAAAGTAGGTGTAACTATCCACCTAGAGTAAAGAGTTAGTGTTTCTGAATGACTGTGTCTCGGTCATCCGTTTCTCAAACACCATGTAGTGCGAGAAATCCAACAGAGGAGATCTAGTCTTTTGGGGAAAAGTGCGCAAACCTCTGCAGAGTGTACAAACTAATCATGGTTAGCCATGTCCCCGATTATGGACAATCTTGAGTATCTGGTTCTTGGATTATCATGTTGATCTCATCACTCTAAATTAATTTTGTTGGGTTGTTAATTACTTTTAATTGGGATTGAGATGGGGGTACCATTCTCAATGTTTATCAACTACCATGATAGTTAAATAAAATATATTCCTTTGATGTAGGAAAAAATTGGCTTTTCACAAAACATTATAACCATAGAGCCTTCACCAGCCTTATATGCATGTAGTGATAGCTTTTACTTGTTCATTGCTCAACTGTGTTATCTTGCCAGCATATTCCATGTGCTGACCCGTTTTCGGGCTGCAACGTATCATGTTGCAGACTTTTCAGATAAGGTGCGCTAGGTCGTTGTGGTGCACTCAGCTATGCCGTTGGAGTTGATGGACTCACTTTATCTTCCAAGCCTTCCGCTGTTATCTTATTTAGATGGCCTTAAGCCATATTTATTGTAATAAGTTCTCTTTTGAGACATTCGATGTAATAAGTTTGTGATTGAACTCTGTTATAAATCCTTCAAGTACTGTGTGTGTCAGCATTACCTATCCAGGGATGACACTTATACACAGAGATTTGACCGTCTGAGGTCGGATCGCTACAAAAGGATTTTCATTTATTCATGGAGCCTCTTGTGGAGGAACTTCAACAGCTATGGAGGGGTGTTCTCACTCAAGACCTATATAGCAGCCCACCAGCTGATTTCTTTCTGCGTGCTGTTATAATTTGGTGCATCCATGATTATCCGGCTTTGGGCACTATGTCAGGGCGAACGACACATGGTTACAATGCATGTGTTCGTTGTGACAGGAATCCGCTGTCATACGCAATACTTAGCAAGATCTGTTACATTGGACACTGTCGTTTCCTTGCCAAGGACAAGCCACGTCCTACAAAATACCGAAGACATGTGTTCAATGCAAAGCATGAAAACCGTGATGTGCCAAAGAGGCTCACCGCCGATGAGTTGCAAGTGGAATTAGAGAAGGTCAGGCATATTACACCAGGAAACTATCCTGGTAATGGTAGCGGGAAAAGGAAGCGTGGCAGTGCAGAAGAGAGATTATTGTTTACCCGCAGGTCCACATTGTGGGACTTGGAGTATTGGAAAGATTTGGATATGCGGCATAATCTTGATGTGATGCACATCGAGAAAAATATATGTGACAGCATTATCGACAGACTTCTTAATATTGAAGGCAAGATGAAAGATACCTTAAAATCTAGGATTGATTTGACACACCTGGGTATCAGAAGGGATTTGCAGGTGCAAAATGAAGGTAAACCACGGGATATGGCACCAGCTGTGTACGTCTTGGACAAGGTAAAAAGAAAAGAATTCTGCGAGGTCCTGTCACGTGTGAGATTCCCACATGGATTTGCTTCCAACCCTGAAAGGAGAATCAGTGCAGATGGAAACAAGGTACAAGGGTTGAAAACTCATGACTGCCATGTCCTACTTCAAAGGGTCTTACCTGTTATCCTTAGAGGATTGGGCCACCCTGACTTATACAGAGCGGTTGCAGACTTGGGACAATTCTTCAGGGAACTCTGCAGTAGAAATATCAGGATAGATGCTTTGGAGCGTCTTAGAGACAAGATACCAACTATCCTATGCGACCTTGAGAAGATATATCCTCCAACCTTCTTTGATGTGATTGTGCATTTGACTGTTCATCTACCTAATGAGGCACTACTTAGAGGTCCAATACAATATGGATGGATGGACCCTATTGAAAGGCGGCTAGGCACTTTCAAGGGCTATGTTAGGAACAGAGCTAGAACTGAGGGTTCCATTGCAAAGGCCAACATTGCTACAGAAGCGTTGACATTCTGCTCAAAATACATTGAAATAGCTGATCAGCTTAGCAAAGAGGTGGGTGAAGACAATCCCGGGTTCAATGTTTTCGATTATTCTGTTCGAGTTACAGGGAAGAGTCGACAAGAGGACAAACCTAAAGATTTGGACAAAATGGTTTGGTATGTGTTGAATAACTGTCCTGAGATACTACCTTATATCAAGTAAGTGCTAAGTACTGCAGCTTATACATCATAATCTACTAAACTTGCAGCACATTCTTATATATTTAGATGTTTGACATGATCACTATGTTGTGCAGCATCTACAAAAAGGAGTTACTGCCGCAAAATCCAAGAAACATTGACAAACTGGTTAGGGCAGGATTTGCGAAATGGTTCAAGAGCCATGTAAGCTTTTGAATTGCACTGTCAATTTTTTTAATATATTGAGTATATAAGATGGTCATCTTGTCTATTTTCTAAACATAGGTTAAGAAGATACGGGAGGATGGGCAGGCAATTGATGATGCCCTTTATGCACTAGCAATGGGTCCTGATACTCGGGTAAGACATTAGGAACCTTGCGTTGTTGGAGATGTGTGCTACAACACCCTTGCACGCGACGAAGGCAGGAAGACACAAAACAGTGCCATCATGAGCACGGATACGTACGGCAGAGTGACAACTGAAATGTATGCTAACATAACAGACATTGTTCAGTTGCAGTATATCTCCAGTTTCGAGGATTATCGGTGTGTGGTTCTGTTGTGCTGTCGTTGGTATAACCTGTTTTCCAGGATTGCAAAACCCAGAGCCGATGATTATTTCAAATCCATCAATGTCAAGGTGGCGTACCAGACCAACGAGCCTTTTATTTTGGCAAATCAAGCAACATCGATATTTTTCTTGGAATACGCATTTGCACGTAGCGGTGACTGGAGAGTATTGCAAAGGTTTGAGCAGAGGAATTCATTTAATGAAGTTGCACAACAAGATGATGCTTACACCGCTCCTGATGTACAAGATTCCACAGATGTTCCTAATATCTTTGAGAACCATCACGTCAATGACGCTGGCGAAAAGATTGCCTGTCGTGCTGTGGACATACAAGAGTTGATCAAGAAGAAGCCAACGTTCGAGAACATTGAGGATGAAGAAGAAGATGACACTATGGGGAATTACGATTCAGACTGATACACATGGCGAAGATGTTGACGCTGCTGCTGCAGATGATGATTAGATTGCTTTTGTCGTATTTGCCTGTCAGAAGACGTTTTTTAATCTACTATGTGAAATTGTGTTTGCTATGACAACTGAAACCTGATGAACGTGTTGTTTAGTATTTTGCTGTGAGAACATCACTTGTTATGTATGTTGATTTGTGTTTGGTGATTGTATGACGACTAAAACATGATGACATTGTTGTTTAGTTGTACTCATATTTGGCTGTGAAACTTGAATTTGATGACATAGTTTACTGTTGGACTGCAATTTGCTCGACGTCTTCGAATGGGAACAAAGCTGACCCAACAGGGCCTCTACTAATTTATTTATTTATTACCAAAAGGGCCTCTGCTATTTATTTATTTATGAGCACAAGGGGATACCCCCCCGATTTCCTTTAATAGAAATCATTAGATGTTCACAACACTACGCCCAGCCTGCTACACAGGTTTCATTCATTGCTAGTTTCAGCAAAGTGCTCATGTCATAGCCACTGAATACATCACGAGTGCTACATACACTGCAAATAAAGAGACAATCATCCTACAGAGCACATCGACTTTGCCCATTATCTTCACAAGCTCTTTCATGTCCTCATTGATGTCATGGCTGTTCAGCAGCTGTTGCTTGGCCATGATTAGAGGAACTGCATCTTTAACCTTCTGCTCTGCATCTTCCTCTTCTGTCGTTCCTTCAGTTACTTGTCCAACACCCCAACCTGCTGGTATTGGGATTCCTCGACTAGCCAAATAATCAGCGTAGTTGCATTCCCCCACATCAGCAACTTCCCAGAAATACAAATCACATGAATCTTCCCTTTTCTGCACGAATCAAATTGGAAGATCATCAACCAAACTATTAAAAAATTCAGCAACTGAAAGCAGCAGAACAACACTTAAACATATTATTAACCCATGATTCGGGCATTTGTAGAAGACTCGACTAGGGTTGAGGATTGTGGTTGAGACGCGATGGATGACTCTACGTGATTTGCAGCAGTTGCACCACACCAACGGCAGCGGGTTGCGATGAGCATTCGGCCGCGGTGCATGTGCCGGCGGGGGTGTGATGAGACCCACAGGCAATGGTATGGGTGGTGACTTGGCGCATATCTGGTTGTTGCCTGCTGAAGAGCAGGTGGATGAGCAGCCAGCGGACATGGTTGCTGTGGCCAGAGCTTCTGATGCTAGGCAGAGTAAGTAGAGAAGAGGAGAAGCGAACGTTGGATATGTTAGTTTCATTACTTGCAGAGTAGCATAGCACCATATATAGTCATAGTCTAGGTTTGGATTCGAACCAGCTACAGGAGCACGTCTCTCTTTTTTCTAAAACTCAGCAACGTCTCTTTACTGGTACACTAGATTGTTCTGTACGCCTTCTCAAGTCTTTGATTTTCTTTCTTTTTTTGCGAGGAAGGAAGGAGGACAAAATTGAGAGTTCTTGGGACTCGAACCCAAGGCCTCTCGGTTGAAAACCAAGGGTGCTATTCACTTATGTGGCGAACGTTCCCTGGGAGGAGGACGGCAGACGAACGCATTTTCCTCGCAGTTTTAGTTGCGACGCAAGATCGAAAGGTCGCAGTTTCGGGAATGTTACCAGGCGAACGAGCCTAGTTTTTCTTTTCTTCCTATATATAAAAAAGTATGCTACTTGGTGTCGGCTTAGTCAACAAACGATTGTGCCAACTTAGACCGTTGGATTGACATTCAACGTCTGTCGTGTTTCGTCAGTCTCTTCTTCCTCCAGCCGCCAAAGCCAAACCAGCGCCGGCGGGACCGCCTGCTACCGCCTCCCACGGCTGGCTGTGCTGACGCACACGCATCGTGGCCACATTGCACCCTAAAACTCTACGCATCTTCCCCGGATGTTGTTTGTTCCCGTCCGAGGCCCCACCATCGTCCTCCGCCTTGGTTCGCTCGCCGCGGCGCCGCCCTCCGGTGTTGTCAACATGGTCAACAACCAAGAGGAATAAGGAGATGACTGTGCATGGTGAGGATGACAGTAGGGACCCAGCAGCGCGCAGTAATTTTGTTTTTTTGGGACGGAGAAGGGTATCAACTGGGTTGTGCGGGAGGTGTGGCCCGTCTAGCCCAGACTTTTATTTCATATGTTTAGCACATGACAAACCCAATTTTTTTTCCTTTCTGAAAATGGCTAGCCCAGCTATTTTGTTTTTTGCAGAATAACCAACGTAGGCCTACTTGCTTTTCTACGCCCTGCCGGGCCGGAAATCTTTCAAGATGAGGAGGGATGCATTTTGCCCAGAAGATGGGCTATAAGTAATAAGAAATGGGCTATAAGTAATAATAAATGGGCTGTAAAATGAAAAATACAGCAAACTGGAAATTAGTTCCAAAATACTTTTTTCTTTCGAATTTTGATATTTTCGATTTCATTGTTTTTGTGCGGGTAAAATTTCATTGGATTTAAATTAAGGTATGTTTAGTTTTAAATTATTTGAATCTGGCTAGAAATTTCGGGCTGTATGCTGTTTGGGGCAGATTTGGAGGCTGACTTGTGGGTCCACTAGGTTGACGTGTACGAAAGGCTTTGTCAACTTCGTCCACAAACGATTCTAGCAGCAGTGACCGTTGGATGTTAATCCAACGGCCGTGCTGCTTCTTCAATATCTGATCCTCTGGCTCCAGCCGCCCAAACCAGCGCCGCTGGGACTGCCTGCTCCCGCCTCCCATGGCCGGCTGTGCTGCTGCACAGGCCGCACCGCCCCAGCCTACTCCATTGCTGGCCAGGCCAGTCCCCTACTCACCCACACCTCTTGTTATTTTCCGGCGACGGCAGCCGGACCAGTAAACCCTCGTACTCCCTGTCGGTGTCAAAACCGGCGGATCTCGGGTAGGGGGTCCCTGTGACGCCCCCAATTCAATCGTACAATAATCATGCACGCAAACATGTACGATCAAGATCAGGGACTCACGGGAAGATATCACAACACAACTCTAAAACATAAATAAGTCATACAAGCATCATAATACAAGCCAGGGGCCTCGAGGGCTCGAATACTAGTGCTCGATCATAGACGAGTCAGCGGAAGCAACAATATCTGAGTACAGACATAATTTAAACAAGTTTGCCTTAAGAAGGCTAGCACAAACTGGGATACAGATCGAAAGAGGCGCACGCCTCCTGCCTGGGATCCTCCTAACTACTCCTGGTCGTCGTCAGTGGGCTGCACGTAGTAGTAGGCACCTCCGGTGTAGCAGAAGTCATCGTCGACGGTGGCGTCTGGCTCTTGGGCTCCAGCATCTGGTTGCAATAACCAGGTAGAAAGGAAAGGGGGAAAAGAGGGAGAAAAGCAACCGTGAGTACTCATCCAAAGTACTCGCAAGCAAGGAGCTACACTACATATGCATGGGTATATGTGTAAAGGGCCATATCGGTGGACTGAACTGCAGAATGCTAGAATAAGAGGGGGATAGCTAATCCTGTCGAAGACTACGCTTCTGGCCACCTCCATCTTGCAGCATGTAGGAGAGAGTAGATGGTAAGTTCACCAAGTAGCATCGTATAGCATAATCCTACCCGGCGATCCCCTCCTCGTCGCCCTGTTAGAGAACGATCACCGGGTTATATCTGGCACTTGGAAGGGTGTGTTTTATTAAGTATCCAGTTCTAGTTGTCATAAGGTCAAGGTACAACTCTGGGTCGTCCTTTTACCGAGGGACACGGATATTCGAATAGATAAACTTCCCTGCAGGGGTGCACCACATAACCCAACATGCTCGATCCCATTTGGCCGGACACACTTTTCTGGGTCATGCCCGGCCGCGGAAGATCAACACGTCGCAGCCCCACCTAGGCACAACAGAGAGGTCAGCACGCCGGTCTAAATCCTATACACGCAGGGGTCTGGGCCCATCGCCCATTACACACCTGCACGTTGTGTACGCGGCCGGAGAGCAGACCTAGCAACCTCCATTTCAAAGGAAGTTGCGTTACATGGTCCAACCCGGCGCGCGCCGCTCAGTCGCTGACGTCACGAAGGCTTCGGCTGATACCACGACGTCGAGTGCCCATAACTGTTCCCGCGTAGTTGGTTAGTGCGTATAGGCCAGTGGCCAGAGTCAGATCAAATACCAAGATCTCGTTAAGCGTGTTATTTAGAAGTAACCGCGAACGCCGACTAGGGCCAGGCCCACCTCTCTCCTAGGTGGTCTCAACCTGCCCTGTCGCTCCGCCACAAAGTAACAGTCGGGGGCCGTCGGGAACCCAGGCCCACCTCTACCGGGATGGAGCCACCTGCCCCTTCAGCCCCCATCTCCGAACAGTATCATAAGTAATGTAACAGTATAACGTATATAGCATATGCCCGAGATCACCTCCCGAAGTGATCATGACCCAGTAGTATAGCATGGCAGACGGACAAGAGTGTAGGGCCACTGATGGAACACTAGCATCCTATACTAAGCAGTATGATAGCAGGTAAAGGTAACAACAGTAGTGGCAAAGACAGGCTATGCAGCAGAATAGGATTAACGGAAAGCAGTAACATGCTACACTATTCTAATGCAAGCAGTATAGAGAATAATAGGCGATATCTGGTGATCAAGGGGGGGCTTGCCTGGAAGCTCAGCCGAGAAGGAGGGGTCGTCAACACCGTAGTCGTACTGGGTAGCAGCGGCGTCGGTCTCGGTCTCTAGCGAGAGAATAGGGGAAAGAAACAATAAATATATTGCAAACATACGCATGATGATGCGTGACATGACAATGAGCGTTGCTAGGGGTGCCCAAACGCGGTAGTAAGTGATACCGGCGAAGGGGGAAAACATCTGGGAAAGTATCCCCGAAGTTTCGCGTTTTCGGACAGATAAACCGAAGGGGGAAAGTTGCGTGTTCGCTATGCTAGGTATGTGTGGCGGACGAACGGGCTATGTATTCGGATTCGTCTCGTCGTTCTTTGCAACTTTCATGTATAAAGTATTTTCACCCGAGTTACAGATTATTTTGTATTAATTTTTAAAGTTTTATTAATACTCTGGAATTAATTTAATTACCTAGATTTGAATTATCCAAAATAGTGACCGGTGATGTCAGCATGACATCATCCTAGCGTCAGCGGTCAAACCTCAGATGGTCCAGGTCAACCCTGACCAGTGGGTCCCGCATGTCATAGAGAGAGGCTTAACTAGAGTTTAATTTAAACCTAACATAGTCTAATTAGCAGGTGGCCCCCACTGTCAGTGGCAATATTAATTATAGTTTAAGTTTAAATTCGGATTAGTCTTAGTTAACTGAGGGGGGTCCCACATGTCGGTGGCACATGGTGCCCAGTAAGCAGGGTTGACTGGTCAACCCAGTCAACTAGGGGCCCTAGGCCCATGGGATAGTGACCCAGTAAGCCGCCACGTGGCGCCAGGTCAGCGTCGTCGCCGGAGTAACTCCGGAGACCACGTTTTGCGGCGGCGCGCGTCGGGAGGTGGTCGGGTTTCGGCTACGGTGGCTCGTTTCGAGCGCGGGAGGTGGCATTTGAACAAGTGCGGTGAGCCGCATCCAGTGGCGTGGCTGGAGGTGGCCGGAAGTGACGGCGGCGAGCACATCGGCGGACGGCCGGAGTTGGGCGTGAGCGCAAACGGTGATGCGGGGCATGTCAGGGCGAGCTAGCGGTGGTGTTGAGCTCCTATGCGTGCGCCGAGCATGGCTACATGCTCGGACGAGCTCGTCGGTGACGGTGCTGACGACGACGAGCACGGCGGTGGAGTCGAGCTACAGCGGAGGCGGCTACTACGGCTGTGGGCACGGATCTGAGGAGAAAGAAGAGGGGAAAAAGCCAGAGCTCACTGGGGAGCACAAGGAAGGCTCGTTGAGGTCTCTGAGCGCAGGGGCGCGGCGAATGGACGCAGCGGAGATTCGGTGGCCGGAGGTAGAAGACGATGCGGATCCGGCGATGGAGAGGCGCAGAGCTCGAATTAGTCCTCGTAGAGGACGTAGTGGACGACGGCGCATCTCCTAGGCGTGATCTCGAGGCGTGGGGGCGACGGTGGCCGCGAGAGCGACGGAAGCCATAGCGGCAGTGCTTCGGGGTCGTGCGGGGAAGGAGAGAGCGGCGCGAGGGGATGGGAGAGTGAGCTAGGGTTCGTCAGTGGGGGTTCGGGGAGGGGTCGCCGTCGACCTAAAGGAGCCGGGGGCGCCGGATGGCCGCCCCGTGGCCATCTTCGGCCATGGACGCGGTGCGTGCGTCCAGTGCGACGAGGGTGAACAAGAGAAGGAGGAAGGGGTTAAGTGGGCCGTGTTTTCGGCTAATGGGCCACAGGGCCAGTAGATTAGTTTTGTTGTTATTTTTCTTTTGTTTTCTGTTTTATTTTTGTTCCTTTTTATTCCAGTTTTATAAAAATTAACACTAGCACCTAAATTTGTATTTATAAATATACTTCTGCCACATTAACTTTGGCACCTAAATAAAATAGTTTTGTAATTATTTATTATTTAAAAGTATTTACTAAATAACAGTTTTGCCGCTGTTTTAATTACTATGGTTCATTTAAATACTTTAGAGGAGTGTGGTTTCTACACCAATATTTAGTATGGATTATTTGGCTCACCCCGAACATTTTAGTTTTAATATTTGAAAACTATTATTGTTTGCTTGATTTTGAATTTGAATTTGAATCAGTTTCGAACTGACGCGAGATTAGCAACAGTAATCGAGGTGACGTGGCATCATTAGTAGAAAGTTACTGTAGATTAATTATCCGGGTGTCACAATTCTCCTCCACTACAAGAAATCTCGTCCCGAGATTTAAGAGGGGAGTAAGGGGGAAGAATAGGTTACGAAATTCTAACGATTCTTCTCGGTCTTGGTTGCTCTTCTCGAAGAGGTCGATCCATTACCTTGTTGTCTTAATTTCTCTGCTTCAAGTCATCATGATGAAGTCGGCATCCTTTCTTCGGGAACTCCATCGTACTTACGAAAGAGTAAATGGTGGGTAGTCCGGGAGAACAGGCCTCTGCAAGGTTGTCTATCTGGTCGATAACATCAGGGAAGGTGGCGGAAGTAACTCTCGAATTGAAACTTTAGAAATTATTGAGAGCAAAGTAAGAAGGTGCAAAGTAGAAGTTTCAAGCACATAGGCAATCGTTCGTTACCTGATACGAAATGTGAAAGGGGTTCAGAGCAATGGGAATAAGTATTGTGTCTGATACCAGAATAGATCACTAGGCAGGTGGCCCATGAACTACATACGAAGTCAAGCTCTAGGAATAACTTTGGCAATAGGGTGTACAGGAGAGTCAGGTTTCGATCTTGTGGAACTGTGGGTTATGGGCCCACCATGTGGGTTAAAAGTAGGAAGGGTGCTGACATCTTGCACGGTCACGATAGTAAGGTATGTCAGAGGGTAGCCTACCATTTATGTTGGCAACAATGTTGGTACCAAGGGCGAGGGACAAAGAGAACCATTTTCCTGCTCATTGAACGAGGTGGACCAATAGGCAAAGTTCTCGTGCATCGGTGGTTACCGGAATGTCATCAACAATAGTAACAGGGTCTTACTGACTAGGTTGTACGACGAGGTGTTTACATAAGCAGGAGAATATTACTGCTTAGATCATATAGACCACAAGAAAGGTTAAACAAGACAATGGAATGGAAAATATGATTATCAGATTAATCAGAACAATGTAAAGGAAAATGTGTTTAAACACATATTTTAGGGGTATATCCTTCCCAAGGACAAGCGGAGCATGATATCCATGACAGGATATAACGTAGAAAACCATTTAGGTAACAGGAGAGGAAGTTCATGACATTACCCAGTCAACGGTGTTTGAATAATTGGTAAAGGAAATTTAGCATGGTGCTTAAAATGTTCTTATCGATGATCAGAGTACCACAGACATGCTTCGAGATAGCATTGACATGGTCATCAAGTAAGGTTCAGAATTTGGATGCACGAAGGATCCATCAGGAACAACTTGTAGAATAAGTTTTACAATTTCCTCATGGAAGAATGGATATCCTTGCTAAAAAGGAAGCTATAACAATAGGGCCTCCGGCCAGGTGTGTTAGGCACGACATCACCTTACCGGGTCACATAAAGACCAATATTATAACTCTTGGAAATATGTCCCAACCATCATATCTGACCGAGATTCAGATCCGATTGGTGTGAGGATACCTTAGACTTAGGATGCCTGAGAAGAAAAGGTGCAACACAAATTGACAAGATGACAATGTAATATTCTCGGAAAATGAACTATGGGAGCGAGTACCGAAACAAGAGTTCATCATTAAACTAAGGAGAGGATGAGGAGGTGGCTGATGGACTCAGCGACAACTCATCGAGATTTCCAAAAACATGGATTTCCACAATCATGTGAACAAGGAGATAACATTTGTCATACCAAATGATATAATGATGTATGTTCGAGGAAAAACATACACAATTAAACATTGGTTGAAAGGTGCACCCGAAATATGGGCTGGGTTGCATAATCAATGTTACGATGGTGACTTAATGAACAAAAGAATTAGAATGAAACTCAACCATTCACTTCAAAGCAATAGGTTGCTAGAAGTTTTGAATTCACACAACATAGTTCAATTGTTGGTATTCCGGTTAGAAAGAACACGGGTACCAAGAAAGAATGGTGAGGGTGAGAAGTATCACTATACCAAGAATTCTTAAGAGGTGGTGAAATTCTTACGACATTCTTGACATAAAAGATGGTAATACTCCAAGGTAGAATCATAATATAAGTTGGATAGAAAGGAACTATAGGTACAACACAAAACATGAACAAGTTTTGTGTCGGAGTGAATGCAAGAATTTTGTCGATGTTAATACAAATCATCTCGGGGGCAAGGATGGTATTTCTCATCATGAATTCGACGCACAACTTGACTCGAAATCAAGCTTGCTGTTCAAGGCGAAATGATATGACAAGGAAAAATAGATGTAAGATTAGCTCATCGTCGAAAATTGTGCTTCGGGACGAAGAACCAGGTAGCTCAGTTAAAATTTAACACGATAATGATATAGCCAAGCAAGCTAGGAATGACGTGATCGAGTTCAAACTCGTATGTAATGAAGGTTACCAAGAGTTGTTTAATCGCGGTGCGGACTCGAGTCAGTTATCGGTGTCTTTGAGTGTTTAATAACTCAGAGTCCGTGAAAAATTGGAATCAGTGAGAATGTAGCACTTCATGAAGAACTCATAAGAATTTATGCAGTTCCATGATAATCTCGAGATACCAGGGGGGTAATACTCGACGATAGATCAAAGTAGAGTTTGGACTAGAGTATTGCTCTGCAGAAGACAAGTGCTCAAACTTGCACGAGAAATGGAATCAAGGAGAAACATGGTCGGCACCACGTCCACAGATACAGGATGAACTTATAACAAGGGGATAATTATTTTAAGAGAAGCTTCCATGATAAGGTATACATCGTGTCCATGGGCATGAACACATGGTTCAAGGTCGACTCCCACTTGTTCAACGCATAACCTTTCATTCAACTCTCGTATTTCGAAAATGACATTAGTTGTTGAAAGTTTTTACCTGGTGCAATACCAGATAAGTATGACCCGTGAAATCTTTCGGGTTCACATGGATTAGGGAAGGCGTAGGTTCAACCCATCGGGGCATCTAGGAGTATACACCACAAATTTCAAGAATAAATAACACAAACTCGATAGTAGAGCATGCTTGAGAAAGCAGAGGATACAATTTATCAAAGGCATTATGTATTCGAGGAAAGGCTCACAAGCTTATTGAATATGAAGGACGTTGTCGGATAAAATTCAACAAAGGATCTGGTGGTCCATAAGGGATCTGATGTGAGCATCGGTACTCAACCAGAAGAAGAAAGCATGCAAGGAGATCAGATGATAGAAACAACTGACCACTTCAAAGCTCAATTGCAAAGGAATTATGAATTCCAAGACAAGGGATCAGAAGCAATGCTCTGATTAGGGACGGATAAGTTGAATAGCCTTAGGGGTACAATCGATGGCAATTTGATTGGTCGAGATCCAGCTCATGTTTAAAATGACGTCTAAGCCAGAAGGATGAATTCTAGGATCTGATTGAGGATTGCGTGCATTCGCAACACATTGAATCAACGGACTCAAAATGGTAATGACAAAGGATGACAATAAGATTGCAAACTTATGGGATTGATCCTAATGCAAGCAAGCAAGAATTTCAAGAGCAATAGGCTGCTCAGGATTTTCGGAAGATCGAATGGTATTTCAAAGTCTTTTGCGAACAACTGGGAATGAGCGGATACTCGATAAGTGCGAGGAATCGTCCGTAGGAATCATCCGTAGGGGTATTCATGTGGCAAAGATCTGTAAGGCAGTGGCTCAAGGGATTCTTAAGAGTCAAAGAATAATTCGATGCATCTTGTAATAACAAGAGCAGATGGGGATGAATGTAAGAATGGCAAGTGTATGCAGTTTTCATAGGGGTTGACGGTGGAAGGAAATCGCAAATGCGATGGCACAAAGACTCGAGAGAGCATCGTAGAGTAACTTCGGAATCTTCTAGTGCAGCAGGCGATCATCTGAAGTGAGGGGCTCTCCGGGAGAAAGTATTTCGAGAACCTAAAGTTAGTATTGTTTTTAGCAAAATCATTTAACCTGAATAGAAGAGAGCTCAGAGTCCTAGAGTATAGACGAGGAATAAAAGATCCGAACGCCACCCAATGGCAACGTGGTCCCGTAAGACACACAACCATGTTAGTAAAAGTTTTGCAATGACTAGACTCAATTTCGGCCAAGGAGTTTGGAAGGGGGATTCCTACAGGCAGTCGGCTCTGATACCAACTTGTGACGCCCCCGATTCAATCATACACTAATCATGCACGCAAACGTGTACGATCAAGATCAGGGACTCACGGGAAGATATCACAACACAACTCTAAAACATAAATAAGTCATACAACCATCATAATACAAGCTAGGGGCCTCGAGGGCTCGAATACTAGTGCTCGATCATAGACGAGTCAGCGGAAGCAACAATATCTGAGTACAGACGTAAGTTAAACAAGTTTGCCTTAAGAAGGCTAGCACAATCTGGGATACAGATCGAAAGAGGCGCAGGCCTCCTGCCTGGGATCCTCCTAACTACTCCCGGTCGTCGTCAGCGGGCTGCACGTAGTAGTAGGCACCTCCGGTGTAGTAGAAGTCGTCATCGACGGTGGCGTCTGGCTCCTGGGCTCAAACATCTGGTTGCGACAACCAGGTAGAAAGGAAAGGGGGAAAAGAGGGAGAAAAGCAACCGTGAGTACTCATCCAAAGTACTCGCAAGCAAGGAGCTACACTACATATGCATGGGTATATGTGTAAAGGGCCATATCGGTGGACTGAACTGCAGAATGCCAGAATAAGAGGGGGATAGCTAATCCTGTTGAAGACTACGCTTCTGGCCACCTCCATCTTGCAGCATGTCGGAGAGAGTAGATGGTAAGTTCACCAAGTAGCATCGTATAGCATAATCCTACCCGGCGATCCCCTCCTCGTCGCCCTGTTAGAGAGCGATCACCGGGTTATATCTGGCACTTGGAAGGCTGTGTTTTATTAAGTATCCACTTCTAGTTGTCATAAGGTCAAGGTACAACTCTGGGTCGTCCTTTTACTGAGGGACACGGCTATTCAAATAGATAAACTTCCCTGCAGGGGTGCACCACATAACCCAACACGCTCGATCCCATTTGGCCGGACACACTTTTCTTGGTCATGCCCGTCCGCGAAAGATCAACACGTCGCAGCCCCACCTAGGCACAACAGAGAGGTCAGCACGCCGGTCTAAATCCTATGCACGCAGGGGTCTGGGCCCATCGCCCATTGCACACCTGCACGTTGCGTACGCGGCCGAAGAGCAGACCTAGCAACCTCCATTTCAAAGGAAGTTGCGTTACGCGGTCCAACCCGGCGCGCACCGCTCAATCGCTGTCGTCACGAAGGCTTCGGCTGATACCATGACGTCGAGTGCCCATAACTGTTCCCGCGTAGTTGGTTAGTGCGTATAGGCTAGTGGCCAGACTCAGATCAAATACCAAGATCTCATTAAGCGTGTTATTTAGAAGTAACCGCGGACGCCGACCAGGGCCAGGCCCACCTCTCTCCTAGGTGGTCTCAACCTGCCCTGTCGCTCCGCCACAAAGTAACAGTCGGGGGCCGTCGGGAACCCAGGCCCACCTCTACCGGGATGGAGCCACTTGCCCCTTCAGCCCCCATCTCCGAACAGTATCATAAGTAATGTAACAGTATAAAGTATATAGCATATGCCCGAGATCACCTCCCGAAGTGATCACGGCCCAGTAGTATAGCATGGCAGACGGACAAGAGTGTAGGGCCACTGATGGAACACTAGCATCCTATACTAAGCAGTAGGATAGCAGGTAAAGGTAACAACAGTAGTGGCAAAGACAGGCTATGCAGCAGAATAGGATTAACGGAAAGCAGTAACATGCTACACTATTCTAATGCAAGCAGTATAGAGAAGAATAGGCGATATCTGGTGATCAAGGGGGGGCTTGCCTGGAAGCTCAGCCGAGAACGAGGGGTCATCAACACCGTAGTCATACTGGGTAGCAGCGGCGTCGGTCTCGGTGTCTAGCGAGAGAAGAGGGGGAAGAAACAATAAATATAATGCAAACATACGCATGACGATGCATGACATGACAATGAGCGTTGCTAGGGGTGCCCAAACGCGGTAGTAAGTGATACCGGCGAAGGGGGAAAACATCCGGGAAAGTATCCCCGAAGTTTCGCGTTTTCGGACAGATGAATTGGAGGGGGAAAGTTGCGTGTTCGCTATGCTAGGGATGTGTGGCAGACGAACGGGCTACGTATTCAGATTCGTCTCGTCATTCTAAGCAACTTTCATGTATAAAGTATTTTCATCCGAGTTACAGATTATTTTATATTAATTTTTAAAGTTTTATTAATACTCTGGAATTAATTTAATTATCTAAATTTGAATTATCCAAAACAGTGACCGGTGATGTCAGCATGACATCATCCAGGCGTCAGCGGTCAAACCTCAGATGGTGCAGGTCAACCCCGACCAATGGGTTTGCATGTCATAGAGAGAGGCTTAAGTAGAGTTTAATTTAAACCTAACATAGTCTAATTAGCAGGTGGCCCCCACTGTCAGTGGCCATATTAATTATAGTTTAAGTTTAAATTCGGATTAGTCTTAGTTAACTGAGGGGGGTCCCACATGTCGGTGGCACATGGTGCCCAGTCAGCAGGGTTGACTGGTCAACCCAGTCAACTAGGGGCCCTGGGCCCACGGGTCAGTGACCCAGCAGGCCGCCACGTGGCGCCAGGTCAGCGCCGTCGCCGGAGTAACTCCGGAGACCACGTTTTGCGGCGCCGCGCGTCGGGAGGTGGTCGGGTTTCGGCTACGGTGGCTCGTTTCGAGCGCGGGAGGTGGCGTTTGAACGAGTGCGGTGAGCTGCATCCAGTGGCGGCGGTGGCGTGGCTGGAGGTGGCCGGAAGTGAAGGCGGCGAGCACATCGGCGGATGGCCGGAGTTGGGCGTGAGCGCAAACGGTGATGCGGGGCATGGCAGGGCGAGCTAGCGGTGGCGTTGAGCTCCTATGCGTGCGCCGTGCATGGCTACATGCTCGGACGAGCTCGTCGGTGACGGTGCTGACGACGACGAGCACGGCGGCGAAGGCGAGCTACAGCGGAGGCGGCTACTACGGCTGCGGGCACGGATCCGTGGAGAAAGAAGAGGGGAAAAAGGCAGAGCTCATCGGGGAGCACAAGGAAGGCTCGTTGAGGTCTCGGAGAGCAGGGGGCGGCGAATCGACGCGGCAGAGCTTCGGTGGCCGGAGGTAGAAGACGATGCGGATCCGGCGATGGAGAAGCGCAGAGCTCGAATTAGTCCTCGTAGAGGACGTAGTGGGCGATCTCCTAGGCGCGATCTCGAGGCGTGGGGGCGACGGTGGCCGCGAGAGCGACGGAAGCCATGGCGGCAGTGCTTCGGGGTCGTGCGGGGAAGGAGAGAGCGGCGCGAGGGAGATGGGAGAGTGAGCTAGGGTTCGGGGAGGGGTCGCCGTCGACCTAAAGGTGCCCGGGGGCACCGGATGGCCGCCCCGTGGCCATCTTCGGCCATGGACGCGGTGCGCGCGTCCAGCGCGACGGGGGTGAACAGGAGAAGGGGGAAGGGGTTAAGTGGGCCGTGTTTTCGGCTAATGGGCCACAGGGCCAGTAGATTAGTTTTGTTGTTATTTTTCTTTTGTTTTCAGTTTTATTTTTGTTCCTTTTTATTCCAGTTTTATAAAAATTAACACTAGCACCTAAATTTGTATTTATAAATATACTACTACCACATTATCTTTGGCACCTAAATAAAATAGTTTTGTAATTATTTATTATTTAAAAGTATTTATTAAATAACAGTTTTGCCACTGTTTTAATTACTATGGTGCATTTAAATACTTTAGAGGAGTGTGTTTTCTACCCCAATATTTAGTATGGATTATTTGGCTCACCTCGAACATTTTAGTTTTGATATTTGAAAACTATTATTGTTTGCTTGATTTTGAATTTGAATTTGAATCAGTTTCGAACTAACGCGAGATTAGCAACAGTAATCGAGGTGACGTGGCATCATTAGTAGAAAGTTACTGTAGCTTAATTATCCGGGCGTCACGGTCCCAAACTGTGCGTCTAAGGCGGATGGTAACAGGAGGCGGGGGACATAATGTTTACCCAGGTTCGGGCCCTCTCGATGGACGTAATACCCTACTTCCTGCTTGATTGATCTTGATGATATGAGTATTACAAGAGTTGTTCTACCACGAGATCGTAGAGGCTAAACCCTAGAAGCTAGCCTATGGTATGATTGTTGTTGTCCTACGGACTAAACCCTCCGGTTTATATAGACACCGGAGGGGGCTAGGGTTACACATAATCGGTTACAAGGGAGGAGATCTACATATCCGTATTGCCAAGCTTGCCTTCCACGCCAAGGAGAGTCCCATCCGGACACGGGTCGAAGTCTTCAATCTTGTATCTTCATAGTCCAACAGTCCGGCCAAAGGATATAGTCCGGCTGTCCGAGGACCCCCTAATCCAGGACTCCCTCAGTAGCCCCTGAACCAGGCTTCAATGACGATGAGTCCGGCGCGCAGATTGTCTTCGGCATTGCACGGCGGGTTCCTCCTCCGAATACTCCATAGAAGATTTTGAACACAAGGAAAGTGTCCGGCTCTGCAAAAAAAATCCACATACCATCGTAGAGAGAATAAAATTTCCACGAATCTAATCTGTCGACGCGTTTTGCAGCATGACATCACACCACGGCCCAGTCATTATTCGAACCGTTTTTCACAACCAGCCACTGCACATATTGCGAGGCGGTCTCCTTGGCACGTCTTGTCAAAGCAGAGATTGTGTCCCCTTATCACGGGATTCTCATCAATACGGGTGTGGGTAACCCAACCGCGCTATCAATTACGGCGCTTGGGGAATAAGCGATTTTACCAGGTAGGTGGGGAGGCGCATAGCCTCTTCCGCCCTTATAAAGGGACAAGGATTCACCGTTTTCACCCACGCCTTCTTCCTCCTTGCTCATCCATTCTTGCGCACTCGAGCTCCAGCCCCCAAGTTCGCGTTTTTCTCCTCAAACCACTCCAAGCATGTCCGGAGCGGGAGGCAAGTGGATGGTCTCCTCCGTTACGGAGGAGAACATCACAAAGTTGCGGGGATCCGGATACCTGGCCGCGGATTTCGCGCACCAGCTGCCAGATGTGGGGCAGATCATCCCTACTCCAGAACCCCATGAGAGGGTGGTTTTCCTTACCCACTTCATCCGCGGACTGGGATTTCCACTCCACCCGTTTGTCCGTGGGCTCATGTTCTACTACAGGCTGGACTTTCACGATCTGGCCCCAAATTTCATCCTCAACATTCGGCGTTTATCGTCGTGTGCGAGGCCTTCCTCCGCATCCAGCCACATTTCGGCCTATGGCTGAAGACCTTCAATGTTAAACCGAAGGTGGTGGTCGGCCAGCAAGCGGAGTGCGGAGGCGCCATGGTGGGCAAGATGCCCAACGTCACCTGGCTCGAAGGCTCCTATGTGGAGACCATAAAGGGGTGGCAATTGGGGCGGTTCTACATCACCGAGCCGCGCGACACCAACTGGGTGGCGGCCCCCAAATTTCGATCCAGAATCCCCATGCGGCTCACCTCCTGGAAAGAGAAGGGCATGTCCTGGGGTTCCCCGGTAGAGCTGACCGGACTCCAGACATGCATCAAAAACATGATGAGCAAGAAAATCAAGCTCGTCAACGTGGTCCAAGTCATGCTCTTCCGCCGGATCCTCCCGTGTCAAAGACGGTCATTCACCTTGTGGGAGTTCGACCCGGCCGAGCACCAGACGCTGCGAGAGCTCTTCGGCACGACGCACAAGGACGTCTGGAAGGTGTTGTTCAAGGGCGCCGAGGTACCACCTCCCCTTACCGAGGACCGCGGACTCAGCGCAAAGCGCCCTGCGAATCCGGTAAGTCTTTTATATCTTATAAGATGTTCATTTCCCCAGTATAACTACGTGTGGAATCTAAGCCTCCACGCCGTTTAACAGGACTGGGTAGCGACAGCGGAGCGGATCGATTGTCCAGCTCCCCTGCCCGAAGATCCAGCAGACGCTCTCCTAACAGAGATGCTGGTTCCGAGACCTTATGAGGTGCCGGAGAAGAAGGCCAAGAAGAAGGCCACGGGGACCAGGAAGCGTCTCCGGCGCAAGGTTATATCGGATTCATCGTCCGAAAGCACCGAGGCGCACTCCTCCCGTGAAAACGAGGAGGAGGAAGAGGAAAGCCCCCCCCCCAGCTGGGGGAGACAAGAAAAGGAAGGTCGCCCCGTCCAGGGCGGCCGAAGGGTCCAAGAAGGGAAGAACCCTCCTTCCGGACAACTCCACCGCCGCCGCCTTCAGCGAAGAGGAGTGGTTGCCCAGGGACAAGCCCCTGGCGAAGTCGTAAGTATCTGGATACCATAATAATTCTTGGTATGTTTTACTGAACTGCTTCTCATCATGCCGAACATGATTATGCAGTCCATCCCGAGCCCGTATCGACGTATCTTCATTGGATGGTTCTTTGGACCCGTCGGATCTGAACAGTGATTCACTTCCGACCGCCTCCTCCCCTCGCCCTACGGACAACGTCGAAGTGTTGTCTCAAAGGGCACGAGCCGAGGGGAGGTAGTCCTGGAGGCGCCTCAAGGCGACCTTCCGGATGCTGGGCGCAAGGGGAGCAAGACTCCCATGGGCTCTGATGATGGGGGCATCAAATTCGGCCCCAAGCCGAATACTGCGCCGGAACCTCCAGTGGTTCCGGACTCTGTCAGGCAACCCCTCGCTAAGAGGGGCAAGCCGTCTGTGCCGATGGCCTCTGTCCATCCAGAGGCATCGGACAACTTGCTGGAAGCGCTTCGCGATGCTTCCATCGACGAAGAACACCGCACTATCATGAGTGCGGTGGTCAAGAAGGTTCAGTCCGCGAAGAGCGGACTGACTGAAGCCTGTGCCAGCCTCCTAACAGGCTTTGAGGTAAGTAACCAGATTATAAGAGAATGTTACCGCATAGACACTAGCCCCTGATGCTCTGTTTGGCGTTCGCGAAGAAAAGCCGAATAGAGGATCAAATAATAATCGCAGGAGTCTAATCGAAATATGTCTATGTGCATATGCAGGCTTCACTGCTAGCCGCTGTCGCACGTACTGCGGAGGTCGCCGCACTGAAGCGAGACCTTGAGCGGTCCAAGGAAGAGCTTGGCCTTGCCAAAAGGCAGCTCGAAGAGAACAAAGGTAAGTTATACCCCGTCTGTATATTGGTAAGAAAAAACAAGGGTGGTTGCTTAGATCATAGGATCGTCATGAATTTTGCTAGGGGCCACGACCGAAGTGGCGACCCTGAAGAAGGCGCTGTCCGAGGCCGAGGACAAGGCGGCCAAGGAGCGCATCAAGCGAGAGAAACAAGAGGCCCGAGTAGGCGAGGTGCAGCAAGAGCTCCAGGCCCTCGTCCAAAAGCATGAGTCCTTGGAGCGTGACTCTAAGACGCAAGGGTCCGAGCTTGCGAAGGCCCTCGAAAGCGCACAACACGCCAAGGCCGAAGCCCAAAAGGCCCTCCAGGAAATTGAGGCGGTTAAGAAGATAGCGGCGGGTAAGGCATTCATTATACAAAGCAAGCATGTGAAAGAAAATTTCCTTTTACTTACCCGAGTTCGAAGCTCTCCAAGAGCGTTCGCAGACCTACCCCGCAGTGTGTCAGATGCGGTGGAGTTCTACCGGGCTGAGGTGGGGAGCTCGACGGAGAAGTTGTTCTGGTCTCAGTATACTAGGACCGAACACCCTATGCCCTTGAGCGACCAGCTGAAGCAACTGGTCGAGCTCCACAAGGCGGCCGAACAGGCCATGGAGGGTCTTATAGTCCAGATGTGGCCTGGAGATCCCCTGCCTGATAGCTACTTCGGCCTGGTGAGGCGGCTTGTGAATGCCTACCCACGGCTTGACGTCATAAAGCGGTCTGTCTGCATCGAGGGCGCGCGCAGGGCTTTTGCCCGAGCAAAGGTGCACTGGGCGAAGCTGGACGCTGAGAAGCTGGTGAAGGAGGGGCCGCCGGAAGGCAAGGAGCATCG
This sequence comes from Aegilops tauschii subsp. strangulata, assembly GCF_002575655.3. Taxonomy (NCBI): domain Eukaryota; kingdom Viridiplantae; phylum Streptophyta; class Magnoliopsida; order Poales; family Poaceae; genus Aegilops; species Aegilops tauschii. The sequence goes on from NC_053039.3 coordinate 366,528,612, forward strand.
CCACCCCGAAATGTATTATAACAGTGTCCTGAAGGGTTCTCGCCTTGTGGCGGAGGAATGTACTAAGGATGTAATATTCGAATGAATGTACTCATGCGATCCTGTAATATGAAACGAGTTCATTTGCGCTATGCAACGCTTTTGAATTTAAAATATTACCTTCTGTGCGGCCGTTTATAAAATCTGAGAGTTGGCCAGTCGTCGGCTTCTGCCCCCATGTAACTAGTACTGAGGTGTTCGGGATAAACCTGAGCACTCTTTATCCCAATTTTGGGTCCTTCGAGGGAGGTGTTCAGCACAACGAACCAGGCAGTCGGACTATAAGGCTTTATCGCTCTCACTTAGCCATAGAAGTCTACAATTTTAAATGTTGGCAAAGCCCCTAGTATTCGGAAGGCCGAATTTGGGGCGCTATATACGCCTAAGTTGGGCAAGGCCGACTCCTCGCCCGAAGCGGAAAAAGTCTTTAGGGACTTGAGACCTCTCGAACAGCGACCAGCTCTCGCCTTATCATGACAGTCAGTTTTCGGCTTTCTCTAGTGAGGTGCTCGTCCGGAAGAACCGGGACACAATCGCAGCAGTTCTCCCAGCGCTACCTTAGCCGATATTGCGGAACGTAAGGTACCAAAACATGGGAGCCGGGCAAACCCAACTATTGACCCAAGACATGATTCGGAGCTGATGCATATAATGCTATAAGTTCGGGGTGCCGCACTGTCGAAAGTGTTCGGACTTCTCACGTCGTATTATGGGGTATACTGAATCCCCTAGCGTACTGGTCGTACCAGAATGTACGGGTGCAAGTTGCCGTAAATAAACAGACAAGGAAAAAAAAAGAAGGGTAATGCAATAATAGACTAATGCTATGCATTGTTATTTAAATAATACGTCGAAGCGTACTGATACAAGTAGTGCAATAAGCAAAAAATAGGACTATTTGACATGTCCTATCCGAGGGCAAGCTGCGTATAGGTATTAAAAACGGGTACTTCGATTGTTATCAGAGACCACCTAGGGATTCCCTTGTACGTCTTAGCTTCTTGCCTCCTTGGTTGTTCCTTCCCGTAATGTGTCCAGCAATCGTACTGCCGGAAAGGGCTACGCCAAAGAGTAAGGTCCTGAAAGAGAGAAAATGATAAAGGTATACAGCCCCTAGGGCGGTTGAGCCACATTGTGGGACGTGCCCTGGTCGTGCCCCCGCCTATGCCCATGGTATTTTTAGTGCGTAATTATGTACGCGCGGCACAAATTTCGTCGCTTGACTGGGACTAGGACGGGGGCCGAATTGCTAGGCGAGCTCTGAACGTGTCAGGCGATCTTGTTGCAGGTTACTCCGGACTCGCTTGAAGGTATCCGGGGGCTTTATCGCCGAATTGGCGGTTTGCCTTAAAAGGCTGGTTTGTGCCTCAGCTGCGAGGGCCGCAGTGTGCTCCTCCGTGCAGAGCGAGCGTTCTGTGTTTCCATTGACTGTTATAACCCCATGAGGTGCTGGCATTTTGAGCTTGAGGTATGCATAATGCGGTACCGCATTGAATCTGTCAAATGTGGTTCGCCCGAGCAGTGCGTGATAGCCACTGCGGAACGGGACGATATCGAAGATTAACTCCTCGCTTCAGAAGTTGTCCGGAGATCCGAAGACCACTTCCAGTGTGATTGAGCCTGTGCAATGGGCCTCTACACCTGGGATGACACCTTTAAAGGTGGTTTTAGTGGGTTTGATCCTCGAGGGGTCTATACCCATTTTGCGCACTGTATCCTGATAGAGCAGGTTCAGGCTGCTGTCACCGTCCATAAGGACTCGGGTGAGGTGAAATCTGTCGATGATGGGGTCAAGGACCAATGCGGCAGATCCGCCATGACGGATACTAGTGGGGTGGTCCCTGCGATCGAAGGTGATCGGACAAGAGGACCATGGGTTGAATTTTGGGGCGACTGGCTCCATCGCATAGACGTCCCTTAGTGCACGCTTCCGTTCCCTCTTGGGAATGTGGGTTGCGTATATCATGTTCACCGTTTTCACTTGTGGAGGGAATCTCTTCTGTCCTCCTGTGTTCGGCGGCCGAGGCTCTTCCTCGTCGTCGCTATGCAGCCCCTTGTCCCTATTTTCGGCATTCAACTTGCCGGCCTGCTTGAACACCCAGCATTCTCTGTTGGTGTGATTGGCTGGCTTATCGGGGGTGCCGTGAATTTGACACAAGCGATCGAGTATGCGGTCCAAACTGGACGGGCCCGGATTGCTTCTTTTGAACGGCTTCTCCCGCTCAACGGATTTAGAGCCGCTGAATCCGGCATTGACTGACGTGTCTTCGGCGTTGTCGCCGTTGTTGCGGCGCTTGTGTCTATTATGACGTGGTCTGCCGTTAGTATCCTTTGTATCTGAAGTGCCATGACTTCTTGAGGTGTTGTTGCTGCGAGCCAGCCAGCTGTCTTCGCCCGCGCAAAAGCGGGTCATGAGCGTCGTGAGGGCTGCCATAGACTTCGGCTTCTCCTGGCCGAGGTGCCAGGCGAGCCACTCGTCATGGATTTTATGCTTAAATGCCGCTAAGGCCTCTGCATCCGGACAGTCGACAATTTGGTTTTTCTTAGTTAGGAACCGGGTCCATAATTGCCTGGTCGATTCCCCTGGTTGCTGAGTTATATGGCTCAAGCCATCAGCATCCGGTGGTCGCACATAAGTGCCCTGGAAGTTGTCAAGGAATGCATCTTCCAAGTCATCCCAACTGCCAATGGAGTCTGCTGGCAGGCTATTCAGCCAATGCCGAGCTGGTCCTTTGAGTTTTAGTGGGAGGTACTTGATGGCATGTAGATCATCACCGCGAGCCATGTGGATGTGGAGGAGGAAATCCTCGATCCATACCGCGGGATCTGTTGTACCATCATATGATTCAATGTTTACAGGTTTAAAACCCTCTGGGAATTCGTGATCCATTACTTCATCAGTGAAGCATAGGGGGTGTGCGGCGCCTCTGTGCCGGGCTATATCACGACGTAGTTCATATGAGTCTTGTCTGCTGTATTCGGCCCTCCCGGATTTGCTTTTAGTGTATCCGGCGTGACGGTCATCATCCCGCGTTGGTGCGCGCCCCCGTGATCCGTAGATTGATCTTGCATGTTTTGCCTTGTTTTCCAATACGTCTCGCAGGTCCCGCGTGTTGGCCCGGGCCTTGGTATTTTTGTTTGAGTGGCGGCGGGTGCGGGCTGGACTTCAGGCTGAAATGCCTCTCTGTCTCGGCCACGAGGTGGCCGATCAGCCGCATCATACGCCGGTGATGTAGGTTTCAATGCTTCCTCATCGAGTTGAGGTAGCAACCTGCGCTTTGGATAACTCTTGGTTGGGCGCTCGAGTTCGTATTCCTCGGCTGCCAGGACTTCGGTCCCTCTATCCGCTAGCAGATCTTGATCAGCTCGAAGCTGTTGTTGCTTTTTCTTTAGGCTGTTTGCTGTGGCTATAAGCCGGCGCTTGAAGCGCTCCTGCTCAACGGGATCCTCAGGCACGACAAGTTCTTCGTCGCCGAGGCTCACTTCGTCTTCCGAGAGAGGCATGTAATTGTCATCCTCTGATTCTCTGTTTGCTGCCTATTCTGGAGGGCTAGCTTGCTCATCCTCCCGCTCGAGGTCTGGCTGGAGGGGATTATCGTCGTCTTCGGCACTATCCGGAGCGTTACTGTCTCTTGTGCCGATATCGCTGCTTTTTCTATGGCGAGACTTAGAGCGGCGCCGCTGACGTCGGTGCTTGGGTTGCTTCTTGGAGGGGTTATCCTCCATTGTCTTATCGCCATCCCCTTCTTTGGGGGTGTCCACCATGTATATGTCATACGATGAGGTGGCAGTCCAGCGCTCTGTGGGCGGTGGTTCTTGTTCGTCTCCTGCATCGTCGTCCAAACCGTCGATGTCTTCGGAGCCGAAGTCGAGCATGTCGGTTAAATCATCGACAGTGGCTACTAAGTGGGTGGTGGGTGGGGCGCGAATTTCTTCGTCGTCCGCATCCCATTCTAGCCCGACATAGTTCGGCCAAGGATCTCCCGACAGGGAGAGAGACTTCAACGAGTTTAGTACGTCGCCAAAAGGCGAGTGCTGAAAGATATCCACGGAGGTAAACTTCATGATCGGTGCCCAATCGGATTTGATGGGCATGAACACAAGCGGCTCGGAGTCCGTGGCCGGGGACGAATCCAACGGTTCGGCAACACGGGTCTCATAGGAGGTGAAGTCAATATTCGGCGCTATCGCCACTGAGTGTGCGGCCTCCGTGGCGGGGTCCATCCACCCGTCCACAGATGGTGCAATTTGTTCCGGATTGAGGGTCGGAGTAGTTGCAGGTGTGATCTCCCGAACACTGTCCGACGGCAGAGCTAAATCATGCTTGTCGTGATCGTGCGGCGCACCTGACATGGGCTCGAATCCGTCGAAGATCAAGTCTCCGCGGATGTCGGCAGTATAGTTCAAGTTTCCAAACCTGACCTGATGGCCAGGGGCGTAGCTGTCGATGTGCTCCAGATGGCCAAGCGAGTTAGCCCACAGTACGAAGCCGCCGAATACGAAGATCTGTCCATGGAGGAAAACCTCACCCTGGATCGCATCATTGCCGATGATCGAAGGAGCCATCAAGCCTTATGGTGACAGCACAGTGGAACTCTCAATGAAATCACCAATGTCGGTGTCAAAACCGGCGGATCTCGGGTAGGGGGTCCCGAACTGTGCGTCTAAGGCGGATGGTAACAGGAGGCGGGGGACACAATGTTTACCCAGGTTTGGGCCCTCTCGATGGAGGTAATACCCTACTTCCTGCTTGATTGATCTTGATGATATGAGTATTACAAGAGTTGATCTACCACGAGATCGTAGAGGCTAAACCCTAGAAGCTAGCCTATGGTATGATTGTTGTTGTCCTACGGACTGAACCCTCCGGTTTATATAGACACCGGAGGGGGCTAGGGTTACACAGAGTCGGTTACAAGGGAGGAGATCTACATATCTATATTGCCAAGCTTGCCTTCCACGCCAAGGAGAGTCCCATCCGGACACGGGTCGAAGTCTTCAATCTTGTATCTTCATAGTCCAACAGTCCGGCCAAAGGATATAGTCCGGCTGTCCGAGGACCCCCTAATCCAGGACTCCCTCACTCCCCACGACGTGGGCAACCACTGCCGAGTCTTCCCCGACTCCGTGTCGTTCCCTTCCTAGGCCTCGCCGTCGTCCACCGCCTTGGTTCGCTCGGCGCGGCGTGGTCAACGAACGACATCCATCGGACGTGGACTATACGTGGAGAGGCTGACAGCTGGGTCCACGGTCGCACATAAGGAAATGCCTCCTTATTACATGCAAAATAATGATTCCTCCACCTGACATCTGGGACCCATCGGAAGGGCCTCTGTATTTCGTGAAAAAAAAGTTCCCCCCACTGACAGGTCGTACCCACCAGCTATATCTTCGCACGCAAGGAAGTGCCTCCTTATTACGCATAAAAAATGAATACTCCCCCTGCTAGCTGGGACCCAGAATAGTGGTAGGCTGACTTGGGCCTACTAAGTTGACGGGGACGGAGGGCTTTGTCAACTTAGTCAATATGAACGATTCTAGCTCCAGTGACCGTACGATGTCCATCCAACGGCCGTAGTGTTTCTTCAACCTCTGGTCTTCTCGCTCGAGCCGCCCAAAGCAGCGCCGGTCGTGCTGCCTGCTCCTGCCTCCCGTGGACGGCTGTGCTGCCGCGGAGGCCTCACCGCCCCCTACTACTCCCACCGCTGGCCAGGCCATCCCTCCACTCACCCACACCCCCTGTTATTCTGCGGCGACGGCAGCCTCACACCAAAGCCGAACTAGTGAGCCCTCGTACTCCTCTCCGCGTGGGCATCCACTACCGCGTCTTCCCCGGCTCCGCGTTGTCCCCTTCCTAGGCCTCGCCGTCGTCCACCGCCCTCGGTGCGGCGTGGTCAACATGGTCAAGGAACGACTTCTGTCGGAAGAGTACTGTACGTGGAGAGGCTGACAGCTGGGTCCACGGCCGCAGCAAGGAAGTGCTTCCTTATTACGCGGAAAATAATGATTCCTCCACCTGACAGCAAGGGCCCACTGGACGGGCCACCGTATTTCACAAAAAAAATGTTTTCCCCTTGACTGCTGGGACCCACCAGCTACATCTTCGCATGCAGGGAAGTGCGTCCATATTACGGGAAAAAAATGATTCGCCCCCTAACTGCTGGGACCCACCAGCTACATCTTCGCACCCAAGGAAGTGCCTGACAGTCGGGACCCACCTGGTCAAAGCGTACGTAGCGTTGTCATTCTGGTGGCGAATGTGTACGTACATACTGGTCGATCGGTCTGTCTACAAGCCACAATGATGAACCGTGGCCGAGTAAGGAAGGGCACGTGTCATAGTAGAAGTGCGCCCGTAGCATGTACACATACGTATAGCAGCCAGGGTGCAAGAAAGTAAATATGGCCACGTACATACATACGGGTGGGGTCTCAAATGCCTACTCGCACATACGTACGACCAAGGCTCGTGTACATGGCTGGGTCGGAACAGAGAAGCTGCGTCGTGTTCATGGGGAGGCAACGGAACGTGTTCATTGGGAGGCAACGGAATACGTCGTGTTCATCGGGAGCCAACCGGCTGTGACGGAACAGCAGATGGAAACGAGGCCTGGCGTACCGCAGAATAGAGGAAACAGCCTTGTGTTCGACTGGCCACGGTTGAAATGGGATCCCGTTCATCGGGAGGGGTCTGGCGTACCGCAAAACGAAGGAAACGGACCTCCTACGGTCGAAACAGGGTCCTGTTGATCGGGAGGGCTATGGCGTACCACAAAACAGAGGAAACGGACTTGTGTTGGAGCGCTACAGTCGAAACGGGGGTCCTGTTCATCGGGAGGGGTGTGGCGTACCGCAAAAAGGGACTCCACGGGATACTGTTAATCTCCACCGTCGACCTCCTCCAGCCTCCACGAGCTACTGTTTATCCACCGTCGACCTCCTCCAACCTCCACCTGCGACTGTTCATCCACGGGCTCCTGTTCATCCAGCCTCCACCGCTCCTCCACCGGCTACTGTTCAACCAGCCATCTCCACGGGGTCCTGTTCAACCACCCCTCCACGGGCTACTGTTCATCCAGCCCTCCACCGGCTACTGTTCATCCAGCCCTCCACCGGCTACTGTTCAACCAGCCCTCCACGGGGTCCTGTTCATCCAGCCCTCCACGGGGTCCTGTTCATCCAGCGGCTCAATCTATCGGGGTCCTGTTCATCCAGCGGCAACGGCCTCTCCTACCATGGGGTCCTGTTCATCCAACCCCCCCCCACCGGGAACTGTTCATCCAAACCCCCCAACAGCGCTCATTGTTCATCTAGAGGCAGCATCGATCGGCTTCAGTTAGCAGCAGTAGCGAAGGAATCACTCGGGTTCAGTTAACAGCAAGGGATCGATCGATCGCTCGGATGCTGTAACGCGTAGCCTGTAGTGCAATCGCTCGGGTTTAGTTAGAGCCCAACGCCTCGCTCGGGTTCAGTTAGAGCGCAATGCCTCGCACACACGCGCGTACGTATGACAGTACGAGAAAAACGCGCATCGCTCAGCCCCCGACCACCCACCGTAACCGGGAACTCCCCGATATTTTCCTCGCCCTCGCTTCTACCATGGTTTTTTCCGTCATGGACGGCCCAAAGAATGTCATGCAGCTGCGTCTCCGGCCTGCCCAGGACGAAAAGCCCATTTTTTGTCATAGAAGTAGGAGCCCACCATATCTATGATGATACCGTGTTTTGTCACAATTATCGTCATAGAAGTGTCATAAGCATGACAGAAAAAAAATCCGTTCGGCCCAAAATGTCACGGATGTGTCTTTTTTTCGTAGTGTCACCACATGATGCTTGCCAAAGGAGAAAAATAAAAAGGAATAGAGATAAAAACTTTGACTCTTGCATAAAAGTAAAAGATAGGCCCTTCACAGAGGGAAGCAGAGGTTGCCATGCGCTTATTTTTTTTGTATGCTCAACCCCTTAGTGCAAGAGAAAGTCACGTTATATTGCCCCTTGTGATGGCACCCTTTATTATGCAGTCTGTCGCTTTTATTCTTTACCATCACAAGTTCGTACAACGCTCAATTTTCTCTTACACTAAATGATCTCACACTTTTAGAAGCAATTTTTATTGCCTTATTGCACCGATGACAACTTACTTGAAGGATCTTACTCAATCCTTGGGTAGGTATGGTGGACTCTTGAAAATAAGATTTGAGTTTAAGGGTTTTTGGATGCACAAGTAGTATCTTTACTTGGTGCAGAGTTTTTGGCTAGCAAAGATGGGGGGCAAGCACCACATGTTGAAGGATCTATGACAGTATAACTTCTATGTCAATATGAACAAACATAAATCATTACGTTGTCTTCCTTGTCCAACGTCACCAATCTTGGCATATAATATTTTGATGGGGGCTCACAATCACAAAACATTTCCAGGATAGTGTATTTATATGTGAAGCTTCTCTTCCCTTGTTAATTCTTTCATGAGTTGCATCATTGACCAATCCTATGTTTGTCAATCTCTAATAAAAATTTCTACGTATACTTTTCCTTATGTGGTGTCATTACCTACCATAAGATTAGCATATGATATTTTTCATTTATTTCCTTTCTTTTTATTGGAACATGGAAGTGAAGAAAGCAAAAACTCAAACTAAACTTTATTATATATCTCGCACATGATTACAAGGATAGATCACTAAGAAAACACTCGAAAAGAAAGGATGGAACTAAACTTTTATTCATCTAAAGCAAAAATATAACTAAGGATCAAACTAAAATAAGTAAAGGCAAAAGATAGTGGGGGTGATACGATACCGGGGCACCTCCCCCAAGCTTGGTGGAAGCCAAGGGGATTGCCCATACCCGATACTCAGTTTTCTTTTGGTGATGAAGAAAGTGGTGATGAAGTGGAGGGGATCTTGTCCTCGGGTTTCCATGGCAGAGGTCCACCATCATAAGAGGAAGAATGAGTCTCACGGGTCCTGCAACTGGCAGCCAAACTCATACCTTTAAACCTCGCCTCATATTCAAAGACTTGGTTTTGGAGATCATAGATCTGGCTTTGGAGGAACTTGATTTGCTCGTTGAGGGTGAAGACGATGTCCTTCGTGGACTTGCCATCCACCTTGAGATCACGGGTAAAGTCCGTTATCATTAGGTAATTGGCATTGAGTCCACGCTCCACCATCCCCTTGCACCAGAAGACTTCCTGCACCATAGCTTCAAGCCTGGCCTCCACGGTCCCCATTCCCTTGGGTCCTTGCACATCACGGATGTGCAACGCCCCCTCATGCATCTGGATGAGCTGAGGGTGCTGCACCACCTCCCACAAATATGGGTTGATGACGTTCTTGAAGAACTTGTCCTTGGAGGAGCTTGAAGCGGCCATGGTAGATGGGATCTGTCAGGAAACAACAAGGAAAAGAAAACAGAAGATTTTTCCGCGATACGGTGGTCAATAGGTTCGGGGGGTATATAAAGATTTTTATCTTGGGAGATAAGCAAACCGAAGAAAAATAGAGTCCGGAAGGTACCCGAGGTGGGCACAACCCACCTTGGCGCGCCTAGCAAGCCAGGCACGCCCTGGTGTCTTGTGCCCACCAGGGTGACCTTCTTGGTTGTTTCTTATTTTCCTAATTTTTGTTATTTTCCAAAACGGACAGGACATATTTTTGCAGATTTTTTGGGGTCCGTTTACTTACCGTACCACGTACCTTTTATTTTTCACGATTCTGGAGTGTTCCGGAAGGTCTCTTTTATGTGTTCTTCCGGTGTCATAGTTTGAATAATATTACTTTCAACATTAATGGGCGTACCTGAGATGTAATGTTTTATTCATTACCCATTAACAACCTTCGGGTTAGTACCTTCGGCATTATTTATATTGATAGCTCCAGACCGATAAACCTCCTCGAAAACATATGGTCCTTCCCATTTAGAGAGTTGTTTTGCTGCAAACAATCTAAAACGAGAGTTGTACAAAAGAACATATTCTACAACTTTGAACTCACGCTTTTGGATTCTTTTGTCGTGCCATCTTTTAACTTTTTCTTTAAATAACTTAGCATTTTCATAAGCTTGGGTTCTCCATTCATCTAATGAGCTAATATCAAATAACCTCTTTTCACCGGCAAGTTTAAAATCATAGTTGAGTTCTTTGATTGCCCAATAAGCTATATGTTCTAACTCAAGAGGCAAATGACAAGCTTTTCCATAAACCATTTTATAAGGAGACATACCCATAGGATTTTTATATGCTGTTCTATAGGCCCAAAGTGCATAATCTAATTTCTTAGACCAATTCTTCCGGGACCTATTGACAGTATTTTGCACAATTAATTTTATTTCTCTATTGCTAAGTTCAACTTGACCACTAGACTGAGCATGGTAGGGTGATGCAATTCTATGGTTAACATTATACTTAGCAAGCATTTTACGGAAAGCACCATGAATAAAGTGTGAACCACCATCAGTCATTAAATACCTAGGGACTCCAAACCTTGGGAAAATAACTTCCTTAAGCATTTTAATAGAGGTGGTGTGAACAGCACTACTAGTTGGATTAGCTTCTACCCACTTAGTAACATAATCAACAGCAACTAAAATATGTGTATAGCCGTTAGAGGTGTTGGGGAACGTAGTAATTTCAAAAAAAATCCTACGCACACGCAAGATCATGGTGATACATAGCAACAAGAGGGGAGAGTGTCGTCCAGGTACCCTCGTAGACCGTAAGCAGAAGCGTTATGAGAACGCGGTTGATGTAGTCGTACGTCTTCACGATCCGACCGATCCAAGTACCGAACGCACGACACCTCCGAGTTCAGCACACGTTCAGCTCGATGACGTCCCACGAACTCCGATCCAGCAGAGCTTCGCGGGAGAGTTCCGTCAGCACGACGGCTTGATGACGGTGATGATGTTGCTATCGACGCAGGGCTTCGCCTAAGCACCGCTACGATATGATCGAGGTGGATTATGGTGGAGGGGGGCACCACACACGGCTTGGAACAATCAACTTGTGTGTCCTAGGGTGCCCCCCTGCCCCCGTATATAAAGGAGCAAGGGGGAGGCTGGCCTGGCCTTGGGGCCCGCCAAGGAGAGGGGGAGTCCTCCTAGTGGGAGTAGGACTCCCCTTTCCTAGTCCAACTAGCAGGAGGAAGGGGGAAGGAAGGAGAGGGAGAGAGGGAGGAAAGAGGGGGCGCCCCCCTCCTTGTCCAATTCAGACTCCCAAGGGGGGGCGTGGCCAGCCCTAGGCCCTCTCCTCTCTCTCCCACAAGGCCCATGTTGGCCCATTATATCCCCCGGGGGTTCCGATAACCCCCCCGCAATCCGATAAATATCCGGTGACCCCCGGAACTCATCCGGTGTCCGAATATAGTCGTCCAATATATCAATCTTTATGTCTCGACCATTTCGAGACTCCTCGTCATGTCTATGATCATATCCGGGACTCTAAACTACCTTCGGTACATCAAAACACATAAACTCATAATACCGATCGTCACCGAACGTTAAGCGTGCGGACCCTACGGGTTCGAGAACTATGTATACATGACCGAGACTCGTTTCCGGTCAATAACCAATAGCGGAACCTGGATGCTCATATTGGCTCCTACATATTCTACGAAGATCTTTTTCGGTCAAACCGCATAACAACATACGTTGTTCCCTTTGTCATCGGTATGTTACTTGCCCGAGACTCAATCATCGGTATCTCAATACCTAGTTCAATCTCGTTACCGGCAAGTCTCTTTACTCGTTCCGTAATACATCATCCCGCAACTAACTCATTAGTCGCATTGCTTGCAAGGCTTATAGTGATGTGCATTACCGAGAGGGCCCAGAGATACCTCTCCGACAATCGGAGTGACAAATCCTAATCTTGATTTATGCCAACTCAACAAGTACCATCGGAGACACCTGTAGAGCACCTTTATAATCACCCAGTTATGTTGTGACGTTTGGTAGCACACAAAGTGTTCCTCCGATATTCGGGAGTTGCATAATCTCATAGTCATAGGAACATGTATAACTCATGAAGAAAGCAATAGCAATATACTAAACGATCGTATGCTAAGCTAACGGAATGGGTCAAGTCAATCACATCATTCTCTAATGATGTGATCCCGTTAATCAAATGACAACTCATGTCTATGGCTAGGAAACTTAACCATCTTTGATTCAACGAGCTAGTCAAGTAGAGGCATACTAGTGACACTTAGTTTGTCTATGTATTCACACATGTACTAAGTTTCCAGTTAATACAATTCTAGCATGAATAATAAACATTTATCATGACATTAGGAAATATAAATAACAACTTTATTATTGCCTCTAGGGCATATTTCCTTCAAGAGGAAGGAAAAGGTCCCATGTAATCAAAACCCCAAACATCAAATGGTTCAACAGCAAGTGAATAATTCATAGGCATTTCTTGATGCTTACCGATATTACCTATTTTTTGACATTCATCACAAGATAAGACGAACTTACAAGCATCCTTGAAGAAAGTAGGCCAATAAAACCCAGATTGCAATACCTTGTGAGGAGTTCTGTCTTCCGCACGATGTCCTCCGTAAGCTTCAGAGTGACATTTCCGTAGGATTTGTCCCTGTTCATGCTCAGGTACACGACGTCTAATAATACCATCTACTCCTTCTTCATAAAGATGTGGGTCATCCCAAAAGTAATGTCTTAAATCATAGAAGATTTTTTTTGTTGGTATGTGAAACTAGGTGGTAAATATTTAGCAACAATGTAATTAGCATAGTCAGCATACCAAGGAGTGTTATGAGAAACATTTATTGCAGCTAGCTGCTCATCAGGAAAACTATCATCAATAGGTAGTGGGTCATACAGGACATTCTCCAAGCTAGACAAGTTATCAGCTACGGGGTTCTCTGCTCCTTTTCTAATAGTGATATGTAAATCAAATTCTTGTAGCAAGAGAACCCATCAAATAAGTCGAGGTATAGCATCTTTCTTTTCCATAAGATATTTTATAGCAGCATGATCATTGTGAACGACAACTTTAGAGTCAACAATGTAAGATCTAAATTTATCACAAGCAAACACCACTGCTAGAAATTCTTTTTCAGTAGTAGCATAATTTCTTTGAGCACTGTCTAGAGTTTTACTAGCATAATGAATAACATTTAGTTTCTTATCAACTCTTTGTCCTAGAACAGCACCAACAACATAATCACTAGCATCACACATAATTTTAAAAGGCAAGTTCCAGTCAGGTGGTTCAACAATAGGTGCAGAAATTAAGGCTTTCTTGAGTGTTTTAAAGGCTTCTAAACAATCATCATCAAAAACAGAAGGAACATCCTTTTGCAAAAGATTTGTAAGGGGCCTAGAAATTTTAGAAAAGTCTTTGATAAATCTCCTATAGAAACCAGCATGACCTAAGAAACTACGAATACCTTTGATATCGTTAGGACATGGCATTTTCTCAATTGCATCAACCTTAGCTTTGTCCACCTCAATACCTCTTTCAGAAATTTTATGGCCCAAAACAATACCTTTGTTTACCATAAAGTGGCACTTCTCCCAATTCAAGACAAGATTTGTTTGCTCACATCTCTGCAGAACACGATCAAGATTGCTTAAACAATCATCAAAAGACTTCCCATAAACAGAAAAGTCATCCATGAAAACCTCAACAATCTTTTCACAAAAGTCAGAGAATATAGCAGTCATACATCTTTGAAAGGTAGCAGGTGCATTGCATAAACCAAAAGGCATAGTCTATAAGCATAAGTTCCAAAGGGACAAGTGAAAGTGGTCTTTTCTTGATCAGGTTGAGAAACAGGTTTTTATGAAAAACCAGAGTATCCATCAAGGAAGCAAAAATGTGTGTGCTTAGACAATCTTTCTAGCATTTGATCAATAAAAGGCAGAGGGTAATGATCTTTTCTAGTTGCTTTGTTTAATTTTCTAAAATCAATTACCATTCGATAGTCTGTAACAATTCTTTGTGGAATAAGTTCATTCTTATCATTAGGAACAACATTAAAACCTCCTTTCTTAGGGACACAATGAATAGGACTTACCCATCTACTATCAGCTATAGGATAGATTATACCTGCTTCCAGAAGTTTTAATATTTCCATTCTTACCACCTCTTTCATCTTTGGATTTAACCGTCGTTGGTGATCAACAACGGGTTTCGTATCAGGTTCCATATTAATCTTGTGCTGACATAGAACGAGACTAATGCCCTTTAAATCATCAAGAGTATATCCAATAGCAGCTCGGTGCTTCCTTAGAACTTTCAATAATCTTTCTTCTTCATGTTCTGAAAGGTTAGCACTAATAATAACATGATATATATTATTCTCATCAAGATAAGCATATTTCAGAGTGTCTGGCAATTGTTTTAGTTCAAACACAGGATCACCTTTAGGTGGAGGAGGACCCCCTAGAGTTTCAATAGGCAAATTGTGTTTAAGCAGAGGACGTTGTTCAAAGAAAATCTTATCTATTTCATTTCTTTCATGCATATGTAAATCATTTTCATCGTCTAGCAGATATTATTCTATAGGATTAGTAGGAGGTACAACAATAGAAGCAAGACCAATTATTTCATCCTTACTAGGCAATTATTTTTTACGAAGTTTTCTACCAAACTTGGAAAAATTAAACTCATGAGACTCATCACCAAAGCTAACACCGACAGTTTGTTTCTCACAATCTATTTTAGCATTGACGGTGTTCAAGAAAGGTCTACCAAAGATAATGGGACAGAAATCATCTTGAGGGGAACCAAGAACAAGAAAATCAGTAGGGTGTTTTATTTTCCCACACAAGACTTCAACATCTCTAACAATCCCAATTGGTGAAATAGTATCTCTATTAGCAAGTTTAATAGTAACATCTATGTCTTCTATCTCTGCGGGTGCTATGTCATTCATAATTTCTTGGTATAAGGTAAAAGGAATAGCACTCACGCTAGCACCTATGTCACATAAACCATGATAACAGTGATCTCCTATCTTAACTGAGACAACAGGCATGCCAACAACGGGTCTATGTTTATCTTTTCCATCGAGTTTGGCAATTCTAGCAGCTTCTTCACAGAACTAAATAACATGCCCATCTAAATTTTCTTCCAGGAGATCCTTAACCATAGCAACACTAGGTTCTACTTTGATTTGTTCATCAGGTTTAGGTGTTCTAATATAAATTTTGTTGACCACAGTTGAAACTTTAGCATGTTCCTTCATCCTAACAGGGAAAGGTGGTTTTTCAATATAAGCAGTAGGAACAACTGGATCAACATTATAAATAACAGTTTCCTCTTTAGCTAGTACCGGTTCTTTAATTTCTTCTTTAATAGGTGGGTGATATTTAAAACACTTCTCCTTAGGGAGATCAACATGAGTAGAAAATGATTCACAAAAGGAGGCTACTATCTCAGAGTCAAGTCCATATTTAGTGCTAAACTTTTGAAAAGCATCGGTATTCATAAAAGATTAACACAATCAAACTTGAGCTTTATACCTCACTCTTTACCTTCTCGAGTTCCCAATCTTCAGAGTTGCATTTAATTCTTTCCAAAAGATCCCACCGGAATTCAATAGTCTTCTTCATAAAAGAACCAGCACAAGAAGTATCGAGCATGGATCGATCATTATGAGAAAGCCGAGCATAAAAATTCTGGATAATAATTTCTCTTGAGATCTCATGATTGGGGCATGAATATAACATTGACTTAAGCCTCCCCCAAGCTAGAGCGATACTTTCTCCTTCACGTTCCAAAAAATTGTATATATAATTTCGATCTTGATGAACTAGATGCATAGGATAAATTTTTGGTGAAACTCCAATTTCGATCGATTCCAATTCCAAGATCCAATATCATCGCATAGCCTATACCATGCCAACGATTTTCCCTTCAAAGATAAAGGGAAAACCTTCTTCTTAACTTCATCTCCGGGTAAGCCTGCAAGCTTAAACAATCCACAAATTTCTTCCACATATATCAAGTGCATATCAGGATGTTCGGTTCCATCTCCTGCATAAGGATTAGCTAGCAGTTGTTCTATCATACCCGAAGGAATTTCATATTCACTATTTCAGTAGGTGCAGTAGGTTGAGGGGTAACTAATTGTGGTTCCGGTGAAGGTGAAGATACCCCGAACAAACCCCTCAAAGGATTGTTTTCCATAGTAACAAGTGACAATAAATTTCAGCACGTAGTAATAATTTTCCTTACCAATTTCCACTTACCAAGAGCGCTTTGTCAGTGTCAAAACCGGCCGATCTCGGGTAGGGGGTCCCGAACCGTGCGTCTGAAGATCGAAGGTAACAGGAGGCAGGGGACACGATGTTTACCCAGGTTCGGGCCCTCTCGATGGAGGTAATACCCTACTTCCTGCTTGATTTACTTTGATGAGTATAGGGGTTACAAGAGTTGATCTACCTCGAGATCGTAATGGCTAAACCCTAGATGTCTAGCCTGTATGATTGTCCTTGCCTCTACGGACTAAACCCTCTGATTTATATAGACAACGGAGGGGCCTAAGGTTGTACAGAGTCGGTTTACAGAGAAAGGAATCTTCATATACGAACGCCAAGCTTGCCATCCACTCAAAGGAGAGTCCCATCCGGACACGGGGGAAAGCCTTCTATCTTGTATCTTCACGACCCACCAGTTCGGCCCACGTCACATAGCCCGGACGCCCGGGGACCCCCTAATCCAGGACTCCCTTAGTAGCCCCTGAACCAGGCTTCAATGACGATGTGTCCGGCGCGCAGATTGTCTTCAGCACTGCAAGGCGGGTTCCTCCTCCGAATATTCCAAAGTAGTTGAACAAAAGAACTATATCCGGTTCTGTATAATAGTTACAACCATGAACCACAAGGGCGAAATACTTAAACAAAAAATAGGTTATGTCTTCTGACAGCTTTTCCGGCGAGGCGTTATGTCCCGGCCTTATTATTATTTCGAACCATTTTTAGCCTCCTGCTTTGTGTTTCAAGGTGCGGTTTTCATCGACACGTCTTGTCAAAGCAGAGATCGTGTCCCCTTATTGCGGGATTCTCATCAATACGGGTTTGGGTAATCCAACCGTGCCGTTTGCATGACCCCTTGGGAATAGGCGAGTTTTAAGGCTCGTGGGGGGACACTCGATATTCACTGCCTTTATAAGAAGATAAGGATCCATCTTTTCACCCCACGCCTTCTTCCTCCTCAGCCCATCCACCCTTGAGCTCCAGCGCCCAAGTCTCAGTCCTTTCCATCCCCAGCGAACACTCCAGCCATGTCCAGATCTGGAGCGCAGGGCGAGTGGATGGCCTCCTCCGTCACAGAGGGGAACATCAATGAACTCCGGGAAGCGGGGTACTTAGCTACGGAAATCGCCCATCGGCTCCCTGCCAAAAAGCAGATCATATCCACCCCGGAGCCTAATGAGAGGGTAGTGTTCATCCCCCACTTCCTTCGCGGACTTGGGTTTCCCCTCCACCCCTTCGTCCACGGGATCATGTTCTATTACAGGCTAGATTTCCACGATCTAGCCCTAAATTCCTTCCTCAACATCTCGGCGTTCATCGTCGTGTGTGAGGTGTTCCTCTGCATTCCCCCCACTTTGGCCTGTGGCTCAAGGTCTTCAACGTGAAGCTTAAAGTGGTCGAGGGTCAACACACAGAGTGTGGCAGTGCCATGGTGAGCAAGCTCCCCAACGTCACCTGGCCCAAGGGGACCTTCGTAGAGACCTTGAAGGGATGGCAACAGGAGCGGTTCTACATCACGGAACCCCTTGACGCCACATGGGCCGCCACTCTTGAGTTCAAATCCGGTCCTCCAATGCGGCTTACATCATGGATTAACAAGGGCCTGGATTGGGCGTCGTCCGACGACGTGATGATGCTGTAGAAGCGCATCAAGAGCATGATGGAGAAGAACACCAGTCTTGCCAACATGATCCAGGTGATGCTTTTTCGCCGGATTCTCCCCTGCCAACGTCGGACTCTCCAAATGTGGGGGTTTGATCCGGCCAGTCCCCGGACCTTGCAGCGGTTCTTTGGCACAACACACGAAGATATATGGAAGCTGCTTTTCAAGGCCCAGAAGTCATGGCCGGAAACGACCGAAGACCTCGGCCTTGACTGCGCTCATCCGGCTACTCCAGTAAGTTTTTTAGATTTCTGAACATATCCTCAACTTGTAGATCTAAGGAGTATGCTAAGCCTTACCCTCCTCGTTCAGGGCTGGACTAAGAAGGCGGAGCGGATCAAGTGCCCGGCTCTACTGCCCGAAGACCCAGCTATTCCTCTTCTGACGAAGATGCTGGTTCCGGCGCCGTACCAGGCACCGGAGAAGAAGGCCAAGAAGAAGGGCAAGGAGGCCAGAAGTGGCCTTCGCCGTAAAGGTACTTCGGACGTAGCATCCGAAGATACCGGAGCTCTCTCCTCCCACGAGGGAGATGAAGACGAAGAGGAAGAGGAGGAGAGCAATTCTCCCCTTAAGGGGGGAAAGAAGAAAAAGGGGGCTTCCATAGACCTAGAGGCGGAGGCGCCCAAGAAGGGGAAGATCTCCCTTTCGGACGATTCGGAATCGGACGCTGAAGCCGTCCTTGAGTGGCACCCCAGGCCGAAGCCACTGGCCGAATCGTAAGTATTCAAAGATACTGTATATATCCAGTTTTTCATAAATTGTAGGATGACCCGTGATCTCCCTCAACAATCATCGTCCTCGGGGAATTTTCTAGCGCCGGAGATGATGGAGAATGAAACACCTCCACGAGCCTCTCCGCCTCATGCTGCGGATGATACCGAGGTGTTGTCCCAAAGGACCTCTCCGGGCCAGCGAGAGGTGCGGAAGGCCGCAGAAATGGTGCCAGAGGGTAATGCCTCGGTTGCCGAAAACATGGGGGGCACAACCTCCATGGAAACTGATGACAGGGGCCCGGACCAGTCCGCCCCCCAGCCGAATACGACTCCGGAAACCCACGTGGCTCCGGAATCGAGTGAGCAGCCCCCTTTGAAGGAGGAGGGAGCTCCGGCTCCACCGACGACCTCCATCAATCCGGAGGCGCCGGATACATTGAGGGAAGCACTTCGACGTGCTTCCATCGTGGAAGTGCACCGTACCCTAATGGGTACGGTGGTTGAGAAGGTTCAGGCCGCAAAAAGTGGGCTGAACGAAGCTTTTACCAGCCTGCTAACAGGCTTTGAGGTATGCGATTTAATATTCTTAGCCGCTTATGCATGTGTAATAATATGCCTGTGTATAGATAGTAGCCCCTGAGACTGTTTGGCTTTTTGACAAAAGGGGCCGGACAGAGGATAAAATATTTCAGAGATAACATACTTGTCTATTTTGGTGAACAGGCTTTGCTGCTAGGAGCTTCAGCCAAGGACGCGGAAGTTTCCGAACTCCAGCGGAAACTGAAGCTGGCTGATGATGAGATCGGCCGTATTAACAAGCAGTTCGATGAGGCCCAAGGTATGCTTTAAAAAGACCCCTTACAAGCCTAAATTGTAATGCAAACTCAGAGTTTAAGCTCATGCGCAACTATGTAAATGATTGTAGGCAACGGGACCGAGGTCGAGGCCCTCAAGAGTGCCCTTGCCGAAGCCAAAGAGGAGGCGAGGGCAAGCAAAGCGGCCGCAGAGAAAGCGGCTGCGGATACGGAGGCCGAAAAGGCCGCCCGCCTTCAGTATGAGGCGAGGGTGACCGAAGTAGAGCAAGCACTCCAGGAGGCCGCCAACAAGTGTGAGTCCTTGGAGGAGAGTAACAAGGCTCAAGCGGCCGAACTCTCCAAGGCTCTTCAAGAGGCGAAGGAGGCGCGGTTCCAGTCCCGGGCAGCTCGTGAGGAGATCAAGCAAGCTGAACAGATAGCGGCTGGTAAGCCTTTTCTTTTACAGAGTATATTCGGTGGTCGAAGATATGCTTTGGTAAATCGACTGTAGAGTGCTCCGGACGCTTTTGCGGATCTCCCGAGGAGTGCTCCTAATGCCGCGTAATATTTCTGGGCCCAAGACGGGAATGCGACGGAGAAGCTCTTCTGGTCGCAGTACTTGGCGCCGGAGCGACCAGCACTACTGAACAATCAGATGATGAAGCGGGCGGAGCTGCATAGGATGTCTGGTTTGGCCATGAAGGACATCATAGTCCGGCTATGGCCGGCCGGACCCATTCTGAGCAGTTACTTTGGCCTGGTTAAGCGGCTTGGCGATGCCTTGCCCCGAGTAGAGGCGGTGAACCGCTCGGCATGCATAGAAGGTGCGCGGATGGCTTTTTCCCGTGTCAAAATGCACTGGGCGAAAATGAAGGCCGCCACCGTGGCGGTTGAGGGTCTGCCTGGAGGCAAAGACCACCGCAATCCGGAGTGCTATTTCGAAGACGTCCTCGAGGGTGCCCGTTTGATAGAGGGTCAATGCTCGAAGGACATCATGTTTGAGTAGATGTATTCGGACTACCCGGACAATGTATTATAAACCAAGGCTGCGTAATATATTTTATGCATTTATCTGAGCTACTTCACTCCTGTGTGGCCGTATATTATTATTCTGAAAGTTTGCGAGTCGTCGGCTTCAGCCCCCATGTAGATACCATGGGGGTGTTCGGGATAACGTGTAGTCACTCTTGACCCAACGTCTTGGTCCGTGAAGGAGGTGATTTACGTAGTGAACCAAGAAATCAGACTATGCGGCTTTAGCACTTTCTCTTAGCCATAGGAGTGTAACAATGAGACTGTAAGGTAGCCCCTGGTATGTATGCGGCTATCCGGACTTGGATGCCTTAAGCGCGTGACTGGAAAGAGCCAGTCCTTCATGTAGTACGAAAAAAATCGCTAGAGATTTAGTAAGTCGCCGAATTGCTGACCAGCTCTCGCCGCATCATGACAGTCAGTTTTCGGCTTTCTCTATTGAGGTGCTTAACCGGACGAACCAGAAACACAATCGCAGTAGTTCTCCCATTACTATCTTAGCCGAACTAGCGGAACGTAAGGTAGCAAACACAGGAGTCGGGCAACCCTACTGTTGACCAAAGACATGATTCGGAGCCGATGCATATACTGCAGTATTCGGGACGCCGAAGTCTACTCTGAGAGTATTCGAACTTTTCTGTTTTTGCAAGTATGTATGGCTGAATAGAGCCCCTGGCGATTTAAGTCGTACCAAGGTGTATATGCCAATCTGACGTAAAAAAGGGGAAAACAGATTAAGAAATAAGCCGATACTTAAAAAGGTTGGGCGGAATTGTTTCCATTGTAGTCTGATTGATACGTCAAGACGTATTTTTACACAAGATGCCATAAGCATCGAGGCCACGTCTGCGCCCCTTTTTGCCTTGGTGTATAATCCTTCGAGAGGCTCAACAATCAAGTATGCATGAGGGGCCTAGAAAGGGGCCCTTGTTACCACCAGAAATTGATGTGGGTTGTAAAGAGTCCTGAAAAATAAAAACAAGAAGAAAAAGGTGGAAAATTATGAAGGTCCGGATGGGGTCGAACCATACCGTGGACCTTATGTTTAGCCTGCCTCCGACCTTGCCCATGGTATCTTTAGTGTGTAGTTATGTACGCGCGGTACATATGCCGCTATCAGGTTGGGGCTTTGTCGGAGGCCGAATTGGTAATCTAGCTCTGGACGAGCCGGACTGTCAATCTGCAGGGTAGACCGGACCCGTTTGACAGTGTCCGGGGGCTTGGCTGCCGATTTAGTTTTTGGCTCAATAAGGCCACCCTGTACTTCAACTGCAAGGGTCGTGGTATGCTCCTCAGTACGGAGGGAGCGCTCTGTGTTTCCATTTACTGTAATAACGCCACGGGTTCCAGGCATTTCGAGCTTTAAGTAAGCATAATGCAGGACCGCATTAAAGTGGGTGAAGGCGGTTCTTTCCCCTCGGGATCATTAAACCGTTTTGACCTTGGGGGGAATTTGTTCTGTCCTTCTGTGTTCAATGGGCGAGGCTCTTCATCATTTTCCTCGCTGGGCGGCCCTTTCCCCTTGTGTTCGGCGTTGAGCTTGTCGGCCCGCTTAAAGACCCAACAGTTCCTGTTGGTATGATTGGCAGGTTTATCGAGGGTGCCATGAATCTAGCAAAGTCGATCGAGTATTCTGTCCAAACTAGACAGACCATCTCTGTTTACTTTGAATGGCCTCTTCCGCTGACCGGGTTTAGAGCCACTGAATCCGGCGTGGACCACCGTGTCTGCAGTATCTTCGTCCTTGCTTCGACGCTTGTGCTTGTTGCGTCGTGGCTTGCCATTGTCGTCCCTGGCTTCGGAAGTGCCAGGGTCGCTGGTGCTATTGCTTCTACGAGCTAGCCAGATGTCTTCTCCCGCGCAAAAGCGGGTCATAAGTGCGGTGAGGGCTGCCATGGACTTCGGCTTTTCTTGGCCGAGGTGTCGGGCGAGCCACTCGTCTCGGACGCTGTGTTTAAAGATAGCGAGGGCTTCGGCGTCTGGACAATCCACAATTTTGTTCTTTTTTTATTAAGAACCTGGTCCAGAGTTTCCGGGCTGATTCTCCGGGTTGCTGGACTATGTGACTAAGGTCATCGGCGTCTAGAGGCCGAACATAGGTACCTTGGAAGTTGTCTCTAAAGGCATCCTCCAAGTCTTCCCAGCTGCCAATAGAATTTTCTGGGAGGCTGTTTAACCAGTGCAGTGCTGGTCCCTTTAATTTGAGCGAGAGGTATTTGATGGCATGGAGATCATCACCGTGAGCCATGTGAATGTGGAGAAGAAAATCTTCGATCCATACTGCGGGATTCGTTGTACCATCGTATGATTCTAGGTTCACGGGTTTAAACCCTTCTGGGAACTGGTGTTCCATCACCTCATCGGTGAAGCATAAGGGGTGTGCGGCGCCTCTGTATCGGGCGATGTCGCGGCGCAGTTCGGATGAAGTCCGGATGCGGTTTTCGGCCCGGGTGAGGTTGTGCTTGTTTCGCCAGGCCTGATGGCCGTCCTCTCGCGTTGGAGTGTGCCCACTTGATCCATAGATTGATCTTGTCTGACCGGCTCTATTGTTCAGGTCCTTGCGTAGGTCGTAGGTATAGCCCGGGGCCATTGCCTCCTTGCCTTGACGGCGGGGTGGCGCGGGCTTGTGTTCGACATGAGTAGCCGGTCTGTCCCGTCCGCGTGGTAGGCGGTCGGGTTCGTCAGCAGTTTTATGCTTTGGCGGTATTGGCTCAAGGGCCTCGTCGTCAAATTGTGGTAGTATCTTGCGCTTCTGGTAACTCTTAGTTGGGCGTTCGAGGCCGTATTCCTCTGCTGGCAGGACATTAGTCCATCTATCATTGAGTAAATCATGTTCAGCTTGAAGCTGTTGTCGGTGTCAAAACCGGCGGATCTCGGGTAGGGGGTCCCGAACTGTGCATCTAAGGTCGATGGTAACAGGAGACATGGGACACAATGTTTACCCAGGTTCGGGCCCTCTCTATGGAGGTAATACCCTACTTCCTGCTTGATTGATCATGATGAATATGAGTATTACAAGAGTTGATCTACCACGAGATCGTATGGCTAAACCCTAGAGGTCTAGCTTGTATGACTGTGGTAATGAGTATTTGGTCCTATAGACCTAACCCTCCGGTTTATATAGACACCGGAGGGATCTAGGGTTACATAAGGCTGGTTACAGAGAAAGGAATCTTCATGTTCGATCGCCAAGCTTTCCTTCCACGCCAAGGAGAGTCCCATCCGGACACGGGTAGAGTCTTCGGTCTTCGTATCTACACAGCCCATCAGTCCGACCCATGGCTAACAGGCCGGACGCCCGAGGACCCCTTAGTCCAGGACTCCCTCAGTAGCCCCCAAACCAGGCTTCAATGACGAGGTGCCCGGCGCGTAGATTGTCTTCGGCATTGCAAGGCGGGTTCCTCCTCCGATGACTTCAAAGTAATGTACCCGGCCTTCCATTTAATGTCGTACCCCTCGGCTTCTATGCGTCAACAGCTTCAGCTTCCACGTGTTGAGCAAATGCGAGAGGTCAGAATATTTTTGCATATAACACCCTAGCCACGATAAAAGAGCATCTATTTAAAGAGATTGGATCCCAGATCCATTCGGCACCACGCGGAAAAAATCCTCAGAGATTGCTACAAAAGGCCACCCCAACATGGCAAGCGCTCCCAGCTCCTCCTCCCGTCCTTGAAGACCAGAAAAAGGCGAGTGGGAGAGGTGCTCCATATCCCATGATCAGCTGGAGAAGCTGCAAACAGAGGGATTTCTTCCCCCCGCAGATCTAGTCCTTGTTTGAGCAGGATTGACCGTCTTCAATGGCGGGGCTTAGGCTAAAGATTTCCCCAATCCCTCCGGGGGGAACGAGTGTGTTTTGTCCCTTATCTGCTAAGAGGTGTCGGATTTCCAATTCATCCATTCCTCCGCGGGCTTCTGGAGTATTATGGCCTCCAACTGCACAACTTTACTCCGGCTTCCATCCTGCACATCGCGGGCTACATTGCCCCTTTGCGAGCTATTCCTGGGTTGTGAGGCCCATTTTGAATTATGGAGAAAGTTGTTCTGTCTCGTCCCACGCAACCACAAGGGATCAATATTTGAAGTGGGCAGAGCCGAAATATGGCGCATCGCCGGGACCGGATACCTATCCGGCACACCAAAGAAGGCACCCAAAGAGTGGTCGTCCAAATGGATCTATATTGAGGACGTCGCACTTCCAGACCCAGTTCGGAGGGGTCTCCCTGAGTTTGCAAGAGTTCCTTTGAAGAAGCGCCACAGTTGGTGAGGGAGTCCTGGATTAGGGGGGTCCTCGGACAGCCGGACTATATCCTTTGGCCGGACTGTTGGACTATGAAGATACAAGATTGAAGACTTCGTCCCGTGTCCGGATGGGACTCACCTTGGCGTGGAAGGCAAGCTTGGTGATACGGATATGTAGATCTCCTCCCTTGTAACCGACTCTCTGTAACCCTAGCCCCCTCCGGTGTCCATATAAACCGGAGGGCTTAGTCCGTAGGACAACAAGAATCATGCCATAGGCTAGCTTCTAGGGTTTAGCCTCCACGATCTCGTGGTAGATCAACTCTTGTAATACTCATATCATCAAGATCAATCAAGCAGGAAGTAGGGTATTACCTCCATCGAGAGGGCCCGAACCTGGGTAAACATTGTGTCCCCCGCCTCCTGTTACCATCCGACTTAGACGCACAGTTCGGGACGCCCTACCCGAGATCCGCCGGTTTTGACACCGACATTGGTGCTTTCATTGAGAGTTCCACAGTTCCGTCACCATAAGGTTTGATGGCTCCTTCGATCATCGGCAATGATGCGATCCAGGGTGAGGTTTTCCTCCCCGGACAGATCTTCGTATTCGGCGGCTTTGTACTGCGGGCTAACTCTCTTGGCCATCTAGAGCAGATCGATAGCTACGCCCCTGGCCATCAGGTCAGGTTTGGAAACTTGAACTATACTGCCGACATCCGCAGAGACTTGATCTTCGACGGATTCGAGCCCATGTCAGGTGCGCCGCACGATCACGACAAGCATGATTTAGCTCTACCGTCGGACAGTGTTCGGGAGATCACACCTGCAACTACTCCGGCCCTCAATCCAGAACAAATTGCGCCATCTGTGGACGGGTGGATGGACCCCGGCACGGAGGCCGCACACTCAGTGGCGATAGCGCCGAATACTGACTTCACCTCCTACGAGACCCGTGTTGCCGAATCGTTGGATTTGTCCCCGGCCACGGACTCCGAGCCGCTTGTGTCCGTGCCCATCAAATCCGATTGGGCACCGATCATGGAGTTTACCTCCGCGGATATCTTTCAGCACTCGCCTCTTGGCGACGTACTAAACTCGTTGAAGTCTCTCTCCCTGTCGGGAGATCCTTGGCCGAACTATGTCCGGCTAGAATGGGATGCGGACGACAGAGAAATTCACTCCCCACCCACCACCCACTTAGTTGCCACTGTCGACGATTTAACCGACATGCTCGACTTCGGCTCCGAAGACATCGACGGTATGGACGACGATGCAGGAGACGAACAAGAACCACCACCCATAGGGCACTGGACTGCCACCTCATCGTATGACATATACATGGTGGACACCCCCAAAGAAGGGGATGGCGATAAGACAACGGAGAATAATCACTCCAAGAAGCAACCCAAGCACCGACGTCAGCGGCGCCGCTCTAAGTCTCGCCATAGCAAAAGCAGCCATACCGGCACAAGAGACAATAACGCTCCGGATAGTGTCGAAGACGACGATAATCCCCTCCAGCCAGACCTCGAGCGGGAGGATGAACAAGCTAGCCCTCCGGAACAGGCAGTAAACGGAGAATCAGAGGATGACAATCACTTGCCTCTCTCCGAAGAGGAAGTGAGCCTCGACGACGAAGAATTTGTCGTGCCTGAGGATCCCGTCGAGCAGGACCGCTTGAAGCGCTGGCTTATAGCCACAGCAAACAGCCTGAAGAAAAAGCAACAACAGCTTCGAGCCGATCAAGATCGGCTAGCGGATAGATGGACTGAAGTCCTGGCAGCCGAGGAATACGAACTCGAGCGCCCAACCAAGAGTTACCCAGAGCGCAGGTTGCTACCTCAACTCGAGGAGGAAGCATTGAAACCTACATCACCAGCGTATGATGCGGCTGATCGGCCACCTCGTGGCCGAGATAGAGAGGCATTTCAGCCCGAAGTCCAGCCCGCACCCCGCCGCCATTCAAACAAAAATACCAAGGCCCGGGGCAACACGCGGGACCTGCGAGACGTAATGGAAAACAAAACAAAACATGCAAGGTCGATATACGAATCACGGGGTCGCACCCCAACACGTGACGATGATCGTCACGCCGGATACACTAAAAACAAATCCGGCCGGGCCGAACATAGCAGACAAGAACTGCGTCGTGATATAGCCCGGCACAGAGCCGCCGCACACCCCCTATGCTTCACTGATGAAGTAATGGACCACGAATTCCCAGAAGGGTTTAAACCCGTAAACATTGAATCATATGATGGTACTACAGACCCCGCGGTATGGATAGAAGACTTCTTCCTCCACATTCACATGGCCCGCGGGGATGACCTACATGCCATCAAGTATCTCCCGCTAAAACTCAAAGGGCCGGCTCGGCATTGGCTTAATAGCTTGCCGGCAAACTCCATCGGAAATTGGGAGAGCCTGGCAGATGCATTCTTGGACAATTTCCAGGGCACTTATGTGCGACCGCCGGATGCTGACGATTTAAGTCATATAACTCAGCAGCCAGGGGAATCGGCAAGGAAATTCTGGACCCGGTTCCTAACTAAGAAAAACCAAATTGTCGACTGTCCGGATGCAGAGGCCTTAGCGGCATTTAAACATAACATCCATGACGAATGGCCCGCCCGACACCTCGGTCAAGAGAAGCCAAAATCCATGGCAGCCCTCACGACACTTATGACCTGCTTTTGCGCGGGCGAAGATAGCTAGTTGGCTCGTAGTTACAATACAACAAGCAAGCCTGGCACATCAAAGGCCAGGGATAGCAACGGCGAACCACGACGCAACAAACAAAAGCGCCGCAAATATGGTGAAAACGCCAAAGATACGGCAGTCAATGCCGGATTCAGGGGCTCAAAGTCCGGTCAGCGGAAGGGGCCACTCAAAAATAATAATTCGGGTCCATCCAGTTTGGACCGCATACTCGCTCGCCAATGCCAAATTCATGGCACCCGAGGAGCGCCAGCCACCCATACCAATAGAGAATGCTGGATCTTCAAACAACACGGCAGGGCAAGCGCCAAAGATGGAGAAGGGGCGTCCCAAACCGATGATGGCGACGAAGAGCCCAGATCACCGAATACGGGAAGGAAAAAGAAATTTCCCCCGCATATTCAATCGGTGAATGTGCTAAATACCACCCAAATTACCAGCTCGGACCGGATATGCACCCTTAGGGATGCCGACTTAACGGAACTAGTCGTCCCACAATATAAACTAGGGCCGGTCACCTTCAACCGCACGGATCGTCCGGTTAACGCCAATCATGGCAATCCAACCGCACTGGTCCTCGACCCAATAATAGACGGGTTCCACCTCACTCGAGTCCTTATGGACGGAGGCAGCAGCCTAAATCTGCTTTACCAGGACACAGTGCGCAAGATGGGCACCGATCATTCGGTGATCAAACCCACTAAAGCCACTTTCAGAGGCATTATACCAGGTGTGGAAGCCAGCTGTACATGCTCCATTACCCTTGAGGTAGTCTTCGGATCACTAGAAAATTACCGTACCGAAGAGTTAATCTTCGAAATCGTCCCTTTCCGCAGTGATTATCAGGCACCTCGGACAAACCGCGTTCGCTCGATTCAACGCGGTGCCACATTATGCCTACCGTAAGCTCAAGATGCCCGGTCCATGCGGCGTCATCATGGTCAATGGCAAGGCTGAACCTTCCCCCGGCACAAACAAATACACCACTGCATTAGTAGCAGAAGCAACGAGCAGCACCTTGCAGCCGAACCTCGAGTCGATGTCCAGGCTCCCGAACACCGTCAAGGGACCCCGAACTGCTTCGCGGAAGGATAGCCCGGCTCGTCCAGAGCTCAATTAAACACTTCGGCGAAGGCCAGGACAGGCCGAGCTCAGCGGCTCAACCGCTCTCCGGCACGCAAATATTTCTTACATTTCCTTCGCAGGTTCACCTTTGCGCCGACCAGGACGGGCTATACGGAGGCAGCTTGATCGCGCAAGGGAATCCTTAGACATTCCCCGCAATGACCATCCGGCTATATCACGGATCCGCACTCAGCTTCTTCCCCCCTGGTCTCAGCAGGTTCCGCAATCATATTCCCTTTCTATCACATTACTTGTACTCATACGCATAGACGTACTATTCAAATACAACATGTGGATTTATATGACATTTACCTGATGTTATTTCTGATCGAAATTCTTTTGTCAAGTGGCATCCGTACACGGTGATATGCCTTAAAATAGGCCAGGGGCTTCGTTTTACCCATAACACGGCAATAAAGTCTGAACACCTTCATGGAAGTTTGGCACCCCGAACCTATAGCATTATATGCATCAGCTCCGAATCATTTCTTGGGTCAATAGTTGGGTTTGCCCAGCTCCCATGTTTTGGTACCTTACGTTCCGCTATATCGGCTAAGGTAGCACTGGGAGAACTACTGCGATTGTGTCCCGGTTCTTCCGGACGACCACCTCAGTAGAGAAAGCCGAAAACTGACTGTCATGATACGGCGAGAGCTGGTCAGCTGTTCGAGAGGTTGTAAAATCTTTAAGGATTTCTCCCGCATAATGCCATAACCAATGCAGCGTGCGATGGATCGGTTTTTTCTCCGATCAGGTGCTTACAGAGCCCCTCGTACGGTCTCCCGAACACCAGGGGCTGCGCCTACCTTACTAAAGCTCCTATGGCTAAGTGATAGTGATAAAGCCCTATAGTCCGATTTCCTGGTTCGTTGAGCTGAGCACCTCCTTCGAAGGACCCAAAACTGGGATAAAGAGTGCTCAGGTTTATCCTGAACACCCCCGTACTTCTTACGTGGGGGCAGAAGCCGACGACTGGCCAACTCTTAGATTTAACATATAAAACGGCCGCACAGGAGGGTAAACTTTTATATAACAGGAAATAAATCAATGACCTTGTTCAAACATTACAAAGGACAACATGATTTGCACTCATGGGAATATAATGTCCTTGGTACATAGCTCCGCTGCAAGGTAGGATCCTTTCCGGACACTCTCATAATACAATTCAGGCTTGCGGTGCTCCTTCCCCTCTGTCGGTCCTTCGGTCATCAGCTTTTCAGCATCCATCTTCCCACAGTGCACCTTTGCGCGGGCGAAGATCATTCGCGCACCTTCTATACAGACCGACCGCTTGATGACGTCAAGTCGAGGACAAGCGCTTACAAGCCGCTTCACGAGCCCGAAATAGCTGCTTGGAATCGGCTCGGCAGGCCATAGCCGGATAACCAAATCTTTCATGGCTAGTTCCGCCGCCTTATGCAGTTCGATCAGCTGTTTCAGTTGATCGGCAAAAGGCACCGGATAACTCAGCGCCAAATAATGCGACCAAAAGAGCTTATCTGCGGTGTTCCTTTCTTCGGCTCGGTAGAATTGGGCGGCATCTGATATGCTGCGAGGTAGCTCGACAAATACCCCTGAGAAATCCGGATTCAAAATTAGAAACATAGTTTTCCCCTCAAATACTTGCTTTACATGGAAAAAGCCTTACCCGCCGCGATCTTTCTCGCCTCTTGGATCCCCTGCAGGGCGCTTTGGGTTCCCCCCCGGGCATCGCTCATGGCCTGATGCGCCTTGGTGAGTTCGGATTCTTTCTCCGTTAAACTCTGCTCCAAGGTCTCGCATTTCCTTACGGCCTCTTGCAGCTCCTGCTCAGCTTTAATAACCCTGGCCTCGTGCTTCTCACGAAGAGTCCGCTCTGTGGCTGCCTTTTTCTCGGCCTCGGCCACGGCCTTTTTAAGGGCCCGACTTCGGTCACAATCCCTAGCACAAATTATGAAGCTTATTTCATACTGAAAATTCATTCGCAATAAACGCGAGCAAAGCTTGTGCATACCTTGTTTATCTCTCAACTGCATTCTCAATTGGCCAAGATCTTCTATGGCCCGCTCTAGACTTTGATTCAGTCCGGAGATCTCCGCAGTACGAGAGGCAACAGCCGCTACAGACGCCTGCTTATAACAGAAGAGAAATCAATATCATTCAATGAGTCTTCCTGCGATCATAAATTCGATCCCCTGTCCGGTTCTTTCTTTCACCGAACAGTGTATCAGGGGCTACTATCTATACTATGACACTCTTCGACAACTCATAAAACATACCTCAAAGCCTCTTATAAGGCTGATACAGGCTTCGTCCAGTCCACTCTCAGTTGACTGAATCTTCTCAATCACCGCACCCATAAGGGCACGGTGTTCATCAACGATGGAGGCATTTTTCAACGCCACCAACAAAGCATCCGACACTTCTGGTTGGACAGAGGTCGCCGATGGAACAGGCACGCCCCCTCCAGCCGAGCGAGGCTGCCTGCTTGATTCTGGAGCCGTATAGGTCTTTGGAATTGCATCCGGCTGGGAGCCGAAGTCAGGATCGCCCCCACCATCAGCTCCCATGGGAATCTTTTCCCCCACATGTCCGGCCCCTGAGGTTTGACCTCCAGGCGCCGCCTTCATGGTTTTTCCCTTTCCTCCTTGGCCGGGGTCCTTCTGGGACGAAGCCTCGGTGTTATGCACCTGTTTGGAGGAAGGGGCCTTTGGGGGCGTCCCGCTCTCCATAGCATTTGAGCTCAGCAAGTCTTCTGATGAGGATTGTTTGGTACGGGACCTCGCCGGACTACAAAAAATATGGCTTAGGTTAAAATACAATGCCACGATAAGTCCGGACGCTTAAAACATACTCGGATTTTATATACTTACGAGTTCACCAGGGGCTGGGCCCTGGGATCCCATGTCGGGCCGCTGTCGGCGGCGGCAGTGGACTCCTCCTAAAGAGGAGCCTTTCCCCTTTTGGGCAGCTCGGCCTCCAAATGTACGGAGGCCGTCCTCTTCTTTCTTCCCCCCGCAGCGGATTCATCTTCCTCCTCCTCCTCGTCCTCTTCGGAGGCGGAATGGGCATTGGAGCCTTCGGATATTGTGTCCGAAGTGCCGCGGCGACGAAGGCCGCCCCGGGTCTTTTTGGCCTCCTTCTCGGCCGTCTTCTTCGGCACCTTGTAAGGCGTCGGGACCAGCATCTTCGTCAGAAGTGGGATGGCCGGTTCTTCGGGCAGCGGGGCCGGACAATGGATCCGCTCTGCCTTCTTCGTCCAGCCCTGGGAGAGTTGTATAAAACACGTTAAGCACTTCCTTTGGGTTCAGCGGGTAGAAAAGTTTGATAACTCACCGAACTTACAGGGCGGGACAGTTGGTACCCGCGGTCCTCGGCGGAGTCCGGCCACGATTTGCTGGACTTGAAAAGCACCTTCCAAATATCCTTGTGCGAGGAGCCAAAAAGCTCCCATAAATTGCAAGTCCGGTGCTGACAAGGCAAGATCCGGCAAACTAACATCACCTAGACCACATTGACAAGTTCAATGTTCTTGTCTCCCATATCTTCAACGCGCGTCTGGAGCACCGACAGTTCATCGGATGAGGACCAGTCCAAGCCTTTCTTGAGCCAGGATGTAAGCCGCAGGGGGGCGCCGGATCGGAACTTGGGAGAGGCGGCCCACTCTGTGCCGCGGGGCTCGGTGATATAAAACCACTACTGTTGCCACTCCTTGACAGAATCATTAAAGGTTCCCGTTGGGCATCTTGTTCACCATGGCTCCCCCGCACTCGGTGTGCTCGCCGCCCACCACCTTGGGCTTCACATTAAAAATCTTCAGCCATAAACCGAAGTGTGGCGAAATGCGGAGAAAAGCCTCGCACACGACAATGAATGTCGATATGTTGAGGAAGGAATTAGGAGACAGATCGTGAAGATCGATCCCATAATAATACATGATGCCCCGAACGAACGGGTGGAGGGGAAACCCTAGCCCGCGGACAAAGTGAGGGAGGAATACAACCCTCTCGTGGGGTTCCGGAGTAGGGACGATTTGTCCCGCCGTCGGGAGACGGTGGCTGATTTTCTTGGCCAGGTACCCGGCCTCCCGAAGCTTTTTGATATCCTTCTCTCGGATGGTAGAGGCCATCCATTTGCCTCCTGCTCCGGATCCAGACATCTTCGGAAGACCTTTTGTGGGCAGAGAAGACGAACGCTTGGGCGCTGGAGCTTGAGCGGAAGGGAATGAATCGGGAAGTAGAAAGCATGGGTGCGAAAGGGAGTCCTTATCCCCTTATAAAGGCAGCGGGGATTCTGCGCCTTCCCACTTGCCTGGTAAAACCTCTTATTCCCCAAGCGTCGTAATTGATGGCGCGGTTGGGTTACCCACACCCGTATTGATGAGAAACCCGTGATAAGGGGACACGATCTCTGCTTCGACAAGACGTGCCAAGGAAACCGCCTTGCAATACGTGATATGGCTGGTCGTGAAAAACGGTTCGAATAATGACCGGGCCGTGGTGTGATGTCATGCTGCAAAATGCGTCAGCAGATTAGATTTGTGGAAATGTTATTCTCTCTATGGTGGTATGTGGAATTTGTTTTGCAGAGCCGGACACTGTCCTTGTGTTCAAAATCTTCTATGGAGTATTCGGAGGAGGAACCCGCCTTGCAATGCCGAAGACAATCTGCGCACCGGACTAATCATCATTGAAGCCTGGTTCACGGGATACTGAGGGAGTCCTGGATTAGGGGGTCCTCGGACAGCCGGACTATATCCTTTGGTCGGACTGTTGGACTATGAAGATATAAGATTGAAGACTTCGTCCTGTGTCCGGATGGGACTCACCTTGGCGTGGAAGGCAAGCTTGGCGATACGGATATGTAGATCTCCTCCCTTGTAACCGACTCTGTGTAACCCTAGCTGTCAGTGTCAAAACCGGCGGATCTCGGGTAGGGGGTCCCGAACTGTGCGTCTAAGGCGGATGGTAACAGGAGGCGGGGGACACAATGTTTACCCAGGTTCGGGCCCTCTCGATGGACGTAATACCCTACTTCCTGCTTGATTGATCTTGATGATATGAGTATTATAAGAGTTGATCTACCATGAGATCGTAGAGGCTAAACCCTAGAAGCTAGCCTATGGTATGATTGTTGTTGTCCTACGGACTAAACCCTCCGGTTTATATAGACACCGGAGGGGGCTAGGGTTACACAGAGTCGGTTACAAGGGAGGAGATCTACATATCCGTATTCCAAGCTTGCCTTCCACGCCAAGGAGAGTCCCATCCGGACACGGGACGAAGTCTTCAATCTTGTATCTTCATAGTCCAACAGTCCGGCCAAAGGATATAGTCCGGCTGTCCGAGGACCCCCTAATCCAGGACTCCCTTAGTAGCCCCTGAACCAGGCTTCAATGACGATGAGTCTGGCGCGCAGATTGTCTTCGGCATTGCAAGGCGGGTTCCTCCTTCGAATACTCCATAGAAGATTTTGAACACAAGGATAGTGTCTGGCTCTGCAAAACAAATTCCACATACCATCGTAGAGAGAATAACATTTCCACGAATCTAATCTGCCGACGCGTTTTGCAGCATGACATCACACCACGGCCCAATCATTATTTGAACCATTTTTCACAACCAGCCACTTCACATATTGCGAGGCGGTTTCCTTGGCACGTCTTGTCGAAGCAGAGATCGTGTCCCCTTATCACGGGATTCTCATCAATACGGTTGTGGGTAACCCAACCGCGCCATCAATTACGGCGCTTGGGGAATAAGAGGTTTTACCAGGCAAGTGGGAAGGCACAGAATCCCTGCTGCCTTTATAAGGGGATAAGGACTCCCTTTCGCACCCATGCTTCCTACTTCCCGATTCATTCCCTTCCGCTCAAGCTCCAGCGCCCAAGCGTTTGTCTTCTCTGCCCACAAAAGGTCTTCCGAAGATGTCCCAATCTGGAGCAGGAGGCAAATGGATGGCCTCTACCGTCCGAGACAAGGATATCAAAAAGCTTCGGGAGGCCGGGTACCTGGCCAAGAAAATCAGCCACCGTCTCCCGATGGTGGGACAGATCGTCCCTACTCCGGAACCCCATGAGAGGGTTGTATTCCTCCCTCACTTTGTCCGCGGGCTAGGGTTTCCCCTCCACCCGTTCGTTCGCGGCATCATGTATTATTATGGGATCGATCTTCACGATCTGTCCCCTAATTCCTTCCTCAACATCTCGACATTCATTGTCGTGTGCGAGGCTTTTCTCCGCACTTCGGTTTATGGCTGAAGATTTTTAATTTGAAGCCCAAGGTGGTGGGCGGCGAGCATGCCGAGTGCGGGGGTGCCATGGAGAGCAAGATGCCCAACATCATATGGCCAACGGGAACCTTTAATGATTCTGTCAAGGAGTGGCAACAGCAGTGGTTTTATATCACTGAGCCGCGCGGCATAGAGTGAGCCGCCTTTCCCGAGTTCTGATCCGGCGCCCCCCTGCGGCTTACATCCTGGGTCAAGAAAGGCCTGGACTGGTCTTCGTCCGACGAACTGTCGGTGCTCCAGACGCGCGTTGAAGATATGGGAGACAAGAACATTGAACTTGTCAATGTGGTCCAGGTGATGTTTGTTCGCAGGATCTTGCCTTGTCAGCACCGGACTTGCAATTTATGGAAATTTGGTCCGGCCAGGCACCAAACCTTGCGAGAGCTTTTCAGTTCCTCGCACAAGGATATTTGAAAGGTGCTTTTCAAGTCCAGCAAATCGTGGCCAGACACCGCCGAGGACCGCGGGTACCAACTTCCCGCCCTGCAAGTTCGGTGAGTTATCAAACTTTTCTACCCGCGTAACCCAAAGGAAGCGCTTACGTGTTTTATACAACTCTCGCAGGGCTGGACGAAGAAGGCGGAGCGGATCCATTATCCGGCCCCGCTGCCCGAAGAACCGGCCATGCCACTTCTGACGAAGATGCTGGTCCAGGCGCCTTACAAGGTGCCGAAGAAGACGGCCGAGAAGGAGTCAAAAAAGACCCGGGGCGGCCTTCGTCGCCGTGGCACTTCGGACACAATATCTGAAGGCTCCAATGCCTATTCTGCCTCCGAAGAGGATGAGGAGGAGGAGGAAGATGAATCCCCTGCGGGGGGAAGAAAGAAGAGGACGGCCTCCGTACACTTGGAGGTCGAGCCGCCCACAAGGGGAAAGGCTCCTCTTCCGGAGGAGTCCACTGCCGCCGCCGACAGTGGCCCGGCATGGGATCCCAGGGCCCAGCCCCTGGTGAACTCGTAAGTATATAAAATCCGAGTACGTTTTAGGCGTCCGGACTCATTGTGGCTTAGTATTTTAACCTAAGCCATATTTTTGTAGTCTGGCGAGGTCCCGTACCAAACAATCCTCATCAGAGGACTTGCTGAGCTCAAATGCTATGGAGAGCGGGACGCCCCCAAAGGCCGCTTCCTCCAAACAGGTGCATAACACCGAGGCTTCGTCCCAGAAGGACCCCGGCCAAGGAGGAAAGGGAAAAACCGTGAAGGTGGCGCCTGGAGGTCAAACCTCAGGGGTCGGACACGTGGGGGAAAAGATTCCCATGGGAGGTGACGGCAGGGGCGATCCTGAGTTCGGCTCCCAACCGGATGCGATTCCAGAGACCTATACGGCTCCAGAATCAAGCAGGCAGCCTCGCTCGGCTGGAGGGGGCGTGCCTGTTCCATCGGCGACCTCTGTCCAACCAGCAGTGTCGGATGCTTTGTTGGTGGCGTTGAAAAATGCCTCCATCGTTGATGAACACTGTGCCCTTATGGGTGCGGTGATTGAGAAGATTCAGTCAACTGAGAGTGGACTGGACGAAGCCTGTATCAGCCTTATAAGAGGCTTTGAGGTATGTTTTATGAGTTGTCGAAGAGTGTCATAGTATAGATAGTAGCCCCTGATACACTGTTCGGTGAAAGAAAGAACCGGACAGGGGATCGAATTTATGATCGCAGGAAGACTCATTGAATGATATTGATTTCTCTTCTGTTATAAGCAGGCGTCTGTAGCGGCTCCTGCCTCTCGTACTGCAGAGATCTCCGGACTGAATCAAAGTCTAGAGCGGGCCATGGAAGAACTTGGCCAATTGAGAATGCAGTTGAGAGATAAACAAGGTATGCACAAGCTTTGCTCGCGTTTATTGCGAATGAATTTTCAGTATGAAATAAGCTTCGTAATTTGTGCTAGGGATTGTGACTGAAGTCGAGGCCCTTAAAAAGGCCGTGGCCGAGGCCGAGAAAAAGGCAGCCACAGAGCGGACTCTTCATGAGAAGCACGAGGCCAGGGTTATTAAAGCTGAGTAGGAGCTGCAAGAGGCCGTAAGGAAATGCGAGACCTTGGAGCAGAGTTTAACGGAGAAAGAATCCGAACTCACCAAGGCGCATCAGGCCACCAGCGATGCCCGGGCGGAAACCCAAAGCGCCCTGCAGGGGATCCAAGAGGCAAGAAAGATCGCGGCGGGTAAGGCTATTTCCATGTAAAGCAAGTATTTGAGGGGAAAACTATGTTTCTAATTTTGAATCCGGATTTCTCAGGGGTATTTGCCGAGCTACCTCGCAGCATATCAGATGCCGCCCAATTCTACCGAGCCGAAGAAAGGAACACCGCAGATAAGCTCTTCTGGTCGCAGTATTTGGCGCCGAATTATCTGGTGCCTTTTGCCGATCAACTGAAACAGCTGATCGAACTGCATAAGGCGGCGGAACTAGCCATGAAAGATTTGGTTATCCGGCTATGGCCTGCCGAGCTGATTCCAAGTAGCTACTTCGGGCTCGTGAAGCGGCTTGTAAGCGCTTGCTCTCGACTTGACGTCATCAAGCGGTCGGTCTGTATAGAAGGTGCGCGAATGGCCTTCGCCCGCGCAAAGGTGCACTGGGGGAAGATGGATGCTGAAAAGCTGATGACCGAAGGACCGCCAGAGGGGAAGGAGCACCGCAAGCCTGAATTGTATTATGAGAGTGTCCGGAAAGGATCCTACCTTGCAGCGGAGCTATGTACCAAGGACATTATATTCCCATGAATGCAAATCATGTTGTCCTTTGTAATGTTTGAACAAGGTCATTGATTTATTTCCTGTTATATAAAAGTTTACCCTCCTGTGCGGCCGTTTTATATGTTAAATCCGAGAGTTGGCCAGTCGTCGGCTTCTGCCCCCACGTAAGAAGTACGGGGTTGTTCGGGATAAACCTGAGCACTCTTTATCCCAGTTTTGGGTCCTTCGAAGGAGGTGCTCAGCACAACGAACCAGGCAATCGGACTATAGGGCTTTATCACTTTCACTTAGCCATAGGAGCTTTAGTAAGGTAGGCGCAGCCCCTGGTGTTCGGAAGACCGTACTAGGGGCTCTGTAAGCACCTGATCGGAGAAAAAACCGATCCATCGCACGCTGCATTGGTTATGGCATTATGCAGGAGAAATCCTTAAAGATTTTATGACCTCTCGAACAGTTGACCAGCTCTCGCCGTATCATGACAGTTAGTTTTCGGCTTTCTCTACTGAGGTGGTCGTCTGGAAGAACCGGGACACAATCGCAGTAGTTCTCCCAGTGCTACCTTAGCTGATATAGCGGAACGTGAGGTACCAAAACATGGGAGCCGGGCGAACCCAACTATTGACCCAAGACATGCTTCAGAGCTGATGCATATAATGTTATAGGTTCGGGGTGCCGAACTTCCATGAAGGTGTTCGGACTTTATTGCCGTGTTACGTGTAAAACGAAGCCCCTGGCATATTTTAAGGCATATCGCTGTGTACGGATGCCACTTGACAAAAGAATTTAGATAAGAAATAACAGCAGGTAAATGTCATATAAATCCACATGTTGTATTTGAATAGTACGTCTATGCGTATGAGTACAAGTAATGCGATAGAAAGGGAATATGATTGCGGAACCTGCTGAGACCAGGGGGAAGAAGCTAAGTGCGGATCCGTGATATAGCCGGATGGTCATTGCGGGGAATGTCTAAGGATTCCCTTGCACTTTCAAGCTGCCTCCGCATAGCCCGTCCTGGTCGGCGCAAAGGTGAACCTGCGAAGGAAATGTAAGAAATATTTGCGTGCCGGAGAGCGGTTGAGCCGCTGAGCTCGGCCTGTCTTGGCCTTCGCCGGAGTGTTTAATTGAGCTCTGGACGAGCCGGGCTATCCTTCCGCGAAGCAGTTCGGAGTCCCTTGACTGTGTCCGGGAGCCTGGACGTCACCTCGAGGTTCGGCTGCCAGGTGCTGCTTGTTGCTTCTGCTGCTAATGCAGTGGTGTATTTGTTTGTGCCGGGGGAAGGTTCAGCCTTGCCATTGACCGTGATGATGCCACGTGGACCGGGCATCGTGAGCTTACGGTAGGCATAATGTGGCACCGTGTTGAATCGGGCGAACGCGGTTCGTCCGAGCAGTGCCTGACAATCACTGCGGAAAGGGACGATTTCGAAGATTAAATCTTCGGTACGGTAATTTTCTGGTGATCCGAAGACTACCTCAAGGGCAATGGAGCCTGTATAGCTGGCTTCCACACCTGGTATAATGCCTCTGAAAGTGGCTTTAGTGGGTTTGATCGCCGAATGATCGATGCCCATCTTGCGCACTGTGTCTTGGTAAAGCAGATTTAGGCTGCTGCCTCTGTCCAGAAGGACTCGAGTGAGGTGGAACCCGTCTATTATTGGGTCGAGGACCAGTGCGGTTGGATTGCCATGATTGGCGTTAACCGGACGATCCGTGCGGTTGAAGGTGACCGGCCCTAGTTTATATTGTGGGATGACTAGTTCCATTAAGTCGGCGTCCCTAAGGGTGCGTATCCGGTCCGAGTTGACAATTTGGGTGGTATTTACCACATTCACCGATTGAATATGCGGGGGAGAACTTCTTTTGCCTTCCCGTGTTCGGTGATCTGGGCTCTTCGACGCCATCATCGCTTTGGGATCCCCCTTCTCCGTTTTTGGTGCTTGCCCTGCCGTGTTGTTTGAAGACCCATCATTCTCTGTTGGTATGGGTGGCTGGCGCTCCTGGGGTGCCATGAATTTGGCATTGGCGATCGAGTATGCGGTCCAAACTGGATGGACCCGAATTATTATTTTTTAGTGGCCCCTTCCGCTGACCAGACTTTGAGCCCCTGAATCCGGCATTGACTGCCGTATCTTTGGCGTTTTCACCATATTTGCGGCGCTTGTGTTTGTTGCGTCGTGGTTCGCCGTTGCTACCCCTGGCCTTTGATGTGCCAGGTTTGCTTGTTGTATTGTTATTACGAGCCAACCAGCTATCTTCGCCCGCGCAAAAGCGGGTCATAAGTGTCGTGAGGGCTGCCATGGATTTTGGCCTCTCTTGACCGAGGTGTCAGGCGAGCCATTCGTCACGGATGTTATGTTTAAATGCCGCTAAGGCCTCTGCATCTGGACAGTCGAACATAAATCGGGTCCAGAACTTCCTGGCTGATTCCCCTGGCTGCTGAGTTATATGACTTAAATCGTCAGCATCCGGCGGTCGCACATAAGTGCCCTGGAAATTTTCCAAGAATGCATCTGCCAGGTTCTCCCAATTTCCGATGGAGTTTGCCAGCAAGCTATTAAGCCAATGCCGAGGCGGCGCTTTGAGTTTTAGCGGGAGATACTTGATGGCATGTAGGTCATCCCCGCGGGCCATGTTAATGTGGAGGAAGAAGTCTTCTATCCATACCGCGGGGTCTGTAGTACCATCGTATGATTCAATGTTTACGGGTTTAAACCCTTCTTGGAATTCGTGATCCATTACTTCATCAGTGAAGCATAGGGGGTGTGCAGCGCCTCTGTGCCGGGCTATATCACGACGCAGTTCATACGAGTCTTGTCTGCTGTGTTCGGCCCGGCCAGATTTCCTTTTAGTGTATCCGGCATGACGATCATTGTCACGTGTTGGGGCGCGACCCCGTGATCCGTAGTCGACCTTGCATGTTTTGTTTTGTTTTCCAATACGTCTCGCAGGTCCCGCGTATTGCGCCGGGCCTTGGTATTTTTGTTTGAATGGCGGCGGGGTCCGGGCTGGACTTTGGGCTGATATGCCTCTCTGTCTCGGCCACGAGGCGGCCGATCAGCCACATCATACGCTGGTGATGTAGGTTTTAATGCTTCCTCTTCGATTTGAGGTAGCAACCTGCGCTTTGGGTAACTCTTGGTTGGGCGCTCGAGTTCGTATTCGTCGGCTGCCAGGACTTCAGTCCATCTATCCGCTAGCAGATCTTGATCAGCTCGAAGCTGTTGTTGCTTTTTCTTCAGGCTGTTTGTTGTGGCTATAAGTCGGCGCTTGAAGCGCTCCTGCTCGACGGGATCCTCAGGCATGACAAATTCTTCGTTGCCGAGGCTCACTTCGTCTGCGGAGAGAGGCAAGTAATTGTCATCCTCTGATTCTCCGTTTGTTGCCTGTTCCGGAGGGCTAGCTTGTTCATCCTCCCGCTCGAGGTCTGGCTGGAGGGGATTATCGTCATCTTCGGCACTATCCGGAGCGTTATTGTCTCTTGTGCCGGTATCACTGCTTTTGCTATGGCGAGACTTAGAGCGGTGCCGCTGACGTCGGTGCTTGGGTTGCTTCTTGGAGGGATTATCCTCCGTTGTCTTATCGCCATCCCCTTCTTTGGGGGTGTCCACCATGTATATGTCATACGATGAGGTGGCAGTCCAGCGCCCTGTGGGCGATGGTTCTTGTTCGTCTCTTGCATCGTCGTCCATACCATCGGTGTCTTCGGAGCCGAAGTCGAGCGTGTCGGTTAGATCGTCGACAGTGGCTACTAAGTGGGTGGTGGGTGGGTCGTGAATTTCTTCGTCGTCCACATCCCATTCTAGCCGGACATAGTTCGGCAAAGGGTCTCCTGACAGGGAGAGAGACTTCAATGAGTTTAGTACATCGCCAAAAGGCGAGTGCTGAAAGATATCCACGGAGGTAAACTCCATGATCGGTGCCCAATCGGATTTGTTGGGCACGGACACAAGCGGCTCGGAGTCCGTGGCCGGGGACGAATCCAACGGTTCGGCAACACGGGTCTCGTAGGAGGTGAAGTTAGTATTCGGCGCTATCGCCACTGAGTGTGCGGCCTCCGTGGTGGGGTCCATCCACCCGTCCACAGGTGGCGCAATTTGTCCCGGATTGAGGGCCGGAGTAGTTGCAGGTGTGATCTCCCGAACACTGTCCGACGGTAGAGCTAAATCATGCTCGTCGTGATCGTGCGGCGCACCTGACATGGGCTCGAATCCGTCGAATATCAAGTCTCCGCGGATGTCGGTAGTATAGTTCAAGTTCCAAACCTGACCTGATGGCCAGGGGCGTAGCTATCGATCTGCTCCAGATGGCCAAGCGAGTTAGCCCGCAGTACGAAGCCGCCGAATACGAAGATCTGTCCGGGGAGGAAAACCTCACCCTGGATCGCATCGTTGCAGATGATCGAAGGAGCCATCAAACCTTATGGTGACGGCACAGTGGAACTCTCAATGAAAGCACCAATGTCGGTGTCAAAACTGGCGGATGTCGGGTAGGGGGTCCCGAACTGTGCGTCTAAGGCGGATGGTAACAGGAGGCGGGGGACACAATGTTTACCCAGGTTCGGGCCCTCTCGATGGAGGTAATACCCTACTTCCTACTTGATTGATCTTGATGATATGAGTATTACAGGAGTTGATCTACCACGAGATCGTAGAGGCTAAAACCTAGAAGCTAGCCTATGGTATGATTGTTGTTGTCCTACGGACTAAACCCTCCGGTTTATATAGACACCGGAGGGGGCTAGGGTTACACAGAGTCGGTTACAAGGGAGGAGATCTACATATCCGTATTGCCAAGCTTGCCTTCCATGCCAAGGAGAGTCCCATCCAGACACGGGACAAAGTCTTCAATCTTGTATCTTCATAGTCCAACAGTGTGGCCAAAGGATATTGTCCGGGTGTCCGAGGACCCCCTAATCTAGGACTCACTCACTAGCCCCCTCCGGTGTCTATATAAACCAGAGGGTTTAGTCCGTAGGACAACAACAATCATGCCATAGGCTAGCTTCTAGGGTTTAGCCTCCACGATCTCGTGGTAGATCAACTCTTGTAATACTTATATCATCAAGATCAATCAAGCAGGAAGTAGGGTATTACCTCCATCGAGTGGGCCCGAACCTGGGTAAACATTGTGTCCCCCGCCTCCTGTTACCATCCGCCTTAGACGCACAGTTCGGGACCCCCTACCCGAGATCTGCCGGTTTTGACATCGACAGTGGGCTCCCTCGGAGCCTCGAGGAGGAAGACAGTGTGGAAGTTCGTCAACTCATGGGCAAGATAAATACTCTCGCCCAGTCCGTATTATTAATAGCCGAAGTAATGGCGACTTCAATAGTGCGGGGGGTTCAGCCACTCCAATATCGAGGGCTTCCCTTGTGGCACTACAATGGGGAAAATGACGCCTCCCGCTGCGGCAGGAAGGGTTCGGACACCCCCGCCGCTCTGGCCAAAATATTGGCCGAACTGTAGAAAGGGGAGGAGGGGGAGTTCCTTCATATCAAGCGCAGAGATGGATATTCCATGTACAATCCACCTAGCTGGGTAAGTCTTCACCCCTTTGCTCTGTTCTGCTTACTCCCCTCCTCAAGTCATCTTTTAATGAATTTGTAATCCTCCTATTTATTATAGCACTGGCGAAAGGTCTCCGAGGGGCTTTACAGCCCCGCCCCCCAGCCGGAGGACCACAACCGGGACCTTGACCCTGGATTCGAGAGGATCCGGATATATTCGTGATGCTTGTGGACGGGACGTTTTACCAGTCGAGCTACGACGGCACGGAAGTAGCCATCATTGCCGACTACCCTGGTCTTCTTCCCGCCTCCCATGTAAGTAATCAGGAGACATTTTCCCCGAAGGAGTTTCCTCGCTCCGCCGCACCCACCGCACTATCTCGTGCTCCAAAGGGGAGGCATTCGTCGTGCCGCGCTACCCCAGGAGCGATGCCGAAAAGAGCGGCTCCTACACCGGACAAGCCTTCGAAGAGGAAGGCCAACGAAGACACGGTCGGGCCCTCATCAAAGAGGTACGGGTTTGTAAATATGTCTTTAGCAGTTGCATCCAACTGAGACTTACGTGTTCGTCCTGTATCAGGAAAAGAGTTCGCCGGACTGTGTCCAGGATCCGGCCGGATATACTACCGACAACCGGGATCCGGTCCCAACCGAAGAGACCAGGGCCGATAAGGGAGTGGCGCCGGACTGTCCTTCGGCTGAGGACTCAGAAGATATGTCTGTCACCAACTCGGAAGTGGAGAGTGCCATGAATCATCGGCACCGGAGGACCGTTTTACGCGACCCCCGCTTCTCGGAAGAG
This sequence comes from Aegilops tauschii subsp. strangulata, assembly GCF_002575655.3. Taxonomy (NCBI): domain Eukaryota; kingdom Viridiplantae; phylum Streptophyta; class Magnoliopsida; order Poales; family Poaceae; genus Aegilops; species Aegilops tauschii. The sequence continues at coordinate 366,572,446 of NC_053039.3, forward strand.
GCGTTCAATGCCTTCAGCTCGACTGATGCATACATCCGAGCTGCTCGAAATGGGCTTGGCAGAGCCACAGAGCAATATATATAAGATGTGCAGGTAAATTTACTATGTGCGGAATATGATAACCATATGCCAGTAGCCCCCGAGACTTAAAGTAGTTGGTACAACTGATTTGAGGATCGTTGTATAACCAGGTTCTTACGAAGAAGAATGACCTACTAGCTCAAGAGCTAGAAAGGTGTCGGACACAGCTAACTGTTGTTACCGCCGAACTGGAGAAATCCAAGAAGGCGTCACCTGGTAATATTCCCCTCCATCGATAAAATATACTTATATGTCAGTAATGCTAATAGTATTGCATATACCATGACATAATTGTCAGGGGAATTTAAGGAGGCACTGGAAGTCGCGCAAGCGAATGAACAAGAAGCCAAAAGGCTACATGCTGCGGGGCAAACGTGTGCTGAAACAGGTCATTAATGAGAAAAATCAACTCCAGGATTCCAAGACCCATCTGGGAGAAGAGCTGAAGGATGTGCGGGCCCAGCTAGCCGACTCCGTGAAGGAAAATAAGAGGCTGCGAGGCGGAATATTTAGTATGTGTTCAAACTTACCACCGTGTAATTCGGCGAAGAAAGGAACTGACAGAACTATGTCTGTATGTATGCTGACTGGCCGTCCTGAGGAGGAGATGTCCGGATCTTTGGGCGATCTACTACAAGAGTTGTCGCAAATGCACGAGCAAGCGCGGCAGGCGATGCAAAGTGTTGCCAAGGCCTTATGGCCGTCCGGCTCCCCTCCAGGAAGTATGGGAGAGCTTATACAGCTATTCAAGGGAGCGCGGCGGCGTTTCCGGTTATGGAAGATATCAGCCTGCCGGGAAGGTGCAAGAGAAGCCTGGGCCATGGTGAAAACACGGTATACCAAGCTTGATCCGAATCATATGGCCCGGGTCGGGCCTCTAGGGTCAGATGGGAAGGAAATTCCCATGAGTTTGGTGTATAACCAAGTAGAAGTAGCCGCCAAGTATTCCCAACAGGATTGCAAATTGGACAGCCTGCTGGACGGCATAGAACAGGAAGTTTTGAGTCTTAAATGACTATGTACTTTCCTTGGCCTATGTAACTCTAGCTGATTGTAAAACGCTTGTCATGGCAGACCTTTTCGCTTCAGCCTCTGGACCCGAGGGTGCGGATGTTGGGGATCGTAGCAGAAATTTAAAATTTTCTACGCATCACCAAGATCAATCTATGGAGTCATCTAGCAACGAGAGAGAGGAGTGCATCTACATACCCTTGTAGATCGCGAGCGGAAGCGTTCAAGTGAACGGGGTTGATGGAGTCGTACTCGTTGTGATCCAAATCACCGATGACCGAGCGCCGAACGGACGGCACCTCCGCGTTCAACACACGTACGGAGCAGCGATGTCTCCTCCTTCTTGATCCAGCAAGGGGGAAGGAGAGGTTGATGGAGATCCAACAGCACGACGGCGTGGTGGTGGAAGTATCGGGATTCCGACAGGGCTTCGCCAAGCGCTGCGAGAGGGAGAGGTGTCACGGGAGGGAGAGGGAGGCACCAGGGGATGTGGTCCAGCTGCCCTCCCTCCCCCCACTATATATAGGGCCCCTGGGGGCGCCGGCCCTGGGAGATGCAATCTCCAGGGGGGGCGGCGGCCAAGGGGGGTGGCTTCCCCCCCAAGCCAAGTAGGGCGCCCCCCACCCCCAGGGTTTCCAACCCTAGGCGCAGGGGGAGGCCCAAGGGGGGCGCACCAGCCCACCAGGGGCTGGTTCCCCTCCCACTTCAGCCCATGGGGACCTCCGGGATAGGTGGCCCCACCCGGTGGACCCCCGGGACCCTTCCGGTGGTCCCGGTACAATACCGGTAACCCCCGAAACTTTCCCGATGGCCGAAACTGGACTTCCTATATATAATTCTTCACCTCCGGACCATTCCGGAACTCCTCGTGACGTCCGGGATCTCATCCGGGACTCTGAAAAACTTTCGGATTTCCGCATACTAATATCTCTACAAGCCTAGCGTCACCGAACCTTAAGTGTGTAGACCCTACGGGTTCGGGGGACATGCAGACATGACCGAGACGAATCTCCGGTCAATAACCAACAGCGGGATCTGGATACCCATGTTGGCTCCCACATGTTCCACGATGATCTCATCGGATGAACCACGATGTCGAGGATTCAATCAATCCCGTATACAATTCCCTTTGTCAATCGGAACGTTACTTGCCCGAGATTCGATCGTCGGTATCCCAATACCTTTTTCAATCTCGTTACCGGCAAGTCACTTTACTTGTACCGCAATGCATGATCCCGTGACCAACCACTTGGTCACTTTGAGCTCATTATGATGATGCATTACCGAGTGGGCCCAGAGATACCTCTCCGTCATACGGAGTGACAAATCCTAGTCTCGATCCGTGTCAACCCAACACACACTTTCAGAGATACCTGTAGTGTACCTTTATGGTCACCCAGTCACGTTGTGACGTTTGGTCCGAAGCACTCCTACGGCATCCGGGAGTTACACCATCTCATGGTCTAAGGAAAAGATACTTGACATTGGAAAAGCTCTAGCAAACGAACTACACGATCTTTGTGCTATGCTTAGGATTAGGTCTTGTCCATCACATCATTCTCCTAATGATGTGAACCCGTTATCAATGACATCCAATGTCCATAGTCAGGAAACCATGACTATCTGTTGATCAACGAGCTAGTCAATTAGAGGCTTACTACGGACATGTTGTGGTCTATGTATTCACACATGTATTACGATTTCCGGATAACACAATTATAGCATGAACAATAGACAATTATCATGAACAAGGAAATATAATAATAACCATTTTATTATTGCCTCTAGGGCATATCGCCAACAGTCTCCCACTTGCACTAGAGTCGATAATCTAGTTACATTGCGATGAATCGAACACCCATAGAGTTCTGGTGTTGATCATGTTTTGCACTAGGGAGAGGTTTAGTCAACGGATCTGCTACATTCAGGTCCGTATGTACTTTACAAATATCTATGTCTCCATTTTGAACATTTTCATCAATGGAGTTGAAGCGGCGCTTATATGCCTGGTCTTCTTGTGAAACCTGGGCTCCTTGGCAAGGGCAATAGCTCCAGTGTTGTCACAGAAGAGAGTCATCGGGCCCGACGCATTGGGAATCACCCCTAGGTCGGTAATGAACTCCTTTATCCAGATTGCTTCTTGTGCTGCCTCTGAGGCCGCCATGTATTCCGCTTCACATGTAGATCCCGCAACCACGCTTTGCTTGCAACTGCACCAGCTGACCGCCCCACCATTAAAAATATACACGTATCCGGTTTGTGACTTAGAGTCATCCAGATCTGTGTCGAAGCTAGCATCGACGTAACCCTTTACGACGAGCTCTTCGTCACCTCCATAAACGAGAAACATATCCTTAGTCCTTTTCAGGTACTTCAGGATGTTCTTGACCGCTGTCCAGTGTTCCATGCCGGGATTACTTTGGTACCTTCCTACCAAACTTACGGCAAGGTTTACATCAGGTCTGGTACACAGCATGGCATACATAATAGACCCTATGGCCGAGGCATAGGGGACGACACTCATCTTTTCTCTATCTTCTGCCGTGGTCGGGCATTGAGCCGTGCTCAATTGCACACCTTGCAATACAGGCAAGAACCCCTTCTTGGACTGATCCATATTGAACTTCTTCAATATCTTGTCAAGGTACGTACTTTGTGAAAGACCAATGAGGCGTCTTGATCTATCTCTATAGATCTTGATGCCTAATATATAAGCAGCTTCTCCAAGGTCCTTCATTGAAAAACACTTATTCAAGTAGGCCTTTATGCTTTCCAAGAATTCTATATCATTTCCCATCAATAGTATGTCATCCACATATAATATGAGAAATGCTACAGAGCTCCCACTCACTTTCTTGTAAACACAGGCTTCTCCATAAGTCTGTGTAAACCCAAACGCTTTGATCATCTCATCAAAGCGAATGTTCCAACTCCGAGATGCTTGCACCAGCCCATAGATTGAGCGCTGGAGCTTGCATACTTTGTCAGTATTCTTAGGATCGACAAAACCTTCCGGCTGCATCATATACAATTCTTCCTTAAGAAAGCCGTTAAGGAATGCCGTTTTAACGTCCATTTGCCATATCTCATAATCATAGAATGCGGCAATTGCTAACATGATTCGGACGGACTTCAGCTTCACTACGGGTGAGAAAGTCTCATCGTAGTCAACCCCTTGAACTTGTCGATAACCCTTAGCGACAAGTCGAGCCTTATAGATGGTCACATTACCATCCGCGTCTGTCTTCTTCTTAAATATCCATTTATTTTCTATGGCTCGCCGATCGTCGGGCAAGTCAGTCAAAGTCCATACTTCGTTTTCATACATGGATCCTATCTCGAATTTCATGGCTTCTAGCAATTTGTCGGAATCTGGGCCCGCCATTGCTTCTTCATAGTTCGAAGGTTCACCGTTGTCTAACAACATGATTTCCAAGACAGGGTTGCCGTACCACTCTGGCGCGGAACGTGTCCTTGTGGACCTATGAAGTTCAGTAGTAACTTGATCCGAAGCTTCATGATCATCATCATTAACTTCCTCCCCAGTCGGTGCAGGAACCACAGGAACATCTTCCCGTGCTGCGCTACTTTCCGGTTCGGAAGGGGTGACTATCACCTCATCAAGTTCCACTTTCCTCCCACTCACTTCTTTCGAGAGAAACTCCTTCTCCAGAAAGCATCCATTCTTGGCAACAAAGACCTTGCCTTCGGATCTGAGGTAGAAGGTATACCCTATGGTTTCCTTAGGGTATCCTATGAAGACGCATTTATCCGACTTGGGTTCGAGCTTTTCAGGTTGAAGTTTCTTGACATAAGCATCGCATCCCCAAACTTTTAGAAACGACAGCTTAGGTTTCTTCCCAAACCATAATTCATACGGTGTCGTCTCAACGGATTTCGACGGAGCCCTATTTAAAGTGAATGCAACAGTCTCTAAAGCATAGCCCCAAAATGAGAGCGGTAGATCGGTAAGAGACATCATAGATCGCACCATATCCAATAGAGTGCGATTATGATGTTCGGACACACCATTTCTCTGAGGTGTTCCAGGCGGCGTGAGTTGTGAAACTATTCCACATTTCCTTAAGTGTGTGCCAAATTCGTGACTCAAATATTACCCTCCACGATCTGATCGTAAGAACTTTATTTTCCTGTCACGTTGATTCTCAACCTCACTCTGAAATTCCTTGAACTTTTCAAAGGTCTCAGACTTGTGTTTCATTAGGCAGACATACCCATATCTACTCAAGTCATCAGTGAGAGTGAGAACATAACGATAGCCACCGCGAGCCTCAACACTCATTGGACCGCACACATCGGTATGTATGATTTCCAATAAGTTGGTTGCTCGCTCCATTGTTCCGGAGAACGGAGTCTTGGTCATCTTACCCATGAGGCATGGTTCGCACGTGTCAAATGATTCGTAATCAAGAGACTCCAAAAGTCCATCTGCATGGAGCTTCTTCATGCGCTTGACACCAATGTGACCAAGGCGGCAGTGCCACAAATATGTGGGACTATCGTTATCAACTTTACATCTTTTGGTATTCACACTATGAATATGTGTAACATCACGTTCGAGATTCATTAAGAATAAACCATTGGCCAGCGGGGCATGACCATAAAACATATCTCTCATATAAATAGAACAACCAGTATTCTTGGATTTAAATGAGTAGCCATCTCGAATTAAACGAGATCCTAATACAATGTTCATGCTCAAAGCTGGCACTAAATAACAATTATTGAGGTTTAAAACTAATCTCGTACGTAAATGTCGAGGTAGCGTGCCGACGGCGATCACATCGACCTTGGAACCATTCCCGACGCGCATCGTCACCTCGTCCTTTGCCAGTCTCCGTTTATTCCGCAGCTCCTGCTTTGAGTTACAAATATGAGCAACCGCACCGGTATCAAATACCCAGGAGCTACTACGAGTGCTGGTAAGGTACACATCAATAACATGTATATCACATATACCTTTGGTGTTGCCGGCCTTCTTGTTCGCTAAGTACTTGGGGCAGTTCCGCTTCCAGTGACCACTTCCCTTGCAATAAAAGCACTCAGTCTCAGGCTTGGGTCCATTCTTTGGCTTCTTCCCGGCAACTGGCTTACCGGGCGCGGCAACTCCCTTGCCGTCCTTCTTGAAGTTCTTCTTACCCTTGCCTTTCTTGAACTTAGTGGTTTTATTCACCATCAACACTTGATGTTCCTTTTTGATCTCCACCTCCGCTGATTTCAGCATTGAATATACCTCAGGAATGGTCTTTTCCATCCCTTGCATATTGAAGTTCATCACAAAGCTCTTGTAGCTCGGTGGAAGCGACTGAAGGATTCTGTCAATGACCGCGTCATCCGGGAGATTAACTCCCAGCTGAGACAAGCGGTTGTGTAACCCAGACATTTTGAGTATGTGCTCACTGACAGAACTATTTTCCTCCATCTTACAACTGAAGAACTTGTCGGAGACTTCATATCTCTCGACTCGGGCATGAGCTTGGAAATCCATTTTCAGCTCTTCGAACATCTCATATGCTCCGTGTTGCTCAAAACGCTTTTGGAGCCCTGGTTCTAAGCTGTAAAGCATGCCGCACTGAATGAGGGAGTAATCATCAGCACGCTGCTGCCAAGCGTTCATAACGTCTTGGTTCTCTGGGATGGGTGCGTCACCTAGCGGTGCTTCTAGTACATAATATTTCTTGGCAGCTATGAGGATGATCCTCAGGTTCCGGACCCAGTCCGTATAGTTGCTGTCATCATCTTTCAGCTTGGTTTTCTCTAGGAACGCGTTGAAGTTGAGGGCAACATTAGCGTGGGCCATTTGATCTACAAGACATATTGTAAAGATTTTAGACTAAGTTCATGATAATTAAGTTCTAATCAAATTATTCAATGAACTCCCACTCAGATAGACATCCCTCCAGTCATCTAAGTGAAACATGATCCGAGTCAACTAGGCCGTGTCCGATCATCACTCGAGACGGACTAGTCAACATCGGTGAACATCTTCATGTTGATCGTATCTTCTATACGACTCATGCTCGACATTTCGGTCTTCCGTGTTCCGAGGCCATGTCTGTACATGCTAGGCTCGTCAAGTCAACCTAAGTGTATTGCGTGTGTAAATCTGGCTTACACCCGTTGTATTCGAACGTTAGAATCTATCACACCCGATCATCACGTGGTGCTTCGAAACAACGAACCTTCGCAACGGTGCACAGTTAGGGGGAACACTTTCTTGAAATTATTGCGAGGGATCACCTTATTTAAGCTACCGTCGTTCTAAGCAAATAAGATGTAAAACATGATAAACATCACATGCAATCAAATAGTGACATGATATGGCCAATATCATTTTGCTCCTTTTGATCTCCATCTTCGGGGCGCCATGATCATCTTCGTCACCGGCATGACACCATGATCTCCATTATCATGATCTCCATCATCGTGTCTTCATGAAGTTGTCACGCCAACGATTACTTCTACTTCTATGGCTAACGCGTTTAGCAATAAAGTAAAGTAATTTACATGGCGTCATTCAAGGACACGCAGGTCATACAAAAATAAAGACAACTCCTATGGCTCCTGCCGGTTGTCATACTCATCGACATGCAAGTCGTGATTCCTATTACAAGAACATGATCAATCTCATACATCACATATATTTCATTCATCACATCCTTTTGGCCATATCACATCACAAGGCATATGCTGCAAAAACAAGTTAGACGTCCTCTAATTGTTGTTGCAAGTTTTTTTACATGGCTGCTATAGGTTTCTTAGCAAGAACGTTTCTTACCTACGCCAAAACCACAACGTGATATGCCAATTTCTATTTACCCTTCATAAGGACCGTTTTCATCGAATCCGTTCCGACTAAAGTGGGAGAGACAGACACCCGCTACCACCTTATGCAACTAGTGCATGTCAGTCGGTGGAACCTGTCTCACGTAAGCGTACGTGTAAGGTCGGTCCGGGACGCTTCATCCCACGATGCCGCCGAAACAAGATAAGACTAGTAGTGGCAAGAAAATTGACAACATCTACGCCCACAACAAGTTTGTGTTCTACTCGTGCATAGAAACTACGCATAGACCTAGCTCATGATGCCACTGTTGGGGATCGTAGCAGAAATTTAAAATTTTCTACGCGTCACCAAGATCAATCTATAGAGTCATCTAGCAATGAGAGAGAGGAGTGCATCTACATACCCTTGTAGATCGCGAGCGGAAGCGTTTAAGTGAACGGGGTTGAAGGAGTCGTACTCGTCGTGATCCAAATCACCGATGACCGAGCGCCGAACGGATGGCACCTCCACGTTCAACACACGTACGGAGCAGCGATGTCTCCTCCTTCTTGATCCAGCAAGGGGGAAGGAGAGGTTGATGGAGATCCAGCAGCACGACGGCGTGGTGGTGGAAGTATCGGGATTCCGACAGGGCTTCGCCAAGCGCTGCGAGAGGGAGAGGTGTCACGGGAGGGAGAGGGAGGCACCAGGGGCTGTGGTCCTGCTGCCCTCCCTCCCCCCACTATATATAGGGCCCCTGGGGGCGCCGGCCCTGGGAGATGCAATCTCCAGGGGGGGGCGGCGGCCAAGGGGGGTGGCTTCCCCCCCAAGCCAAGTGGGGCGCCCCCCACCCCCAGGGTTTCCAACCCTAGGCGCAGGGGGAGGCCCAAGGGGGGGCGCACCAGCCCACCAGGGGCTGGTTCCCCTCCCACTTCAGCCCATGGGGCCCTCCGGGATAGGTGGCCCCACCCGGTGGACCCCCGGGACCCTTCCGGTGGTCCCGGTACAATACCGGTAACCCCCGAAACTTTCCCGATGGCCGAAACTGGACTTCCTATATATAATTCTTCACCTCCGGACCATTCCGGAACTCCTCGTGACGTCCGGGATCTCATCCGGGACTCCGAACAACTTTCGGATTTCCGCATACTAATATCTCTACAACCCTAGCATCACCGAACCTTAAGTGTGTAGACCCTACGGGTTCGGGGGACATGCAGACATGACCGAGACGAATCTCCGGTCAATAACCAACAGCGGGATCTGGATACCCATGTTGGCTCCCACATGTTCCACGATGATCTCATTAGATGAACCACGATGTCGAGAATTCAATCAATCCCGTATACAATTCCCTTTGTCAATCGGTACGTTACTTGCCCGAGATTCGATCGTCAGTATCCCAATACCTTGTTCAATCTCGTTACCGGCAAGTCACTTTACTTGTACCGCAATGCATGATCCCGTGACCAACCACTTGGTCACTTTGAGCTCATTATGATGATGCATTACCGAGTGGGCCCAGAGATACCTCTCCATCATACGGAGTGACAAATCCCAGTCTCGATCCGTGTCAACCCAACACACACTTTCAGAGATACCTGTAGTGTACCTTTATGGTCACCCAGTCACGTTGTGATGTTTGGTACACCCAAAGCACTCCTACGGCATCCGGGAGTTACACGATCTCATGGTCTAAGGAAAAGATACTTGACATTGGAAAAGCTCTAGCAAACGAACTACACGATCTTTGTGCTATGCTTAGGATTGGGTCTTATCCATCACATCATTCTCCTAATGATGTGATCCCGTTATCAATGACATCCAATGTCCATAGTCAGGAAACCATGACTATCTGTTGATCAACGAGCTAGTCAACTAGAGGCTTACTAGGGACATGTTGTGGTCTATGTGTTCACACATGTATTACGATTTCCGGATAACACAATTATAGCATGAACAATAGACAATTATCATGAACACGGAAATATAATAATAACCATTTTATTATTGCCTCTAGGGCATATCTCCAACAGCGGAGTGTTTCCGAATACCAGAGCGGCCGAGTAGACTGGGGTATGCGTGGGAACCAGGCATAGGGGTCATAGTTGCTTGAACAGACAAGTATCCGGCTAGTTATGTTATATTACATTAAAATTGTAAGAAACATCTTCCAGAGAGAATAGTTCCATTGAGGGTTCCTTTCCTTGGGTGTACATGCGTTAACGTGCATGTCCGAACTGTGATTGAAAAATCGCAGTATATATAACTTCTAGGGTTCACGATGGAGTGAGTGCAAGGACATCTTTAGTTTACCGACCGAATATTCCCTTAAGAATGCTAGCTTTCGGCTTCACCCAGTCTGAGGTACACATCTGGATGACCCGGCAGTTACAATCGCAGAGGTGCTCCCTTTCTGCCCTAGCCGAACTAACGGGAACGTAGGGCATAAGCACAGGAACCAGGCAACCCAGCTTGGCCAAAACTTAAGTCATATCGATGCATATAATGGCGAAGAAAAGGCACATATGGAAAGAAAAGCGCATATGTGATGAGCTTGATGCTCGAAAAATAACATTAATAAGCTTCTGTTAAAGAAGCCCCCAGGTATAGTGGACGTACATAGTTGAGTATGTATTTGTCGCGGGTGTACGGTCGAGCCGCACGAAAAAGCTTGAAGGCTAAAAAAGGAAAAAAGCAAAAAGAAAGAAAAAAATAGAAACAATGGGGAGAAGGAGACGAACAAAGAGTTCGGCGCTTAGGCATAGAATCTTCGGAGTTTGGCCGCGTTCCATGGGTTCGGCTCTAGGCGATTGTCTGACGCATCACACAGGCGGTACGCTCCTCCGGTGAGAACTTCGTCAATGATGAAGGGACCCTCCCACTTGGGCTTGAGTTTGTCCTTTTTCTTCTTCGGTAGGCGTAGAACCAGTTCGCCAACATTATAAGTCTTGGCCCGCACTTCTCTGCTTTGATACCTGCGAGCCTGCTGTTGACAAAATGCGGAACGGGCTTTTGCAACATCGCGCTCCTCCTCCAGGGCATCTAAGCTGTCCTGCCGATCAAGCTCGGCCTCTCTCTCTCTCTTCGTACATGCGCACTCGAGGTGAGTCATGAATAATGTCGCAGGGTAACACAGCCTCTGCACCGTACACCATGAAAAAAGGTGTATATCCAGTAGTGCGGTTGGGCGTGGTCCGCAGCCCCCAGAGTGAGTCAAGCTCCTCAACCCAGTGCTTGTCTGATTCTTTCAAAGACCGCACTAGTCTGGGTTTAATGCTGCTCATAATAAGACCGTTGGCCCTTTCGACTTAACAATTTGTTTGCGGGTGATAGACAGAGGCGTAATCGAGCTTAATGCCCAGATTAGCACACCAATTTTTCACCTTGTCGGCTGTGAAGTTGGAGCCGTTGTCGGTGATGATGCTGTGTGGAACACCATAACGGTGCACAACGCCGGTTATGAATTCTATCACTGGCCCGGCCTCGTCCATTTTAACTGGTTTGGCCTCTATCCACTTAGTGAATTTATCCACCATAACCAGCAGATACTTTGTCTTATGGCTTCCCCCTTTAAGGGGTCTGACCATATCGAGCCCCCAGACCGCGAAGGGCCAAGTGATGGGGATTGTTTGTAGGACGGTGGGTGGCATATGGCTTTGGTTGACGAAAAGCTGACATTCGACGCAACGTTGGACAAGGTCCTGTGCGTCTGCTCGGGCCGTTGACCAATAGAAACCTGTACGGAAGGCCTTGCTTACGAGGGGCCGAGCCACAGCGTGGTGACCGCCAAGACCAGCATGAATTTCAGCCAAGAGCTGCCGCCCTTCTTCCTCAGAGATACATCTTTGAAGTACTCTGGTAGCGCTTTTCTTGTAGAGTTCTCCGTCGCGAACTTTGTAGGCTTTCGAACACCGAACAATGCGGCGAGCCTCATTCTGGTGCTCGGGGAGTTCTCGCCATTAAGGTAGGCCAAGAAGGGTTCAGTCCATGGGGCAATGACTGCCATGATGAGATGGGCTGATGGTGTTATTACGGTGGCTGAGCCCCCAATGATGTCAGTGTGTTCGGAATCTGGGGATGTGGTCGGATCCGGATTGGTGTTGCCACTCTCCCCTTGCCACACCACGGAAGGCTTAAAAAGCCTTTCCAGAAAGATATTAGGTGGGACGGGGTCGCGCTTGGCGCCGATGCGGGCAATGACATCCGCCGCTTGACTGCTTTCTCGAGCCACATGATGGAACTCGAGCCCCTTGAATCGAGCTGGCATTTTGAGAACAACATTATGATAAGCTGCCATCTTTGGATCTTTGGCGTCAAAGTCTCCATTTATTTGAGATATTGCGAGGTTTGAGTCCCCGCGCACTTCCAAGCGTTGTATGCCCATGGAGACGGCCATCCGAATCCATGTAATAAGGCCTCATATTCGGCTGCGTTATTGGAGTCTGTATATAGTATTTGGAGTACGTACTGAACTACATCTCCGGTGGGCGACGTTAACACGACGCCCGCTCCTAACCCTGCCAGCATTTTGGAACCATCGAAATACATGACCCAGTTGGAATACGTGCCGTACTCTTTAGGGAGTTTGGCCTCTGTCCATTTGGCGACGAAGTCAGCTAGTACTTGGGATTTAATGGCTCGACGCGGTTTGTATGTTATGTCAAATGGAAGTAGCTCAATGGCCCATTTGGCAATCCGGCCCGTAGCATCACGGTTGTTTATTATGTTGTTGAGTGGCACTTCGGAAGCCACCGTGATCGAACACTCCTGAAAGTAGTGTTGTAGCTTCCGGGACGCCATGAAGACCGCGTATGCTATCTTTTGGTAATGAGGGTACCGGGATTTGCATGGTGTGAGGACAGTGGACACGTAGTATACTGGCTTCTGAAGCGGGAACTTGTGTCCGTCCTGCTCTCGCTCGACGACGAGCACGGCGCTCACCACCTGGTGTGTTGCCGATATGTATAACAACATGGGTTCGCTGATGTTTGGTGCGGCCAGGATTGGGTTGCTTGCCAAAAGGGCCTTTATTTCCTCCAGTCCGGCCGTTGCTGCGTCCGTCCACTCGAAGTGGTCGGTGCGTCAGAGGAGGCGGTAGAGTGGCAAGGCTTTTTCTCCCAATCTGGAGATAAAACGGCTTAAAGCTGCCACACAGCCCGCAAGCTTTTGGACCTGTTTAAGGTCTGTTGGCATAGCCAATTGTGACAAAGCTCGGATTTTGGCTGGATTTGCCTCAATTCCTCTATTGGAAACAATGAAACCCAGCAGTTTTCCGGCGGGGACGCTGAAAACACACTTTTCCGGATTGAGCTTGATGTCATATGTACGGAGGTTGTCGAATGTGAGACGTAGATCGTCTATTAGTGACTCGACATGCCTAATTTTGATGACGACGTCATCCACATATGCTTCAACTGTCTTGCCGATCTGTTTCTCCAAGCATGTTTGAATCATGCGTTGGTAGGTGGCGCCAGCGGTTTTGAGCCCGAAAGGCATAGTGTTGAAGCAGAAAGGGCAGTATGGGGTAATGAATGCCGTTGCGGCTTGATCGGACTCCTTCATTTTAATTTGATGGTATCCGGAATATGCGTCGAGGAAGCATAGTGACTCGTGTCCTGCGGTAGCATCAATGATCTGGTTGATGCGGGGGAGGGGGAAGGGATCCTTAGGGCAGGCCTTGTTGAGGTCTTTGAAATCGACGCACAGGCGCCAGGATTTATCCTTCTTTGGCACCATCACCAGGTTTGCTAGCCTGTCCGGGTGTTTTATTTCTCTGATGAATTCGGCCTCGATTAGCTTGGCTAGCTCTTCCCCCATAGCTTGACGTTTAGGTTCTGGAAAGCGCCGCAGTGTTTGCTTGACCGGTTTATATCCCTTCAATATATTGAGGTTGTGTTCTGCCAACTTGCGTGGGATTCCTGGCATATCAGAAGGGTGCCAGGCGAATATATCCCAGTTCTCGCGCAGGAACTCTCGTAGCGCGGCGTCCACCATTGGGTCTAGTTGTGCACCAATGGATGTTGTCTTCTTGGGGGTGTTGTTCTGGGGTATTCTGGTGAGGATATCTTCGCCGCTCTTGGCCACTTGCCGGAGTATCCAACATGCTCTAAGGCTGTGGGTTGGTGTGGTATCCGGTGTTGTTTGTATTTTGCATGGCCCATCGAGCCATCCTTCCAAAATGGTTCCGCGCCCCACAATGGCCTTGTATTTCTTTACTATTGGACCGGGCGTGCCACGAGGGTGTGCCCTTTTTGCCTGAACAAGAGGTTGAGTGGGGACCGATGATTCCCAGCAGGCCGCCTGAGTCTTCCAGGCGCTTTCCATTGCGATGTACTTTTGTACGATAGTTGCCAAGTCAGCGAAGTGTAATATGTGACGACGATTGATGGCGTTAAGGATTCCTTCATCCGTGCAGTTGTTGCGGAACGCTGAGATCACATCCTTGTCGCGGCAATCTTTAATCTTGTCTTTGACAAGGAGGAATCTGGCCCATAAGTGATGGACCGTTTCTGAGACTGCCGTTGTATGCTCATGAGAGCGCTCATGTTCAGGTGGGTGGGTGGATTTAAATCCGAACCCTGGCCCAATATTGGATCCGGAGTCTGAAGATCTTCCGGACATAACAGTTCGGGCTTCGAGATATCAACTAATTTTTTAGGCTTGCCATCCGATTCTATGTTCGGAGAACAAGACGTGTCTTTCTGCCGGTGGGTGTCCGGCTCTTCGAGATCGGAGATTCGAACATAGTTCGTCCTCAACGTAGAGGATGGGTTGTCCTGCTCCTCGACTACCGCTATCTGGTGGGTGATCGGCGGAGTTTTAATTTCTCTCTGGTCGGGTTTAAGCCCAATCCGATCACAGTCTGTAGCGACTCCCAAGGCGGCGATGCGATCTAGGAGTTCGTTTAAGGACGATAGCTCCGTCGGATCCATCCGTTTAGAGTGTTCAGGATCAACGCGGAGGCGATTTTCGATGACTCGAGAAGTCATCGTCGGCTAAAGGGCCGGACAGGCGGTCATGACGAAGCCGCCGAGCCGGAGGGTTTGGCATGGGGCCAGGGTTCCTCCGGAGGTGATATTTTCCTTGATGACAAGGCGAGCCATCAATCCTTTTGGCGACGACACAGTGGAACTCTCAATGAAAGCACCAATGTCGGTGTCAAAACCGGCGGATCTCGGGTAGGGGGTCCCGAACTGTGCCTCTAAGGTCGATGGTAACATGAGACAGGGGACACAATGTTTACCCAGGTTCGGGCCCTGTCTATGGAGGTAATATCCTACTTCCTGCTTGATTTATCTTGATGAATATGAGTATTACAAGAGTTGACCTACCACGAGATCGTATGGCTAAACCCTAGAGGTCTAGCTTGTATGACTATGGTAATGAGTATTCGGTCCTATAGACCTAACCCTCCAGTTTATATAGACACCAGAGGGATCTAGGTTTACATAAGGTCGGTTACAGAGAAAGAAATCTTCATGTTCGATCGCCAAGCTTGCCTTCCATGCCAAGGAGAGTCCCATCCGGACACGGGTAGAGTCTTCGGTCTTCGTATCTTCACAGCCCATCAGTCCGGCCCATGGCTAACTGTTGGGGATCGTAGCAGAATTTTAAAATTTCCTACGCATCACCAAGATCCATCTATGGAGTATACTAGCAACGAGGGGAAAGGAGTGCATCTACATACCCTTGTAGATCGCGAGCGGAAGCGTTCAAGTGAACGGGGTTGATGGAGTCGTACTCGCCGTGATCCAAATCACCGATGACCGAGTGCCGAACGGACGGCACCTCCGCGTTCAACACACGTACGGAGCAGCGACGTCTCCTCCTTCTTGATCCAGCAAGGGGAAAGTAGAGGTTGATGGAGATCCAGCAGCACGACGGCGTGGTGGTGGAAGTAGCGGGGATCTCGGCAGGGCTTCGCCAAGCTTCTGCGAGAGGGAGAGGTGTTGCAGGGGGAGAGGGAGGCGCCAGGGGCTGTGGTGTTGCTGCCCTCCCTCTCCCCCACTATTTATAGGGGTCCTGGGGGGGCGCCGGCCAACCTGGAGATCCCATCTGAGGGGGGCGGCGGCCAAGGGGGTGGCTTGCCCCCCAAGGCAAGTGGGGCGCCCCCCACCCCTAGGGTTTCCAACCCTAGGTGAAAGGGGAGGCCCAAGGGGGGCGCCCCAACCCACTAAGGGCTGGTTCCCTTCCCACTTCAGCCCATGGGGCCCTCCGGGATAGGTGGCCCCACCCGGTGGACCCCCGAGACCCTTCCGGTGGTCCCGGTACAATACCGATAACCCCCGAAACTTTCCCGGTGGCCGAAACTGGACTTCCTATATATAATTCTTCACCTCCGGACCATTCCGGAACTCCTCGTGACATCCAGGATCTCATCCGGGACTCCGAACAACTTTCGGGTTTCCGCATACTCATATCTATACAACCCTAGCGTCACCGAACCTTAAGTGTGTAGACCCTACGGGTTCGGGAGACATGCAGACATGACCGAGACGCCTCTCCGGTCAATAACCAACAGCGGGATCTGGATACCCATGTTGGCTCCCACATTTTCCACGATGATCTCATCGGATGAACCATGATGTCGAGGATTCAATCAATCCCGTATTCAATTCCCTTTGTCAATCGGTATGTTACTTGCCCGAGATTCGATCGTCGGTATCCCAATACCTTGTTCAATCTCGTTACCGGCAAGTCTCTTTACTCGTACCATAATGCATGATCCCGTGGCTAACTCCTTAGTCACATTGAGCTCATTATGATGATGCATTACCGAGTGGCCCAGAGATACCTCTCTGTCATACGGAGTGACAAATCCCAGTCTCGATCCGTGTCAACCCAACAGACACTTTCAGAGATACCCGTAGTGTACCTTTATAGTCACCCAGTTACGTTGTGACGTTTGGTACACCCAAAGCACTCCTACGGCATCCGGGAGTTACACGATCTCATGGTCTAAGGAAAAGATACTTGACATTGGAAAAAGCTCTAGCAAACGAACTACACGATCTTTTGTGCTATGCTTAGGTTTGGGTCTTGTCCATCACATCATTCTCCTAATGATGTGATCCCGTTATCAATGACATCCAATGTCCATAGTTAGGAAACCATGACTATCTGTTGATCAACGAGCTAGTCAACTAGAGGCTTACTAGGGACACGTTGTGGTCTATGTATTCACACATGTATTACGATTTCCGGATAACACAATTATAGCATGAACAATAGACAATTATCATGAACAAAGAAATATAATAATAACCATTTATTATTGCCTCTAGGGCATATTTCCAACAGTCTCCCACTTGCACTAGAGTCAATAATCTAGTTACATTGTGATGAACCGAACACCCATAGCGTTCTGGTGTTGATCATGTTTTGCTCTAGGGAGAGGTTTAGTCAACGGATCTGCTACATTCAGGTCCGTATGTACTTTACAAATATCTATGTCTCCATTCTGAACACTTTCACGAATGGAGTTGAAGCGACGCTTGATATGCCTGGTCTTCCTGTGAAACCTGGGCTCCTTGGCAAGGGCAATAGCTCCAGTGTTGTCACAGAAGAGAGTCATCGGGCCCGACGCATTGGGAATCACCCCTAGGTCGGTAATGAACTCCTTTATCCAGACTGCTTCCTGTGCTGCCTCTGAGGCCGCCATGTACTCCGCTTCATTGTAGATCCCGCCACGACGCTTTGCTTGCAACTGCACCAGCTTACTGCCCCTCCATTCAAAATATACATGTATCCGGTTTGTGACTTCGAGTCATCCAGATCTGTGTCGAAGCTAGCATCGACGTAACCCTTTATGACGAGCTCTTCGCCACCTCCATATACGAGAAACATATCCTTAGTCCTTTTCAGGTACTTCAGGATATTCTTGACCGCTGTCCAGTGTTCCATGCCGGGATTACTTTGGTACCTTCCTACCAAACTTACGGCAAGGTTTACATCAGGTCTGGTACACAACATGGCATACATAATAGACCCTATGGCCGAGGCATAGGGGATGACACTCATCTTTTCTCTATCCTCTGCCGTGGTCGGGCATTGAGCCGTGCTCAATTGCACACCTTGCAATACAGGCAAGAACCACTTTTTGGACTGATCCGTATTGAACTTCTTCAATATCTTGTCAAGGTACGTACTCTGTGAAAGACCAATGAGGCGTCTTGATCTATCTCTATAGATCTTGATACCTAATATATAAGCAGCTTCTCCAAGTGTTGGGAATCGTAGCATAATTTAAAATTTTCCTACGCTCACCAAGATGCATCTATGGAGTCTACTAGCAACGAGGGGAAGGGAGTGCATCTACATACCCTTGTAGATCGCGAGCGGAAGCGTTCCAATGAACGTGGATGACGGAGTCGTACTCGCCGTGATCCAAATCACCGATGACCGAGTGCCGAACGGACGGCACCTCCGCGTTCAACACACGTACGGTGCAGCGACGTCTCCTCCTTCTTGATCCAGCAAGGGGGGAGGAGAGGTTGATGGAGATCCAACAGCACGACGGCGTGGTGGTGGATGTAGCGGGTCTCTGGCAGGGCTTCGCCGAGCTTCTGCGAGAGAGAGAGAGAGAGGTGTTGCAGGGGAGGAGGGAGGCGCCCAAGGCTGTAGTTTGCTGCCCTCTCTCCCCCCCACTATTTATAGGACCCCTGGGGGGGCCAGCCCTTGGGAGATCAGATCTCCAAGGGGGGCGGCAGCCAAGGGGGGAAGGGGTTGCCTTGCCCCCCAAGGCAAGGGGGAAGTCCCCCCACCCTAGGGTTCCCAAACCTAGGCGCATGGGGGGAGGCCCATGGGGGGGGTGCCCAGCCCACTAGGGGCTGGTTCCCTTCCACTTTTAGCCCATGGGGCCCTCCGGGATAGGTGGCCCCACCCGGTGGACCCCCGGGACCCTTCCGGTGGTCCCGGTACAATACCGGTAGCCCCCGAAACTTTCCCGGTGGCCGAAACTGGACTTCCTATATATAATTCTTCACCTCCGGACCATTCCGGAACCTCTCGTGACGTCCGGGATCTCATTCGGGACTCCGAACAACTTTCGGGTTTCCGCATACATATATCTCTACAACCCTAGCGTCACCGGACCTTAAGTGTGTAGACCCTACGGGTTCGGGAGACATGCAGACATGACCGAGACGCCTCTCCGGTCAATAACCAACAGCGGGATCTGGATACCCATGTTGGCTCCCACATGTTCCACGATGATCTCATCGGATGAACCACGGTGTCAAGGATTCAATCAATCCATATGCAATTCCCTTTGTCAATCGGTATGTTACTTGCCCGAGATTCGATCGTCGGTATCCCAATACCTTGTTCAATCTCGTTACCAGCAAGTCTCTTTACTCGTACCGCAATGCATGATCCCGTGACTAACGCCTTAGTCACATTGAGCTCATTATGATGATGCATTACCGAGTGGGCCCAGAGATACCTCTCCGTCACACGGAGTGACAAATCCCAGTCTCGATCCGTGCCAACCCAACAGACACTTTCGGAGATACCCGTAGTGCACCTTTATAGTCACCCAGTTACGTTGTGACGTTTGGCACACCCAAAGCACTCCTACAGTATCCGGGAGTTGCACGATCTCATGGTCTAAGGAAAAGATACTTGACATTGGAAAAGCTCTAGCGAACGAAACTACACGACCTTTTATGCTATGCTTAGGATTGGGTCTTGTCCATCACATCATTCTCCTAATGATGTGATCCCGTTATCAATGACATCCAATGTCCATAGTCAGGAAACCATGACTCTCTGTTGATCAACGAGCTAGTCAACTAGAGGCTTACTAGGGACACTTTGTGGTCTATGTATTCACACATGTATTACGATTTCCGGACAATACAATTATAGCATGAACAATAGACGATTATCATGAACAAAGAAATATAATAATAACCTTTTATTATTGCCTCTAGGGCATATTTCCAATAGTCTCCCACTTGCACTAGAGTCAATAATCTAGTTACATTGTGATGAATCGAACACCCATTGCGTCCTGGTGTTGATCATGTTTTGCCCTAGGGAGAGGTTTAGTTAACGGATCTGCTACATTCAGGTCCGTATGTACTTTACAAATATCTATGTCTCCATTTTGAACACTTTCACGAATGGAGTTGAAGCGACGCTTGATATGCCTGGTCTTCATGTGAAACCTGGGCTCCTTCGCAAGGGCAATAGCTCCAGTGTTGTCACAGAAGAGAGTCATTGGGCCCGCCGCATTGGGAATCACCCCTAGGTCGGTAATGAACTCCTTCATCCAGACTGCTTCCTATGCTGCCTCCGAGGCTGCCATGTACTCCGCTTCACATGTAGATCCCGCCACGACGCTTTGCTTGCAACTGCACCAGCTTACTGCTCCTCCATTCAAAATATACACGTATCCGGTCTGTGACTTCGAGTCATCCAGATCTGTGTCGAAGCTCGCATCGACGTAACCCTTTACGACGAGCTCTTCGTCACCTCCATAAACGAGAAACATATCCTTAGTCCTCTTCAGGTACTTCAGGATATTCTTGACCGCTGTCCAGTGTTCCTTGCCGGGATTACTTTGGTACCTTCCTACCAAACTTACGACAAGGTTTACATCAGGTCTGGTACACAGCATGGCATACATAATAGACCCTATGGCCGAGGCATAGGGGATGACACTCATCTCTTCTATATCTTCTGCCGTGGTCGGGCATTGAGCCATGCTCAATTGCACACCTTGCAATACAGGCAAGAACCCCTTCTTGGACTGATCCATACTGAACTTCTTCAATATCTTGTCAAGGTATGTACTCTGTGAAAGACCAATGAGGCGTCTTGATCTATCTCTATAGATCTTGATGCCTAATATATAAGCAGCTTCTCCAAGGTCCTTCATTGAAAAACACTTATTCAAATAGGCCTTTATACTTTCCAAGAATTCTATATCATTTCCCATCAATAGTATGTCATCCACATATAATATGAGAAATGCTACAGAGCTCCCACTCACTTTCTTGTAAACACAGGCTTCTCCATAAGTCTGTGTAAACCCAAACGCTTTGATCATCTCATCAAATGTTCCAACTCCGAGATGCTTGCACCAGCCCATAGATTGAGCGCTGGAGCTTGCACACTTTGTTAGCATTCTTAGGATCGACAAAACCTTCCGGCTGCATCATATACAACTCTTCCTTAAGGAAGCCGTTAAGGAATGCCGTTTTGACGTCCATCTGCCATATCTCATAATCATAGTATGCGGCAATTGCTAACATGATTCGGACGGACTTCAGCTTCGCTACGGGTGAGAAAGTCTCATCGTAGTCAACCTCTTGAACTTGTCGATAACCCTTAGCGACAAGTCGAGCTTTGTAGATGGTCACATTACCATCTGCGTCCGTCTTCTTCTTAAAGATCCATTTGTTTTCTATGGCTCGCCGCTCATCGGGCAAGTCAGTCAAAGTCCATACTTTGTTTTCATACATGGATTCTATCTCGGATTTCATGGCTTCTAGCCATTTGTCGGAATCCGGGCCCGCCATCGCTTCTTCATAGTTCGAAGGTTCACCGTTGTCTAACAACATGATTTCCAGGACAGGGTTGTCGTACCACTCTGGTGCGGAACGTGTCCTTGTGGACCTACGAAGTTCAGTAGTAACTTGATCCGAAGCTTCATGATCATCATCATTAACTTCCTCCCCAGTCGGTGTAGGCACCACAGGAACATTTTCCCACGCTGCGCTACTTTCCGGTTCGGAAGGGGTGACTATCACCTCATCAAGTTCCACTTTCTTCCCACTCAATTCTTTCGAGAGAAACTCCTTCTCCCGAAAGGACCCGTTCTTGGCAACAAAGATCTTGCCCTCGGATCTGAGGTAGAAGGTATACCCAATAGTTTCCTTAGGGTATCCTATGAAGACGCATTTTTCCGACTTGGGTTCGAGCTTTTCAGGTTGAAGTTTCTTGACATAAGAATCGCATCCCCAAACTTTTAGAAACGACAGCTTAGGTTTCTTCCCAAACCATAATTCATACGGTGTCGTCTCAACGGATTTCGACGGAGCCCTATTTAAAGTGAATGCGGCAGTCTCTAAAGCATAGCCCCAAAATGAGAGCGGTAAATCGGTAAGAGACATCATAGATCGCACCATATCCAATAGAGTGCGATTACGACGTTCGGACACACCGTTTCTCTGAGGTGTTCCAGGCGGCGTGAGTTGTGAAACTATTCCACATTTCCTTAAGTGTGTACCAAATTCGTGACTTAAATATTCTCCACCACGATCTGATCGTAAGAATTTTATTTTCCTGTCACGTTGATTCTCGACTTCACTCTGAAATTCCTTGAACTTTTCAAAGGTTTCAGACTTGTGTTTCATTAGGTAGACATACCCATATCTACTTAAATCATCAGTGAGAGTGAGAACATAACGATATCCTCCGCGAGCCTCAACACTCATTGGACCGCACACATCGGTATGTGTGATTTCCAATAAGTTGGTTGCTCGCTCCATTGTTCCGGAGAACGGAGTCTTGGTCATCTTACCCATGAGGCATGGTTCGCACGTGTCAAATGATTCGTAATCAAGAGACTCCAAAAGTCCATCTGCATGGAGCTTCTTCATGCGCTTGACACCAATGTGACCAAGGCAGCAGTGCCACAAGTATGTGGGACTATCGTTATCAACTTTACATCTTTTGGTATTCACACTATGAACATGTGTAACATCACGTTCGAGATTCATCAAAAATAAACCATTGACCAGCGGGGCATGACCATAAAACATATCTCTCAAATAAATAGAACAACCATTATTCTTGGATTTAAATGAGTAGCCATCTCGAATTAAACGAGATCCAGATACGATGTTCATGCTCAAAGCTGGCACTAAATAACAATTATTGAGGTTTAAAACTAATCCCGTGGGTAGATGCAGAGGTAGCGTGCCGACGGCGATCACATCAACCTTGGAACCATTCCCGACACGCATCGTCACCTCGTCCTTCGCCAGTCTCCGTTTATTCCGTAGTTCCTGCTTTGAGTTACAAATATGAGCAACCGCACCGGTATCAAATACCCAGGAGCTACTACGAGTACTGGTAAGGTACACATCAATTACTTGTATATCACATATACCTTGGGTGTTGCCGACCTTCTTCTTGTCCGCTAAGTATTTGGGGCAGTTCCGCTTCCAGTGACCACTTCCCTTGCAATAAAAGCACTCAGTCTCGGGCTTGGGTCCATTCCTTGACTTCTTCCCAGTAACTGGTTTACCGGGCGCGGCAACTCCCTTGCCGTCCTTCTTGAAGTTCTTCTTACCCTTGCCCTTCTTGCACTTAGTGGTTTTATTCATCATCAACACTTGATGTTCTTTTCTGATCTCCCCTTCCGCTGATTTCAGCATTGAATATACCTCGGGAATGGTCTTTTCCATCCCCTGCATATTGTAGTTCATCACAAAGCTCTTGTTGCTTGGTGGAAGCGACTGGAGGATTCTGTCAATGACCGCGTCATCCGGGAGATTAACTCCCAGCTGAGACAAGCGGTTGTGCAACCCAGACATTTTGAGTATGTGCTCACTAACAGAACTGTTCTCCTCCATTTTACAGCTGAAGAACTTGTCAGAGACATCATATCTCTCGACCTGGGCATGAGCTTGAAAAACCAGTTTCAGCTCCTCGAACATCTCATATGCTCCATGTTTCTCAAAACACTTTTGGAGACCCGGCTCTAAGCTGTAAAGCATGCCGCACTGAACGAGGGAGTAATCATCAGCACGCTGTTGCCAAGCGTTCATAACGTCTTGGTTCTCAGGGATTAGTGCTTCACCTAGCGGTGCTTCTAAGACATAATCTTTCTTGGCTACTATGAGGATGATCCTCAGGTTCCGGACCCAGTCCGTATAGTTGCTGCCATCGTCTTTCAGCTTGGTTTTCTCTAGGAACGCGTTGAAATTGAGGACAACGTTGGCAATTAGATCTACAAGACATAGTGTAAAGATTTTAGACTAAGTTCATGATAATTAAGTTCATCTAATCAAATTATTTAATGAACTCCCACTCAGATAGACATCCCTCTCGTCATCTAAGTGAAACATGATCCGAGTTTAACTAGGCCGTGTCCGATCATCACGTGAGACGGACTAGTCAAGATCGGTGAACATCTCCATGTTGATCGTATCTTTTATACGACTCATGCTCGACCTTTCGGTCCTCCGTGTTCCGAGGCCATGTCTGTACATGCTAGGCTCGTCAAATCAACCTAAGTGTATTGCGTGTGTTCCGAGGCCATGTCTGTACATGCTAGGCTCGTCAACACCCGTTGTATTCGAACGTTAGAATCTATCACACCCGATCATCACGTGGTGCTTCGAAACAACGAACCTTCGCAACGGTGCACAGTTAGGGTGAACACTTTCTTGAAATTATTATAAGGGATCATCTTAGTTACTACCGTCGTTCTAAGCAAATAAGATGCAAAAACATGATAAACATCACATGCAATCAAATAGTGACATGATATGGCCAATATCATTATGCTCCTTTGATCTCCATCTTCGGGGCACCATGATCATCTTCGTCACCGGCATGACACCATGATCTCCATCATTGTGTCTTCATGAAGTCGTCACGCCAACGATTACTTCTACTTCTATGGCTAACGCGTTTAGCAACAAAGTAAAGTAAATTACATGGCGTTATTCAATGACACGCAGGTCATACAAAATAATAAAGACAACTCCTATGGCTCCTGCCGGTTGTCATACTCATCGACATGCAAGTCGTGATTCCTATTACAAGAATATGATCAATCTCATACATCACATATATCATTCATCACATCTTCTGGCCATATCACATCACATAGCACTTGCTGCAAAAACAAGTTAGACGTCCTCTAATTGTTGTTGCAAGTTTTTACGTGGTTTGTAGGTTTCTAGCAAGAACGTTTTCTTACCTACGTATGACCACAACGTGATTTGCCAATTTCTATTTACCCTTCATAAGGACCCTTTTCATCGAATCCGTTCCGACTAAAGTAGGAGAGACAGACACCCGCTAGCCACCTTATGCAACTAGTGCATGTCAATCGGTGGAACCTGTCTCACGTAAGCGTACGTGTAAGGTCGGTCCGGGCCGCTTCATCCTACAATGCCGCCGAAACAAGAAAAGACTAGTAGCGGCAAGAAGAATTGGCAAACTCAACGCCCACAACTGCTTTGTGTTCTACTCGTGCATAGTAACTACGCATAGGCCTGGCTCATGATGCCACTGTTGGGAATCGTAGCATAATTTAAAATTTTCCTACGCTCACCAAGATGCATCTATGGAGTCTACTAGCAACGAGGGGAAGGGAGTGCATCTACATACCCTTGTAGATCGTGAGCGGAAGCGTTCCAATGAACGTGGATGACGGAGTCGTACTCGCCGTGATCCAAATCACCGATGACCGAGTGCCGAACGGACGGCACCTCCGCGTTCAACACACGTACGGTGCAGCGACGTCTCCTCCTTCTTGATCCAGCAAGGGGGGAGGAGAGGTTGATGGAGATCCAACAGCACGACGGCGTGGTGGTGGATGTAGCGGGTCTCCGGCAGGGCTTCGCCGAGCTTTTGCGAGAGAGAGAGAGAGAGAGGTGTTGCAGGGGAGGAGGGAGGCGCCCAAGGCTGTAGTTTGCTGCCCTCCCTCCCCCCACTATTTATAGGACCCCTGGGGGGCGCCAGCCCTTGGGAGATCAGATCTCCAGGGGGGCGGCCAAGGGGGGAAGGGGTTGCCTTGCCCCCTAAGGCAAGGGGGAAGTCCCCCCACCCTAGGGTTCCCAACCCTAGGCGCATGGGGGGAGGCCCATGGGGGGGGCGCCCAGCCCACTAGGGGCTGGTTCCCTTCCACTTTTAGCCCATGGGGCCCTCCGGGATAGGTGGCCCCACCCGGTGGACCCCCGGGACCCTTTCGGTGGTCCCGGTACAATACCGGTAGCCCCCGAAACTTTCCCGGTGGCCGAAACTGGACTTCCTATATATAATTCTTCACCTCCGGACCATTCCGGAACCTCTCGTGACGTCCGGGATCTCATCCGGGACTCCGAACAACTTTCGGGTTTCCGCATACATATATCTCTACAACCCTAGCGTCACCGGACCTTAAGTGTGTAGACCCTACGGGTTCGGGAGACATGCAGACATGACCGAGACGCCTCTCCGGTCAATAACCAACAGCGGGATCTGGATACCCATGTTGGCTCCCACATGTTCCACGATGATCTCATCGGATGAACCACGGTGTCGAGGATTCAATCAATCCGTATGCAATTCCCTTTGTCAACCGGTATGTTACTTGCCCGAGATTCGATCGTCGGTATCCCAATACCTTGTTCAATCTCGTTACCGGCAAGTCTCTTTACTCGTACCGCAATGCATGATCCCGTGACTAACGCCTTAGTCACATTGAGCTCATTATGATGATGCATTACCGAGTGGGCCCAGAGATACCTCTCCGTCACACGGAGTGACAAATCCCAGTCTCGATCCGTGCCAACCCAACAGACACTTTCGGAGATACCCGTAGTGCACCTTTATAGTCACCCAGTTACGTTGTGACGTTTGGCACACCCAAAGCACTCCTACAGTATCCGGGAGTTGCACGATCTCATGGTCTAAGGAAAAGATACTTGACATTGGAAAACCTCTAGCAAACGAAACTACACGACCTTTTATGCTATGCTTAGGATTGGGTCTTGTCCATCACATCATTCTCCTAATGATGTGATCCCGTTATCAATGACATCCAATGTCCATAGTCAGGAAACCATGACTATCTGTTGATCAACGAGCTAGTCAACTAGAGGATTACTAGGGACACTTTGTGGTCTATGTATTCACACATGTATTACGATTTCCGGACAATACAATTATAGCATGAACAATAGACGATTATTATGAACAAAGAAATATAATAATAACCTTTTATTATTGCCTCTAGGGCATATTTCCAAAACCAAGGTCCTTCATTGAAAAACACTTATTCAAATAGGCATCTACACTTTCCAAGAATTCTATATCATTTCCCATCAATAGTATGTCATCCACATATAATATGAGAAATGCTACAGAGCTCCCACTCACTTTCTTGTAAACACAGGCTTCTCCATAAGTCTGTGTAAACCCAAACGCTTTGATCATCTCATCAAAGCGAATGTTCCAACTCCGAGATGCTTGCACCAGCCCATAGATTGAGCGCTGGAGCTTGCATACTTTGTTAGCATTCTTAGGATCGACAAAACCTTCCGGCTGCATCATATACAATTCTTCCTTAAGAAAGCCGTTAAGGAATGCCGTTTTGACGTCCATCTGCCATATCTCATAATCATAGTATGCGGCAATTGCTAACATGATTCGGACGGACTTCAGCTTCGCTACGGGTGAGAAAGTCTCATCATAGTAAACCCCTTGAACTTGTCGATAACCCTTAGCGACAAGTCGAGCCTTATAGATGGTCACATTACCATCCGCGTCTGTCTTCTTCTTAAAGATCCATTTATTTTCTATGGCTCGCCGATCATCGGGCAAGTCAGTCAAAGTCCATACTTCGTTTCATACATGGATCCTATCTCGGATTTCATGGCTTCTAGCCATTTGTCGGAATCCGGGCCCGCCATCGCTTCTTCATAGTTCGAAGGTTCACCGTTGTCTAACAACATGATTTCCAGGACAGGGTTGCCGTACCACTCTGGTGCGGGACGTGTCCTTGTGGACCTTCGAAGTTCAGCAGTAACTTGATCCGAAGCTTCATGATCATCATCATTAACTTCCTCCCCAATCGGTGTAGGCACCACAGGAGTATCTTCCCGCACTGCGCTACTTTCCGGTTCGGAAGGGGTGACTATCACCTCATCAAGTTCCACTTTCCTCCCACTTACTTCCTTCGAGAGAAACTCTTTCTCCAGAAAGGACCCGTTCTTGGCAACGAAGATCTTGCCTTCGGATCTGAGGTAGAAGGTATACCCAATAGTTTCCTTAGGGTATCCTATGAAGACGCATTTCTCCGACTTGGGTTCGAGCTTTTCAGGTTGCAGTTTCTTGACATAAGCATCGCATCCCCAAACTTTTAGAAATGACAGCTTAGGTTTCTTCCCAAACCATAATTCATACGGTGTCGTCTCAACGGATTTCGACGGAGCCCTATTTAAAGTGAATGCGGCAGTCTCTAAAGCATAGCCCCAAAATGAGAGCGGTAGATCGGTAAGAGACATCATAGATCGCACCATATCCAATAGAGTGCGATTACGACGTTCGGACACACCATTTCGCTGAGGTGTTCCAGGCGGCGTGAGTTGTGAAACGATTCCACATTTCTTTAAGTGCGTACAAAATTCGTGACTTAAATATTCTCCACCACGATCTGATCGTAAGAACTTTATTTTCCTGTCACGTTGATTCTCAACCTCACTCTGAAATTCCTTGAACTTTTCAAAGGTTTCAGACTTGTGTTTCATTAGGTAGACATACCCATATCTACTTAAGTCATCAGTGAGAGTGAGAACATAACGATATCCTCCGCGAGCCTCAACACTCATTGGACCACACACATCGGTATGTATGATTTCCAATAAATTGGTTGCTCGCTCCATTGTTCCGGAGAACGGAGTCTTGGTCATCTTACCCATGAGGCATGGTTCGCACGTGTCAAATGATTCGTAATCAAGAGACTCCAAAAGTCCATCTGCATGGAGCTTCTTCATGCGCTTGACACCAATGTGACCAAGGGGCAGTGCCACAAGTATGTGGGACTATCGTTATCAACTTTACATCTTTTGGTATTCACACTATGAAGATGTGTAACATCACGTTCGAGATTCATCAAGAATAAACCATTGACCAGTGGGGCATGACCATAAAACATATCTCTCATATAAATGGAACAACCATTATTCTCGGATTTAAATGAGTAGCCATCTCGAATTAAATGAGATCCAGATACAATGTTCATGCTCAAAGCTAGCACTAAATAACAATTATTGAGGTTTAAAACTAATCCCGTAGGTAAATGCAGAGGCAGCGTGCTGACGGCGATCACATCGACCTTGGAACCATTCCCGACGCGCATCGTCACCTCGTCCTTCGCCAGTCTCCATTTATTCCGCAGCTCCTGTTTTGAGTTACAAATATGAGCAACCGCACCGGTATCAAATACCCAGGAGCTACTACGAGTACTAGTAAGGTACACATCAATTACATGTATATCACATATACCTTTGGTGTTGCCGGCCTTCTTGTCCGCTAAATATTTGGGGCAGTTCCGCTTCCAGTGACCACTTCCCTTGCAATAAAAGCACTCAGTCTTAGGCTTGGGTCCATTCCTTGGCTTCTTCCCGGCAACTGGTTTACCGGGCGCGGCAACTCCCTTGCCGTCTTTCTTGAAGTTCTTCTTACCCTTGCCTTTCTTGAACTTAGTGGTTTTATTCATCATCAACACTTGATGTTCCTTTTTGATTTCCACCTCCGCTGATTTCAGCATTGAATATACCTCAGGAATGGTCTTTTCCATCCCCTGCATATTGAAGTTCATCACAAAGCTCTTGTAGCTCGGTGGAAGCGACTGAAGGATTCTGTCAATGACCGCGTCATCCGGGAGATTAACTCCCAGCTGAGACAAGCGGTTGTGTAACCCAGACATTTTGAGTATGTGCTCACTGACAGAACTATTTTCCTCCATCTTACAACTGAAGAACTTGTCGGAGACTTCATATCTCTCGACTCGGGCATGAGCTTGGAAAACCATTTTCAGCTCTTCGAACATCTCATATGCTCCGTGTTGCTCAAAACGCTTTTGGAGCCCCGGTTCTAAGCTGTAAAGCATGCCGCACTGAATGAGGGAGTAATCATCAGCACGCTGCTGCCAAGCGTTCATAACGTCTTGGTTCTCTGGGATGGGTGCGTCACCTAGCGGTGCTTCTAGGACATAATCTTTCTTGGCATCTATGAGGATGATCCTCAGGTTCCGGACCCAGTCCGTATAGTTGCTGCCATCATCTTTCAGCTTGGTTTTCTCTAGGAACGCGTTGAAGTTGAGGATAACGTGGGCCATTTGATCTACAAGACATATTGTAAAGATTTTAGACTAAGTTCATGATAATTAAGTTCATCTAATCAAATTATTCAATGAACTCCCACTCAGATAGACATCCCTCTAGTCATCTAAGTGAAACATGATCTGAGTTAACTAGGCCATGTCCGATCATCACGTGAGACGGACTAGTCAAGATCGGTGAACATCTCCATGTTGATCGTATCTTCTATACGACTCATGCTCGACCTTTCGGTCTTCCGTGTTCCGAGGCCATGTCTGTACATGCTAGGCTCGTCAAGTCAACCTAAGTGTATTGCGTGTGTTCCGAGGCCATGTCTGTACATGCTAGGCTCGTCAACACCCGTTGTATGCGAACGTTAGAATCTATCACACCCGATCATCACGTGGTGCTTCAAAACAACGAACCTTCGCAACGGTGCACAGTTAGGGGGAACACTTTCTTGAAATTATTATAAGGGATCATCTTACTTACTACCGTCGTTCTAAGCAAATAAGATGCATAACATGATAAACATCACATGTAATCAAATAGTGACACGATATGGCCAATATCATGTTGCTCCTTTGATCTCCATCTTCGGGGCGCCATGATCATCTTCGTCACCGGCATGACACCACGATCTCCATCATCATGATCTCCATCATTGTGTCTTCATGAAGTTGTCACGCCAACGATTACTTCTACTTCTATGGCTAACGTGTTTAGCAATAAAGTAAAGTAATTTACATGGCGTTATTCAATGACACGCAGGTCATACAAAATAATAAAGACAACTCCTATGGCTCCTGCCGGTTGTCATACTCATCGACATGCAAGTCGTGATTCCTATTACAAGAATATGATCAATCTCATACATCACATATATCATTCATCACATCTTTTTTTTTGGCCATATCATATCACAAGGCACATGCTGCAAAAACAAGTTAGACGTCCTCTAATTATTGTTGCAAGTTTTTACGTGGCTTCGATAGGTTTCTAGCAAGAACGTTTCTTACCTACGTAAAACCACAACGTGATATGCCAATTTCTATTTAACCTTCATAAGGACCCTTTTCATCGAATCCGTTCCGACTAAAGTGGGAGAGACAGACACCCGCTAGCCACCTTATGCAACTAGTGCATGTCAGTAAGTGGAACCTGTCTCACGTAAGCGTACGTGTAAGGTCGGTCCGGGCCGCTTCATCCCACAATACCGCCGAAACAAGATAAGACTAGTAGTGGCAAGAAAAATTGACAACATCTACGCCCACAACTGCTTTGTGTTCTACTCGTGCATAGTAACTACGCATAGGCCTGGCTCTGATACCACTGTTGGGGATCGTAGCAGAATTTTAAAATTTCCTACGCATCACCAAGATCCATCTATGGAGTATACTAGCAACGAGGGGAAAGGAGTGCATCTACATACCCTTGTAGATCGCGAGCGGAAGCGTTCAAGTGAACGGGGTTGATGGAGTCGTACTCGTCGTGATCCAAATCACCGATGACCGAGTGTCGAACGGACGGCACCTCCGCGTTCAACACACGTACGGAGCAGCGACGTCTCCTCCTTCTTGATCCAGCAAGGGGAAAGGAGAGGTTGATGGAGATCCAGCAGCACGACGGCGTGGTGGTGGAAGTAGCGGGGATCTCGGCAGGGCTTCGCCAAGCTTCTGCGAGAGGGAGAGGTGTTGCAGGGGGAGAGGGAGGCGCCAGGGGCTGTGGTGTTGCTGCCCTCCCTCCCCCCACTATTTATAGGGGTCCTGGGGGGCGCCGGCCACCCTGGAGATCCCATCTGAGGGGGGCGCCGGCCACCCTGGAGATCCCATCTGAGGGGGGGCGGCGGCCAAGGGGGTGGCTTGCCCCCCAAGGCAAGTGGGGCGCCCCCCACCCCTAGGGTTTCCAACCCTAGGCGCGGGGGAGGCCCAAGGGGGGTGCCCCAGCCCACTAAGGGCTGGCTCCCTTCCCACTTCAGCCCATGGGGCCCTCCGGGATAGGTGGCCCCACCCGGTGGACCCCCGGGACCCTTCCGGTGGTCCCGGTACAATACCGATAACCCCCGAAACTTTCCCGGTGGCCGAAACTGGACTTCCTATATATAATTCTTCACCTCCGAACCATTCCAGAACTCCTCATGACGTCCGAGATCTCATCCGGGACTCCGAACAACTTTCGGGTTTCCGCATACTCATATCTCTACAACCCTAGCGTCACCGAACCTTAAGTGTGTAGACCCTACGGGTTCGGGAGACATGCAGACATGACCGAGACGCCTCTCCGGTCAATAACCAACAGCGGGATCTGGATACCCATGTTGGCTCCCACATGTTCCACGATGATCTCATCGGAGGAACCACGATGTCGAGGATTCAATCAATCCCGTATTCAATTCCCTTTGTCAATCGGTATGTTACTTGCCCGAGATTCGATCGTCGGTATCCCAATACCTTGTTCAATCTCGTTACCGGCAAGTCTCTTTACTCGTACCGTAATGCATGATCTCGTGGCTAACTCCATAGTCACATTGAGCTCATTATGATGATGCATTACCGAGTGGGCCCAGAGATACCTCTCCGTCATACGGAGTGACAAATCCCAGTCTCAATCCGTGTCAACCCAACAGACACTTTCAGAGATACCCGTAGTGTACCTTTATAGTCACCCAGTTACGTTGTGACGTTTGGTACACCCAAAGCACTCCTACGGCATCCGGGAGTTACACGATCTCATGGTCTAAGGAAAAGATACTTGACATTGGAAAAAGCTCTAGCAAACGAACTACACGATCTTTTGTGCTATGCTTAGGTTTGGGTCTTGTCCATCACATCATTCTCCTAATGATGTGATCCCGTTATCAATGACATCCAATGTCCATAGTCAGGAAACCATGTCTATCTGTTGATCAACGAGCTAGTCAACTAGAGACTTACTAGGGACACGTTGTGGTCTATGTATTCACACATGTATTACGATTTCCGGATAACACAATTATAGCATGAACAGTAGACAATTATCATGAACAAAGAAATATAATAATAACCATTTATTATTGCCTCTAGGGCATATTTCCAACACTAACAGGCAGGACGCCCGAGGATCCCTTAGTCCAGGACTCCCTCAGCTGCTGCTGCTTCTTTTTCAGGTTTCTCGCAGTGGCGATTAGCCGGCGCTTGAAGCGCTCTTGCTCGAGGGGTTCCTCAGGCATGATGAAGTCTTCGTCGCCGAGGCTCACCTCCTCTTCGGAGATCGGTAGGTAGTTACTATCCTCCGAGTCCTCATTCCCGACTGGATCGTCGGGGTTAACTTGCCCATCCTCCCAATCATCCTGTTCGGATGTTGGCTCGACAGGGGCTTCGGGGTCTTCGGCATTCTCCGGAGTGTTATTGTCTCCGGTACCGGTATTGCTGTCTTTTTCGCGACGCGATTTTGAGCGGCGCCGCTGACGTCGACGCTTCGGAGGTGCTTCATTAGGCTTGTCCTCAATCGGATCCTTCTTGCCATCATCATCCTCTTTGGGTGTGTCTACCATGTACACGTCATATGTGGAGCTGGCCGTCCAACGTCCGGTAAACGAAGGGATTTGGCCTTGTTCGTCCCCGACATCGTCGTCCATGCCGTCGATGTCTTCGGAGGCGTAGTCCAGCTTGTCGGTTAAATCTTCGACAGTGGCTATGAAGTGGGTGGTGGGTGGGGCGTAAAATTCCCCACCCTCAACCCCTAGTTCGGGCTGGGCATAATTCGGAAGCGATTCCTCTGTAATAGCGAGGGATCGCATTAAGTCCAGAGCCTCGTTTAGGAGCGAGGTTTGGACAGAGAAGTGAGGGTCCGCAGGACAGACCGGGGTGAAAGCCTCCTGGCCATGCCCGTTTGACGCGGACCTCGAAAGTCTGGATTTGAAGTCCGAGGGAGAGTCTGGCACTCTGGTGACACGGGGATCCCGGTTCGTCTTCGGGTTTGCCGATGACGCAGTCCCCTTCGAATCTCCGGTAGCAAGTTCCATAACTGAAGACAGTCCGGCGGGCTCTGAACTCCTGTCTTCGGACCTGATAGTGTGCTCTGGATCTAAGGCCAGAGCGGCGGTCGGGGCCGCGAACCCTTCAAAGATCAAGTCTCCTCGGATATCAGCGACATAGTTCAGATTTTCGAAGCTAATCTGATGATTCGGGGCGTAGCTGTCGATCTGCTCAAGGTGGCCAGTCAAGTTGGCACGCAGTGCGAAGCCGCCGAATATGAAAATTTGGCCGGGGAGGAAAGTCTCCCTCGAGACGGCATCGTTGTGGATGATCGAACGAGCCATCGATCCTTCTGTCAACAGCACAGAGGAACTCTCAATGAAAGCACCAATGTCGGTGTCAAAACCGGCCGATCTCGGGTAGGGGGTCCCGAACTGTGCGTCTGAAGATCAAATCTAACAGGAGGCAGGGGACACGATGTTTACCCAGGTTCGGGCCCTCTCGATGGAGGTAATACCCTACTTCCTACTTGATTGACTTTGATGAGTATAGGGGTTACAAGAGTGGATCTACCTCGAGATCGTAATGGCTAAACCCTAGATGTCTAGCCTGTATGATTGTCCTTGCCTCTACGGACTAAACCCTCAGATTTATATAGACACCGGAGGGGCCTAGGGTTGTACAGAGTCGGTTTACAGAGAAAGGAATCTTCATATCCGAACGCCAAGCTTGCCATCCACGCAAAGGAGAGTCCCATCCGGACACGGGGTAAAGCCTTCTATCTTGTATCTTCACGGCCCACCAGTCCGGGCCACGTCACATAGCCCGGACGCCCGAGGACCCCCTAAACCAGGACTCCCTCACGCTTCACTCCCTGGCAACGGC
Organism: Aegilops tauschii subsp. strangulata; assembly: GCF_002575655.3. Classification (NCBI taxonomy): domain Eukaryota; kingdom Viridiplantae; phylum Streptophyta; class Magnoliopsida; order Poales; family Poaceae; genus Aegilops; species Aegilops tauschii. The sequence continues at coordinate 366,607,221 of NC_053039.3, forward strand.
GCCATAAAAGAGACTTGATGACCCACAAGTATATGGGATCAATTGTAGCATTTTCGATAAGTAAGAGTGTCGAACCCAACGAGGAGCAGAAGGAAATGACAAGTGGTTTTCAGCAAGGTAATGTCTGCAAGTGCTGAAACTGTAAGTAGCAGAGTAGTTTGATAGCAAGGTAATTTGCAACGAGCAAGTAACGGTAACGGTAACAAAAGTGCAGCAAGGTAGCCCAATCATTTTGAGGCAAAGGACAGGCCAAAACGGTCTCTTATAATAAGCAAAGCGTTCTTGAGGGTACACGGGAATTTCATCTAGTCACTTTCATCATATTGGTTTGATTTGTGTTCGTTACTCTGATAATTTGATATGTGGGTGGACCGGTGGTTAGGTGTTGTTCTTACTTGAACAAGCCTCCTACTTATGATTAACCCCCTCGCAAGCATCCGCAACTACGAGAAAAGTATTAAGAATAAATTCTAACCATAGCATTAAACTTTTGGATCCAATCGGTCCCTTACGGAATAGCGCATAAACTAGGGTTTAAGTTCTGTCACTCTCGCAACCCATCATATAATTACTACTCCACAATGCATTCCCTTAGGCCCAAATATGTTGAAGTGTCATGTAGTCGACGTACACATGACACCTCTAAGGGAATCACAACATACATACTATCAAAATATCGAACACATATCAAGTTCGCATGATTACTTGCAACAAGATTTATCCCGTGACCTCAAGAACAAAAGTAACTACTCACAAATGATAATCATGCTCAAGATCACAGGGTATTAAATAGCATATTGGATCTGAACATATAATCTTCCATCAAATAAACCATATAGTAATCAACTACAAGATGTAATCAACACTACTAGTTGTTGGGGAACGTAGCAATAATTCAAAATTTTCCTACGTGTCACCAAGATCAATCTAGGAGATGCTAGCAACGAGAGAGAGGGAGTGCATCTTCATACCCTTGAAGATCGCTAAGCGGAAGCGTTACAAGAACGCGGTTGATGGAGTCGTACTCGCGGAGATTCAAATCGCGGAAGATCCAATCTAGCGCCGAACGGACGGCGCCTCCGCGTTCAACACACGTACAGCCCGGGGACGTCTCCTCCTTCTTGATCCAGAAAGGGGAGAGGAGAAGTTGAGGGAGAACTCTAGCAGCACGACGGCGTGGTGGCAATGGAGCTCGTGGTTCTCCGGCAGGGCTTCGCCAAGCCCTACGGAGGAGGAGGAGATGTATGAGGAGGAAGGGGCTGCGCCAAGGGAAGGGTGTGGCTGCCCTCCCACCCCCTCACTATATATAGGGGGAAGGGGAGAGGGGGCCGGCCCCTCTAGATGGATCTAGAGGGGGAGGCGGCGGCCAGGGGAAACCCTAGATGGGTTTGGGCGCCCCCACCCCCTAGGAAACTTGCCCCCCAAGCCGGGAGGGGCGGCTGCCCTAGGGGTGGCGCCCCCACCTCCCCTGGTTACGTGAGAGGGGTTGGGAGGGGCGCACAGCCCCTTAGTGGGCTGGTTTGCCCCTTCCCCTTGGCCCATAAGGCCCCCAACGCTTGCCGGGGCCTCCGAAACCCCTTTCGGACATGCTGGCCATAGCCTGGTACCCCCGGAACAATTCCAAACTCCAATACCCTTCGTCCAATATACCGATCTTCACCTCCGGACCATTCCGGAGCTCCTCGTCATGTCCGGGATCTCATCCGGGACTCCGAACAACCTTCGGTAACCACATACTATTTCCCATAACAACTCTAGCGTCACCGAACCTTAAGTGTGTAGACCCTACGGGTTCGGGAACCATGCAGACATGACCGAGACGTTCTCCGGCCAATAACCAACAGCAGGATCTGGATACCCATGTTGGCTCCCACATGTTCCACGATGATCACATCGGATGAACCATGATGTCGGGGATTCAATCAATCCCGTATACAATTCCCTTTGTCTATCGGTATGTTACTTGCTCGAGATTCGATCGTCGGTATCCCAATACCTCGTTCAATCTCGTTACCGGCAAGTCTCTTTACTCGTTCCGTAACGCATGATCCCGTGGCTAACTCATTAGTCACATTGAGCTCATTATGATGATGCGTTACCGAGTGGGCCCGGAGATACCTCTCCGTCATACGGAGTGACAAATCCTAGTCTCGATTCGTGCCAACCCAACAGACACTTTCGGAGATACCTGTAGTGCACCTTTATAGCCACCCAGTTATGTTGTGACATTTGGTACACCCAAAGCATTCCTACGGTATCCGGGAGTTGCACAATCTCATGGTCTAAGGAAACGGTACTTGACATTAGAAAAGCTCTTAGCAAACGAACTACACGATCTTGTGCTATGCTTAGGATTGGGTCTTGTCCATCACATCATTCTCCTAATGATGTGATCCCGTTATCAATGACATCCAATGTCCATGGTCAGGAAACCATAACCATCTATTGATCAATGAGCTAGTCAACTAGAGGCTTACTAGGGACATGTTGTGGTCTATGTATTCACACATGTATTACGGTTTCCAGTTAATACAATTATAGCATGAACAATAGACAATTATCATGAACAAGGAAATACAATAATAACCATTTTATTATTGCCTCTAGGGCATATTTCCAACAGTCTCCCACTTGCACTAGAGTCAATAATCTAGTTCACATCACCATGTGATTAACACTCAAAGTTCACATCGCCATGTGACTAATACCCAAGAGTTTACTAGAGTCAATAATCTAGTTCACATCACCATGTGATTAACACTCAATGAGTTCTAGGGTTTGATCATGCTATGCTTACGAGAGAGGTTTTAGTCAACGGGTCTGCAACATTCAGGTCTGTGTGTGCTTTACAAATCTCTATGTCATCTTGTAGATGCAGCTACCACGCGCTACTTGGAGCTATTCCAAATAACTGATCTACTATACGAATCCGGTTTACTACTCAGAGTCATCCGGATTAGTGTCAAAGTTTGCATCGAAGTAACCCTTTATGACGAACTCCTTTTCCACCTCCATAATCGAGAAAATTCCTTAGTCCACTAGATACTAAGGATAAGTTCGACCGTTGTCATGTGATCCATTCCTAGATCACTATTGTACCCCTTGACTAACTGATGGCAAGGCACACTTCAGGTGCGGTACACAGCATAGCATACTGTAGAGCCTACATCTAAAGCATAGGGGACGACCTTCGTCCTTTCTCTCTCTTCTGCCGTGGTCAGGTCTTGAGTCTTACTCAATACTCACACCTTGTAACACAGCCAAGAACTCCTTCTTTGCTGATCTATTTTGAACTCCTTCAAAATCTTGTCACGGTATGTATTCATTTGAAAGTACTATTAAGCGTTTTTGATCTATCCTTATAGATCTTGATGCTCAATGTTCAAGTAGCTTAATCCAGGTTTTCCATTGAAAAACACTTTTCAAATAACCCTGTATGCTTTCCAGAAATTCTACATCATTTCTGATCAACAATATGTTAACAACATATACTCATCAAAAATTCTATAGTGCTCCCACTCACTTCTTTGGAAATACAAGTTTCTCATAAACTTTGTAAAACCCCAAAATCTTTGATCATCTCATCAAAGCGTACATTCCAACTCCGAGATGCTTACTCCAGTCCTTAGAAGGATTGCTGGAGCTTTGCATACTTGTTAGCATCTTTCAGGATTGACAAAACCTTCTGGTTGTATCACATACAACCTTTCCTCAAGAAAATCGTCGAGGAAACAATGTTTTCGACATCCTATCTGCAAGATTTCATACATAATGCAGTAACTGCTAATATAATTCCAACAGACTCTTAGCATCGCTACGAGTGAGAAAATCTCATCGTAGTCAACTCCTTGAACTTGTCGGAAAACATCTTAATGACAAGTCGAGCTTTCTTAATGGTGACACTTACCATCATAGTCCGTCTTCCTTTTAAAATCCATCTGCACCCAACAGCCTTACGACCATCAAGTAGTTCTTCCAAAGTCTATACTTTGTTTTTATACATGGATCCTCTCTCGGATTTTATGGCCTCGAGCCATTCGTCGGAATCTGGGCCCACCATCGCTTCTCCATAGCTCGTAGGTTCATTGTTGTCTAGCAACATGACTTCCAAGACAGGATTACGTACTACTCTGAAGTAGTACGCATCCTTGTCGTCCTACGAGGTTTGGTAGTGACTTGATCCGAAGTTTCATGATCACTATCATAAGCTTCCACTTCAATTGGTGTAGGTGCCACAGGAACAACTTCTTGTGCCCTGCTACACACTAGTTGAAGTGACGGTTCAATAACCTCATCAAGTCTCCACCATCCTCCCACTCAATTCTTTCGAGAGAAACTTTTCCTCGAGAAAGGACCCGTTTCTAGAAACAATCGCTTTTGCTTCCAGATCTGAAATAGGAGGTATACCCAACTGTTTTGGGTATTCTATGAAGATGCATTTATCCGCTTTGGGTTCGAGCTTATCAGCCTGAAACTTTTTCACATAAGCGTTGCAGCCCCAAACTTTTAAGAAATGACAGCTTAGGTTTCTCTAAACCATAGTTCATACGGTGTCGTCTCAACGGAATTGCGTGGTGCCCTATTTAAAGTGAATGCGGTTGTCTCTAATGCCTAGACCATAAACGATAGTGGTATTCGATAAGAGACATCATGGTATGCACCATATCCAATAGGGTGCAGTTATGATGTTCGGACACACCATCACACTATGGTGTTCCAGGCGGTATTAGTTGTGAAACAATTTCCACAATGTCTTAATTGTGTGCCAAACTCGTAACTCAGATATTCATCTCTATGATCATATCACAGACATTTTATCCTCTTGTCACGACGATCTTCAACTTCACTCTGAAATTACCTGAACCTTTCAATAATTCAGACTTGTGTTTCATCAAGTAAATATACTCAGCATCTACTCAAATCATCTGTGAAGTAAGAACATAATGATATCCACTGCGTGCCTCAGCACTCATTGGACTGCACACATCAAAATGTATTACTTCCAACAAGTCGCTTTCTTGTTCCATATTACTGAAAACGAGGCCTTTCAGTCATCTTGCCCATGTGGTATGATTTGCATGTCTCAAGTGATTCAAAATCAAGTGAGTCCAAACGATCCATCTGTATGTAGTTTCTTCATGCATATATACCAATAGACATGGTTCGGATGTCCCAATCTTTTCAAAAACGAGTGAGTCCAAAGATCCATCAACATGGAGCTTCTTCGTGCGTTTTATACCAATATGACTCAAATGGCAGTGCCACAAGTATGTGGTACTATCATTACTATTTTATATCTTTTGGCATGAACATGTGTATCACTACGATCGAGATTCAATAAACCATTCATTTTAGGTGCAGGACCATTGAAGGTATTATTCAAATAGACAAAGTAACCATTATTCTCCTTAAATGAATAACCGTATTGTGATAAACATAATCCAATCATGTTTATGCTCAACGCAAACACCAAATAACAATTATTTAGGTTTAACACCAATCTCGATGGTAGAGGGAGCATGCGATGCTTGATCACATCAACCTTGGAAACACTTCCAACACATATCGTCATCTCACCTTTAGCTAGTCTCTGTTTATTCCGTAGCCTTTTATTTCGAGTTACCAACACTTAGCAACCGAACCGGTATCTAATACCCTGGTGCTACTAGGAGTACTAGTAAAGTACACATTAATATAATGTATATCCAATATACTTCTGTCGACCTTGCCTGCCTTCTCATCTACCAAGTATCTAGGGTAGTTCTGCTTCAGTGACCATTCCCCTCATTACAGAAGCACTTAGTCTCGGGTTTGGGTTCAACCTTGGGTTTCTTCACTAGAGCAGCAACTGATTTGCCGTTTCATGAAGTATCCCTTCTTTCCCTTGCCCTTCTTGAAACTAGTGGTGTTACTAACCGTCAACAATTGATGCTCCTACTTGATTTCTATTTTCGCGGTGTCAAACATCGCGAATTGCTCAAGGATCATCACGTCTATCCCTGATATGTTATAGTTCATCACGAAGCTCTAATAGCTTGGTGGCAGTGACTATGGAGAACCATCACTATCTCATTAGGAAGATTAACTCCCACTCGATTCAAGCGATTGTAGTACTCAGACAATCTGAGCACATGCTCAACGATTGAGCTTTTCTCCCTTAGTTTGCAGGCTTAAGAAACTTGTCGGAGGTCTCATACCTCTTGACGTGGGCACTAGTCTGAAATCCCAATTTCAGTCTTTGGAACATCTCATATGTTCTGCGATGTTTCAAAAACGTCTTTGGCGCCTCAATTCTAAACCGTTAGCATTACGCACTGAACTATCACGTAGTCATCAAAACGTGTATGTCAGATGTTCGCAACATCCACAGACGACGCTCGAGGTTCACACACCGAGCGGTGCATTAAGGACATAAGCCTTCTGCGCAGCAATGAGAATAATCCTCAGTTTACGGACCCAGTACGCATAATTTCTACTATCAACTTTCAACTAAAATTTCTCTAGGAACATATCTTAAACAGTAGAACCAAAACGTAAGCTATGACATAATTTGCAAAGACCTTTTGACTATGTTCATGATAATTAAGTTCATCTAATCATTTAATGAACTCCCACTTAGATAGACATCCCTCTAGTCATCTAAGTGATACATGATCCGAATCGACTAGACCGTGTCCGACTATCACGTGAGACGGACTAGTCATGAACGGTGAACATCTCCATGTTGATCGCATCTACTATACGACTCATGTTCGACCTTTCGGTCTCTCGTGTTCCGAGGCCATGTATGTACATGCTAGGCTCGTCAAGTCAACCTAAGTGTTTTGCATGTGTAAATCTGGCTTACACCCGTTGTATGCGAACGTTAGAATCTATCACACCCGATCATCACGTGGTGCTTCGAAACAACGAACTTTCGCAACGGTGCATAGTTAGGGGGAACACATCTCTTGAAATTTTAGCGAGGGGTCATCTTATTTATGCTACCGTCGTGCTAAGCAAATAAGATGTAAACATGACAAACATCACATGCAAATCATAAAGTGACATGATATGGCCAGTATCATCTTGCGCCTTTTGATCTCCATCTTCGAGGCGCGGCATGATCACCTTCGTCACCGGCATGACACCATGATCTCCATCATCGTGTCTTCATGAAGTTGTCTCGCCAACTATTACTTCTACTACTATGGCTAATGGTTAGCAATAAAGTAAAGTAATTACATGGCGCTTTCAATGACACGCAGGTCATACAATAAATTAAGACAACTCCTATGGCTCCTGCCGGTTGTCATACTCATCAATATGCAAGTCGTGATTCCTATTACAAGAACATGATCAATCTCATACATCACATATATATAATTCATCACATCATTTTGGCCATATCACATCACATAGCATACCCTGCAAAAACAAGTTAGACGTCCTCTAATTGTTGTTGCATGTTTTACGTGGCTGCTATGGGTTTCTAGCAAGAACGTTTCTTACCTACGCAAAAGCCACAACGATGATATGCCAATTGCTATTTAACCTTCATAAGGACCCTCTTCATCGAATCCGATCCGACTAAAGTGGCAGAGACAGACACCCGCTAGCCACCTTATGCATCAAGTGCATGTCAGTCGGTGGAACCTGTCTCACGTAAGTGTACGTGTAAGGTCGGCCCGGGCCGCTTCATCCCACAATGCCGCCGAATCAAGATAAGACTAGTAACAGTAAGCAAATTGAACAAATCATCGCCCACAACTACTTTGTGTTCTACTCGTGCATAGAATCTACACATAACCTAGCTCATGATGCCACTGTTGGGGAACGTAGCAATAATTCAAAATTTTCCTACGTGTCACCAAGATCAATCTAGGAGATGCTAGCAACGAGAGAGAGGGAGTGCATCTTCATACCCTTGAAGATCGCTAAGCGGAAGCGTTACAAGAACGCGGTTCATGGAGTCATACTCGCGGCGATTCAAATCGCGGAAGATCCGATCTAGCGCCGAACGGACGGCGCCTCCGCGTTCAACACACGTACAGCCCGGGGATGTCTCCTCCTTCTTGATCCAGGAAGGGGAGAGGAGAAGTTGAGGGAGAACTCCAGCAGCACGACGGCATGGTGGCAATGGAGCTCGTGGTTCTCCGGCAGGGCTTCGCCAAGCACTACGGAGGAGGAGGAGGAGATGTATGAGGAGGAAGGGGCTGCGCCAAGGGAAGGGTGTGGCTGCCCTCCCACCCCCTCACTATATATAGGGGGAAGGGGAGAGGGGGCCGGCCCCTCTAGATGGATCTAGAGGAGGAGGCGGCGGCCAGGGGAAACCCTAGATGGGTTTGGGCGCCCCCACCCCCTAGGAAACTTGCCCCCCAAGCCGGGAGGGGCGGCTGCCCTAGGGGTGGCGCCCCCACCTCTCCTGGTTACGTGAGAGGGGTTGGGAGGGGCGCACAGCCCCTTAGTGGGATGGTTTGCCCCTTCCCCTTGGCCCATAAGGCCCCCCAACGCTTGCCGGGGCCTCCGAAACCCCTTCCGAACATGCTGGCCATAGCCTGGTACCCCCGAAACAATTCCGGACTCCAATACCCTTCGTCCAATGTACCGATCTTCACCTCCGGACCATTCCGAAGCTCCTCGTCATGTCCGGGATCTCATCCAGGACTCCAAACAACCTTCGGTAACCACATACTATTTCCCATAGCAACTCTAGCGTCACCGAACCTTAAGTGTGTAGACCCTACGGGTTCGGGAACCATGCAGACATGACCGAGACATTCTCCGGCCAATAACCAACAGCGGGATCTGGATACCCATGTTGGCTCCCACATGTTCCACGATGATCTCATCGGATGAACCACGATGTCGGGGATTCAATCAATCCCGTATACAATTCCCTTTGTCTATCGGTATGTTACTTGCCCGAGATTCGATCGTCGGTATCCCAATACCTCGTTCAATCTCGTTACCGGCAAGTCTCTTTACTCGTTCCGTAACGCATGATCCCGTGGCTAACTCATTAGTCACATTGAGCTCATTATGATGATGCATTACCGAGTGGGCCCAGAGATACCTCTCCGCCATACGGAGTGACAAATCCCAGTCTCGATTCGTGCCAACCCAACAGACACTTTCGGAGATACCTGTAGTGCACCTTTATAGCCACCCAGTTACGTTGTGACGTTTGGTACACCCAAAGCATTCCTACGGTATCCGGGAGTTGCACAATCTCATGGTCTAAGGAAACGATACTTGACATTAGAAAAGCTCTTAGCAAACGAACTACACGATCTTGTGCTATGCTTAGGATTGGGTCTTGTCCATCACATCATTCTCCTAATGATGTGATCCCGTTATCAATGACATGCAATGTCCATGGTCAGGAAACCATAACCATCTATTGATCAACGAGCTAGTCAACTAGAGGCTTACTAGGGACATGTTGTGGTCTATGTATTCACACATGTATTACGGTTTCCAGTTAATACAATTATAGCATGAACAATAGACAATTATCATGAACAAGGAAATACAATAATAACCATTTTATTATTGCCTCTAGGGCATATTTCCAACACTAGTCACCCACAAGTACCAACCTATAGTTCTGGTACAAAGATTGAACACAAGAGATGAACTAGGGTTTGAGAGGAGATGGTGCTGTTGAAGATGTTGATGGAGATTGCCCTCCCCAAGATGGGAGAGTTGTTGGTGATGATGATGACGATGATTTCCCCCTTCGAGAGGGAAGTTCCCCTGCGGAATCGCTCCGCCGGAGGGCAAAAGTGCTCCTGCCCAAGTTCCGCCTCGAGACGGCGGCGCTCCGTCCCGAAAGTCCTCTCCTTATTTTTTCTAGGTCAAAATAACTTATATACCAGAAGATGGGCACCGGAGGTGGGCTGGGCTAAGCACAACCCACCAGGGCGTGCCTGGGGGGGGGGGGGGGGGGGGGGGGCAGGCGCGCCCTGGTGTCTTGTGCTCACCGAGTGCCCCCCCCCCCCGGGTGGTTATTTGCTCCAATATTTCTTATTTATTCCATCAAAAATCCTCGTGAAGTTTCAGCTCATTTGGAGTTGTGCAGAATAGGTAGCCTGACGTAACTTTTTCAGGTCCAGATTTCCAGCTGTCGGAATTCTCCCTCTTTGTGTGTACCTTGCATATTATGAGAGAAAAAGCATTAGAATTACTCCAAAATGCATTATTATGGATAAAAACATCATAAATAATAGTAGGTAAACATGATGCAAAATGGACGTATCACGGACCAGCCCCCTTGTGGGCCGGTCTGTCCCATCCTTTGGCCCATAAGGCCCATATCTTGCCGGGGGGGGGGTGCTCGGAACCCCTTCCGGTGACCCGATTCCTTCCCGGTACGTCCCGAAACACTTCCGGTGTCCAAATACCATCGTACTATATATCAATCTTTACCTCTTGACCATTTCGAGACTCCTCATCATGTCCATGATCTAATTCGGGACTCCAAACTTCGGTCACCAAAACATGTAACACTATATCGTCAACGAACGTTAAGCGTGGGACCCTACGGGTTCGAGAACTATGTAGACATGACCGAGACACCTCTCCGATCAATAACCAATAGCGGAACCTGGATGCCCATATTGGCTCCTACATTTTCTACGAAGATCTTTATCGGTTGAACGGTTATGAGAACCTACGTAATTCCCTTTGTCCATCGGTATGTTACTTGCCCGAGATTCGATCGTCGGTATCTTCGTACCTAGTTCATTCTCTTTACCGGCAAGTCTCTTTACTCGCTACGTAAGACATCACCTCGTGACTAAACTCCTTAGTCATTTTCTTGCAAGCTTATGATGTGTATTACCGAGAGGGCCCAGAGATACCTCTCCGATACTCGGAGTGACAAATCCTAATCTCAATCTATGCCAACTCAACAAACACCTTCGGAGATACCTGTAGAGCATCTTTATGATCACCCATTTATGTTGTGACATTTGATAGCACACAAGGTATTCCTCCGATATCCGGGAGTTGCATAATCTCATAGTCGAAGGAATATGTATTTGACATGAATAAAGCAATAGCAATAAACTGAACGATCAATATGCTATGCTAACGGATGGGTCTTTTCCATCACATCATTCTCCTAATGATGTGATCCCGTTATCAAATGACGACACATGTCTATGGTTAGGGTACCTTAACCATCTTTGATCAACAAGTTAGTCTAGTAGAGGCTTACTAGGGACATGGTATTTGTTTATGTATTCACACATGTATTTAAGTTTCCGATCAATACAATTCTAGCATGAATAATAAACCTTTATCATGATAAGGAAATATAATATAAAATAACGACTTTATTATTGCCTCTAGGGCATATTTCCTTCAGTCTGCAGGCCTTAGCTCAAGAGGAATACGGTGAGGACTATGTGTCCTCTGAGTTGCGACTCAACCGCCTCAACCAGACGTATAGTTGATGAAGCAACTGGAACTAGTCTACCAAATTTCCAAATTCCATTGTCTTCATAGAGCCAACCTAGTTTCAAATTCCCCAACCCTCTCTTACTTTATTCCGCTGCTGACGAATTTGTGACATGTGCTCTGACAAATTTGAACTGAAGAATTTCATATCGCTATCTTTCATTTCCTCAGTTCATTTTCTTCATGTGTGTATGAATGTATGATTGCATGTTCTTCACTCTTTCGTATCCCGATTACATGTACTCTGATTCTGTGATGATTTAGTTTCCATTGCGTTTCTATTTCTTCACTCTGATCTTCGTCAAATTCATCAGAGTTTGATGAATTTCTAAAAATCTCCCATTCACCCTCCTTTGGGAGTAAACCTGCTCTTTCACATATATCGCACACACCTTGATCTGGTTGACCGTTTTTGTTGTTCTTGATGCGTATGAATCAACTGTATGTCACGTATCGCACACGCAATTCTAATCTGAATCATGCTTGATGTCTCCGCCATCGCACACAGTTCGTATTATTGGTGATGATTTTATTATGGTACCGTTTGCGATTCATGCATCACACACAGTTTGGTCGAAGGGTCTATGATTCATGTGTCGCGTTAGCAGCATCCTGCAGTAGTGAGATCCACAATAAGATGAATGATTAAACAAGTCTCAATCTCAAGATGAATACAACCAGAGGTATACACCTTAATATTACAACTTGGAACTCTTCTTCCCTATGGTGATGTCATAATGAATGGGAATGGAGACAGAAAAACGAGAAGAGATGGATCTTCGGCGATGACGGCGGCTGTGTGTCTCTCATGCTCTAGATATTGTAGAGGTGGCTTTGTCTCTATCATGATCTAGATGGTGTGGAGGCGGTTGTGTCTGTCTCATGGTATGCGTGCCTTCACAAAAGTTCTTCCTGTTGATAAGGTTGAACTAATAACATATGGTACGAGCACTTGCGCTAAGACGCCATCTTGCGCTCTTGATGCGCTGGTGCATTTTTCCCATAGAAAAGTCGCTCCATTTGGCTTTAATTGAAGGGATCTTGATTGGTTTCCTTTAAAAAGTATATTGTTCTACAAAACAAAGGCAAAACAAGTGTTCTTTTTTCTCGAAGGGTTAACGTTAGAAAGACGTGAGAAATATCGAAACCCCGATGAAAACCATATCAACCCCCTCTACTAAAAGTGAAAAAATATCAAGCCATCAGCAATCCCCTCACTCGGATGGTTGGCGGTGTCGGAACCTGGATTGGTGGCTCCGATGGTTGAGCCTCCAGTGTTGCAGTACAAGGTATTGATACATCTAAAAGTAGTCATAGATTTTAGGGACATGGAGAAGCCATGGTTCTTGGATGCTGATACGTATCGAGTGTATCTATAAATTATGTACATGCTACATTGATATGAACTACATACACTTTGGGCATACTGTTTTTTATCAGTTTTGACTAGTCTAACATATTATCCAGTGTCTAGTGCAAGAAGTCCAAGAAAAAATCAAACAAAAATAGGTTTGATGTTTCGTGCCGGAAGAGGACCAGGAGGCCAAGACCCAGCACCTAATGGGCCCCATAGGGCCTAGGCGCTCCTAGGAGGGGCGCCTAGGGGGTAATAAATGTCCATATATGTCAGGCAAGCAACCTACATTGTGAAAAAATGGTTTGTGTTATAATTTTTGCCTACTTTTTATGACCAATTTATTGGTTAACAAAATTGAACAGACCATGCAACTAAATTGTTTGGATTGTTTCTTTTGCAAACAAAGCTGGAGCATTGCTATTCCAGTGGTGCCCGCCAAATCTCGGATAACCAAAGTATGATCGAAGATCGTGAGGTCACAGTTTAAAATGCAAACATGATTTGTTTGAGTCGCAAAGAGAAACCTAGGATATAGATCTAATTCTCGTAGATCATCGCATTAAAATCAAGTTACGTGTACACAATATTTGACGACCTAGCAGAGTACTAAAAAATAAACAACCAATGGATTTTATGAAGGTATCCTCTATAACATTAAGCTCCCTAGATTTAAATAGCCCATATTCAATTGAGGTCTCCAATTAGAATTGGATCACCGATTTTGACCAGGTCAATTGTTTTGCAAAGCTCTCTTATTCAATTATTTTATACTATAGATCATGCTTTCTAATTTTTAAGGCCTCACAATTAATCGAGGTATTCAATTTAGAATTGTGTCATCCGATTTTAACCGGCTCAATAACTTCTCAAGCTCTCCCGTTCAATTCTTTTAATATACTATGTTTTCCTAATTTTGAAGCTCTTTCATTCAATTGAGGTATTCAATTTTGGATTTGGTTTACGATTTTGACCGGGCCAACAATTTTTCAAATCAATCACCAGCAACCGGCCTATAAAAACATATCAATCCCACACACCCTTCCACCACCTAGAGAAACCATGGGTCACCATGTGGTATTGTAGCATCAATATAGTATATGCAACCACTGACACAGAAATTTCTCCACATAAATATAGACTGGTTAGCGAATAAAACAGAATCACACAACGAAAGGCCCACCAAATCAACCCATTATAAATAAAAATAAACACACTCTATCATCTCCGCCATTCGCCAAACTAAATATTCCATCAGTTCCAAAAATATAAGGGGTATTAGTTTTTTAGAAAGTCAAATTTCTTTAACTTTAACCAAGTTCAGAGAAAAAAAATATCGACATCCACAATAATAAACAAACTATGCAAATTCATTTCATGATGAATCTAAAATACCAATATGGTGTTATGGATTTTGATATATTTCTCTACAAATTTGATCAAACTTAAAAGATTTGCCTTTTCAAAAAGCAATACACCTTATATTTTAAAATAGAGTGAACATTAACAACAACAACAACAACAACAACAACAACAACAACAACAACAACAACACTTCTAGTAATTACCAATCTTAAGGTAAAAAATGAACGACAGTTCCTTAGAAGGAAAAATGGTGGGAAAATTGCAACACAAAATAACGTAGAACAAAAAGGAATTTTGTTTTCAGGTTGTGCATATTTGCACCGTGTTTAACTATCATTAAATTTTCTGGATACTATATATGTCATACTCTGGTATAGTGAAGATAATATTCGACGATAATTAATGCTTGGATTTGGTATCTCTCCGTTGTTGGATCGTCGAAAACAAATAGCCACTATTTAAGATTAATTTAAACACTATGTACTGGTAATGATTAGAAGGAGATCAGTATCTTTCAATCCGTTAAACAACACTGCCTTCGAAGCCTAATCTATATATCAATATAAAAAGATAAAAATGGGCAGATCCAGTTAATCTTGGGCATCATTACTGTAAAAAAATTTAATCTTGATCATCAAACCATGTCAAATCAACGACCTAGATTGCTCGAATGACGAGGCTCAACATGTTTAGCGTGCAATTAATATCATATCAAGTCTCAAAACCTATACTAATCACATAACAAACGCATACTAATGGAAATTGTACTTAATTTTCTTTCTAATATCAACCTGCATTGCCACATTTACTAGTAGAGACGAAGAAAGACCCCCGGGTTTGCTGTTTGCGCAGCTTCAAGACCCTGCAAAAAATTCCAAGTACTTGCGATTCCTCGTCCAGGAGGCTTGGATCATAGTATCTTGCAAGCTCGGCAACCAAGCGTATACACATCAAAATGGACTAGCTCTTGCCATAGCCTAGAGTAATAGAGAAGGAGCTCCACGCCAAGGACCCCTATGTTCATGGCCCAAAGCCCCAAAGGCCAGCACAACAAACAGTACACGCGGATAGGATCCGGATGCGCCCAGCAGCGAAGGGAAGGGGGGATGCTGGTTCATCAGTCTGCTTCGTTGTTCAACTGTTCATCCCCTGCCAAAATTCAATAATACGTCAAGATAATGGTCGGAGCCCACCTGTGGTTTCCCATGATTTTGGTTTCTCAGGAACCACGCACCCGTTGATGGGCTCATCGAGCAGCCGCTGTCCGCCACACTGTTTAGGCTCTGTTTGGTACACCCTGTACGTACGGCACCGTGGGCGTACCATATCGATAAAACAGTTCGGGACAAACAAGATCGATTGAAATTTTGCTCGCAGTTTCTTGGGAAAATGCCGCGCGTCGGTGCCAAATGCCTGCTGGAGCGCGCAGTCGTTCAGACCATATCGTTCTTCGTTCTACAGTCACCGGTGACTTGGAAATATCATTGAAAACACTATAGATAAAGGTTTGAAGCTTGGTGGTATCTTTCTGTGAGCTGAGATGCTAGCTCACCTGTCGCATGCATGGCATCGCATCGCATCGACGGGCGCGACCTGATTCAGCACGCACGCAGCCGTTTCGACGTCGGGCATAATCTTGTCCCTCTGGATGTGGAACGGCGGGCAGCGCAGCATTTGATGCGGCCCGCCCGGTCTGATCCGAACCGCATAAAGCCGACGTGACAGTGAAATCTTAGCCATCAATTTGACGCGACGTGCAAATCTTAGCCGGCCGTCGCGCCTTTGCGAGGGCAAATTTGACAATTTTGACCTCGAAACGAAATAAATTCACAGAATGAACTAGGTTCGAAACTATTTCACACCCCTAACCCTTTTGTGTAGCGCCCGCCACGCCGGCGCCACACCCTACGGTGCAGCGCCTAGCTCCGCGGCGGTGCACCTCTGTCCACCGTGGCAGCCCACGGGCCCGCACCCAGCCGTGCAACGCCTCCGAGCTAGGCGCTGCATCTGTAATGTGCAGCGCCTAGCCGCTAGGCGTTGCACGTGTAATGTGCAGCGCCGAGCGGCTAGGCGCTGCACTGTGACTTATCCAGCCACTTGGCTGGGGCCCCCTCCCCCACCCCCCCCCCCCCACCACACACTCTCTCACTCTCTCCCCGAGCTTTGCCCCCTCTCCCACTCTCCCCCCCCCCCCCCTCAAATCTTCTTCCAAATCTTGCAAATTTGAAGAATTTGTCCGTGGATTTCGAAGTCAAACCCTCCCTCAAGGTAATAATCTCCGATCCCCTTGTTTTGATCGAAGTAAAGTTCTCCCATTGCTCATTTGTTGGTAGTTTGGGGAAACCCTAGTTTAGTTTGGATCTAGAGATTTGCATGGAGATGTGAGATGTTTGTTTGCCAATTTCTATGATTAGGCTTTGTTAGTATGCTAGGGTTATTCTTATGGGTGTTCTTATGTTGGTGCTAGGGTTAGGTTTAGGGCTAGGGTTATGGTTAGGGTTAGGTTTAGGGTTAGGGTTATGGTTAGGGTTAGGGTTGTTGTTTCATATATATATTAGGGTTTGTATTCGGTGTTAATCCATGGATTAGTACTCATGGAAGCAATGTTACCTTGTGTTCATTGCTTATAGGGATGGGAAGAACATGTGTGTTTGTTCATCATGGGGACAAAGACGCCTTTTTGAAAGGCAATAAAGAACCGGACCCGGATGAGCTTGACATTGTGTTTGATAGTAGTCCTAGCTATGCGGAGCTCTTGCAACAAGTTAGGAAAGATTTGAATTGGATGGACCCTAGTGATATCATTGAGTTGGAGGGAAGGCATAATGTTGGTTTTGGAATGCACATCCATTGGAAGACAATGCGTGTAAACTCGGAGCAACGTTGGGTTGCATACAAGGAGACGGTGGCCGAATCACTAGACAAGGCTCTTGAGTTATTTGCAACGAAGAAGGTTGAGTCAAGTTTGCATTTGGACTTGAACCGGAACCCCTCACCTTTGGTTGCTAGTAGCCCCCCACCCTTGAAGCAAGATGAAATTGTTGAACCTCTTTTGACCCAAGAAGTGAGGCCAACATTGAGCCCGTGTAGAAACAACCAAGATGAATCTTTGCAAGAGGACAACGATGAGTATGCGGACGATGACAATGAAGTTGATCTCCATGACAACAATGTGGGTGATCTCGACAAATATCATTTGCAAGAGACAATGGACCATTCCATCCCTTTTTCCCATGCATATGCATCGGACTCGGATGACGATGGTCCCGATGAACAAGTTGATGCGGAGGGGTTCACGATGAAGGAGGCCGAAGCTTTCGAGAAGGTATTTGGTCGGGATCATCGGACTACATTGTTCAAGGATGTTAGTCTCGCGGATGAAGCCGTGGTAGATGGTGGCCAATGTGTAGCTCTTGGGGTTAGGCCAAGCTCTCACCGTGATTTGGTAGACGACAAGAACCGGATTGCTAAAGGTTCTAAGTTCGACAGCTTGTTGGATTTGAAGATGTGGCTCGACAACTACTCGGTTACGCATTATCGTCCACACAAGGTGGTGCACTCGGACGTCAATGTGCGCTACACGGTTGCATGTGCATGTGAAGATGAAAAGGAGGTCCAACTTGGACTTAGAAGAGGCCGTGGTGGTGGTAGAGGTCGTGGAAAGGAGGTCCAACAAGGAGTGGCAAGACGCCGTGGCGGTTGTCCGTGGATTGTGCGTGCAAGACCATGGAAAGGAGGTCCTACTTGGCATGTAGTGAGTTGTGTGCCAACTCACATGTGCCAAGGCAAAAGGGTGGATGGCAAGATTGTGTTCCAAGACCACAAACAACTCACGTCCGAGTTCATCGCTTACAGGCTCTCGAACTCAATATCCACACTTCCAACAATGAGCGTCCAACATGTCATTGACCTTGTGAAAGCCATCTTTCATTACCAGGTGAAATACGGCAAGGCATGGAAGGCAAAGCAAGCCGCATTTAAGATGTTGTATGATACATGGGAGGAAGCATACAACCGAATCCCTAGGTTGTTGTTAGCCATGGCCGCAACAAACCCGGGCATGGTTCATGTGGTCGAGCCTCATGGGCACCAAACAACGGTTCATGAAGGAAGGAAAGTCAGAGTATTTGGCCGTGCTTTTTGGGCGTTCGAGCAATGTGTGAGGGCTTTCGAACATTGTAGGCCGTGCTTTGGGCAATTGCAGCTGAAAAAGAAGAGAGGGACAAGCAGATATTCATGGAGAGGGTGGTTAAGGAGGCTCACCTCATAAGAAAAAGGGAGGATGAAGAGGAAGAAGAGAGGAAGAAGAAGAAGGGAAAGGGGCCTTCCTCTACGCAATAGAGCTATGTCTCCTCTTCGATTTGGTTGTGAACTAATATGTGCCGTGAACTACTATGTCTCCTCCTCGATTTGGTTGTAAGAACTACTATGTGCGGTGAACTACTATGTGTCCTCCTTGATTTGGTTGTACGAACTACCATGTGTCGTGAAGTAGTATGTGTTATGAACTACTATGTGTCGTGAAGTACTTGGAAGCTGCAATCTACCATGTGGCGCCTAGCTGCTGTTGCTCTCTGGATAGCTAAAAAATTCACTAAGTCCAAGTCCAAGTGCCTCAAACTGTAAAGTACCTTCTGTTCTGGCTGCATAGCTACAGACCAGTGCAGCGCCTAGCTAGGAGGCGCCACACTATAGAGTGCAGCGCCTGTCCCGCAGGCGCTGCACTGTACAGTGTGGCGCCTCCTAGCTAGGCGCTGCACAAACACTTAGCAAAATTTTTGCCTGAAACTGGAGGCATACCTTCTGTTGGTTGCTGGATACCTACAGACATGTGCAGCGCCTAGCACGGAGGCGCCACACTCTATCGTGCAGCGCCTGAGCGCTAGACGTTGCACTATACAGTGCGGCGCCTCCAAGCTAGGCGCTGCACATGTCTGTAGCTATCCAGAAAAGCAACAGAAGTTTGGCTAGTTACAGACATATGCAGCGCCTAGCCCGGAGGCGCCACACTCCTCAGCATACGCCGGCTGGCATACCTCCACGCGGGTACTTGCAAGAAACCATGCGAGATAGTTGTTGAACGCGATCGGGCAGTGCTCACGAAGCTGGGCTCGTTTTCCAGCCCTTGCTTGCTCCACACTAAGAGCGAACTGCACGACATACTTCCTGTGATGGCTGGCCCAATCCTTGATCTTCCGCTGCTTTTTCCTATCCAACCTGCAAGTTAGAAACAAGATATTAGCATCATCGAAACCGTCGAGAAGCTGCTAAGTGCTCAAGGTTAATTATATCTTACGCGTGTAGCAACTTGTCCGTGTCCTCCCACTCCGGCGGGTGTGGCTGGAACAAACCAAACTGGCGGAACACCCGATGTGGCAGGTGAAGTTCAACCGCCCAGTTGCATATCAGTGGGCACCGCATATGCCAGAGATCCCTATCCCTAATGCACATCGGATTAAGCCTGAACTCTATAGGGTTACCAAAACTCTCTCCTTTTCCATACGGCTCCCATTCCACCTGCAAAATGGGATTGAATGCAAAATTGATATCGAGTGAAGATACAAGCATGATAATCACTTATGCAAGGTCGGTTCACCTGCTCAGGCGTGATCGCGTCCAGCTCGCTCTTGTACAACTTGTACATTACAGAGGGATCATCCGTCGTCTCATTTAACACATCCCACTTGTAAGCCCAAGTGGGGAGCCGTAGTGGGTCGTCTTTATCGTCCCAATCCTCGTACTTCACGGTCTTAGGTTGTCCAACCGGCAGACGCTCCCAGCTCCATATGGAAAGTGCGAGCAGACAACCACCAATACCTCCAGTGTGCCTACAACTGGCATCGTCCAACTGCACATAAAAAAGAACATGGTCAAATTTGCCGCAAGAGCGCATTGATAATGTATCAATGAAGTGAAAAGGAAACAACTTCATACCTGTCGATACAAGTAAGCTAGTGTCGCCGAAACCCAACTCCATTTGCTATCAAAGACGGTCAACGCCTTCAGCCACATCCATGGAGCATTCTTGCCTGTGCCATCAGCAAACATTGTCCTCGATACCACGTACCACATGTAGACACGAGCATAAGTCTTCACCATGTCCTCATTAGCATCATCGGGGTAATGAGCGAAGTGCGATGATATCCACGTGAAAGTAGCGCCCGCTGCGACTCTTTCCTTCTTCTTATCTTCCCTTTCTGGCTCCCGAGGCTCCGGAGGAACCATACCGATAAGGGCTTGCATCTGCGCGCGCCACCCTTCAGAATCGGTGTTCATACATAAAGGATTGCCATCGATAGGAAGACCCGTGATCATAGCGATATCCTGCAGCGTCACGGTCATCTCCCCGGTCCGAAGATGGAAAGTGTGTGTCTCCGGCCTCCAATGATCAATAAGCGCGGTGAGTGCTGCAGCATTGTTGGGTGGCGTCGACCGGCGGACCAACTCAATGAAAGGGAGAAGTCCTGCCTCCCTAACATAAGGTGTGTACCGCTCATCATAGCTCATCCCTCCAAGGCTGATCCCGTGAGACCGAAGCTTCAGAGGTGCAAGCTCCTACAAACAAACAAATCATAACATTACATATGGGGCATTTGTGTTTGAACAAACATACGAAATTCATAACACCGGCCACTTTCAGTATTACCCACTGCTGCACCGACATAGCGTATGACCGGTGTTGATGGTCCCAGTGATCATCGAGAAGCCAAACCATCCTAACAATTTCAACAAAGCATTCTTGTCAACACGATTATCTTTTCAATTCAAAAAAACTAAAGTAGGCCTACTACATGCAAGATCCAAAGCATATGGTGCTTCCCCCTACTTGGGCCTACTTCATACAAATAACATGTCAATCTATGTATCCAAACTATAACATGTCAATCTACTTCTCCATACAAATAACATGTCAATCTACTTCTCCATACAAAAAACATGTCAATCTATGTATCCAAACTATATAAATAACATGTCAACCTATCTATCCAAACCACATTCTAATCTAACAAGGGTTCCCCAAATCTAATATATGCAAGATTCAAACAAAAGTTGCCCAAATCTAATACATGCAAGATTCAAACAAGGGTTCCCCAATTCTTCAAAATATAATATTTTCTATGGATAGAACGAAGGGGATCGGAGGAGAGTACCTTCCACGATGGATTGGTGAACAAATGCACGGACCAAATCGTCGGATCGGAAGGATTTGGGAGAGGGGATTGAGAGGGGGAGTGCAGATGGCCGCCGCCCTTTTTTCTGTAACTGCCAATGGGGAGGGTGGGGGAGGAGAGGGCTGGCGCGTTTGCATATAAGTCACAGTGCAGCGCCTAGCCGCTAGGCGCTGCACATTACACGTGCAACGCCTAGCCCGCAGGCGCTGCACTGTACAGGTGCAGCGCCTAGCTCGGAGGCGTTGCACTGCTGGGTACGGGCCCGTGGGCTGCCACGGTGGACAGTGGTGCAACGCCCCGAAGCTAGGCGCTGCACCGTAGGGTGTTGCGCCGGCGTGGCGGGCGCTACACAAAAGGGTCAGAGGTGTGAAATAGTTTCGCAACTAGTTCATTCTGTGATTTGCTTTCGATTATAGGTCAAAATTGTCAAATTTGCCCTTTGCGAGGTGTGAGTCACACCGGCTGGCACTGGCGCAGCGGCAATTCTAGGAATACTTGTTGCAGTTGGCTACGTATACACGAGCTTTCTTTGGAATCTCGGCGTGCTGCTGCCTTGGGCAATCTCTCTGCTTGTCGTCGACCTCGACCTGGCGCTGTCAGAATACAAGTGAGAACGAGGGAATGAGGTGATAAAGCACAACGGCAAGTTGGAGATAGTGTGGCTTTGTCAACATGTGATGCAAGTGTGAACTCTTTTCCTGATCGGACGACTCGGACTCGCAGTGGCTATCTATCTATAGATTGCTTCGTGGTTGAGGTGAGGTGATTCCTTGGAATCTTGAGATTAGCACCGTCCTTTGGTTGTAGGCCAATGTCGTCGTGCATAGTGGGAAATGCCGAAATGATGGTATGACTATACAGGAACAGCAAGACGGCAGACGAAACCGTGCGCCGATTCAAATGAGGGTAAAAGAAGTGCATTTGCTATCAACATGCATCCCCCGGGGTAGAAAATAATCGATCAGTGACACCGGGAGAGATCGGCCGGAAGGACAGTTTGTCTGTTACTGTATTTCAACAGCAACCACATTAGTTAATGATGCCTGTCCCTTGGAACACACTCAGTGCACACTGACACCCAAGCCGTGCGTGTACGCTCGTGATCATAGGATGTTAGTCCTCCTGGTAATGTGAGTCACACGCCACCCAGCTTCTGCCGCCTTCTCGAGCACAATCTGACCGCTTCCGGCAGTAAAAAATACTGCACTGACAGAGCAGCAGCAGCCATTCGCAGGCATGCATCTTCCCCAACAGTTACACGCGCAAGTACCGAGCAGCTAGCTGCAGCAGACAGACGTCTCGCGAGTTCGCGGGGCAGTGCTTACTGCTGGATTAGGGAGGCTAATTACTTGCAGTAAATAAAAGGGGTTAGTGGTAGAAGTGGGGTGGCTGGTGCAGTCGTGCGGGCAAGTAATGTCAACACGAGCGGGCGCGCGGCGCACGTGAGGGCATGTGAAGCCCGCGCGTACCGGTGAGGAGGTTTGGTGGTGGCTTGTGAATCGGAGTCACGTCCGTCTCCACGCGTGATCACACGTACCGGTACGTTTCCTTTTTACTTGCCTCAAACGTGAACCTCCATGAAGGCTGGCTGTGCTGTGCACCGGCGCCTGTATTATACAGCCCTTTAATTGGCACGGTGCTACCTTCGACGAATGTAAAGTACTCCTTCCGCAAATACTTGTCCTAAAAATGGCTATATCTATACCCCACGTAGTTTGCTCGTGCAGTATGGGGCCATAGTTCAAATAGTTAAAAATCTATTAAACACTTTTTTTAGTGTAAGTTTGCTCGTGCACTATGGGCCATAGTTCAAGTAGTTTCAAATCTATCCCCCCATGTAGTGCATGTAACATATTCGGCAATTGGTTGCGGGGTATCGATAAATAATTTTCTGCACATATTCTTGTGGGTGCGGTTGCCTTATG
The DNA here is from genome assembly GCF_002575655.3 of Aegilops tauschii subsp. strangulata. Taxonomy (NCBI): domain Eukaryota; kingdom Viridiplantae; phylum Streptophyta; class Magnoliopsida; order Poales; family Poaceae; genus Aegilops; species Aegilops tauschii. The sequence goes on from NC_053039.3 coordinate 366,630,482, forward strand.
CTGCACATTGGGGCTTACCAGAAATGATGTGGTTTTTAATAATAAATGTGGTTCTTCTCCTGTGCAGGTTATTCATGCATGTACGTGATGGCTCTGTACTTGGTCTATCCTGCAGAAGTCAGAGGACATAGACCTTTTTATGATGGCGTCTACACGGCTGGAGCGTACGGCCAGGGAGGTTTTCTCCCTCCATGGATGGCGGTGTAATCTCCGTACAGGATCTGCACCACCCTAGGCTGGATTGATTTATTTTTGCTGCAAAACTATGTTTATTTGATCGTTTGAACTTGTTGGCTGTGTGCATCATGTTTTGCAGAAGACGGGCATTCTTTAGATGCGGTTGTATCACCTTGGTAAATCAATTCAATGAAATGTCCGTTATCGAAAAAATATGAAATGTGCAGATGCCGAAAATGCCCATGTACATCAAATTTTCAGAAAGGAGAACTGAAGAGGCTGAGAAGGCAAAAGGCGGTGCAAAAGCTATTTCTCGCTTATTGCGAGATATACACCACACACGCCTCTAGCGTACCTACCCCTGGTTTTCTTCGTATTTGTTAGGGGTGGTCTTTGTTGTCTGCCGTTTTCTTGGACCGCTTCCTTTTGACGGTTTTTTTGGTTTTCCTTTTTACCTTTTCGCTTTTTGTTCTTTTTTTTTGGCAACATAACACATTTTTTTCTTAAAACTTGTAAACCCTTTGTAACATTTAAAAAAATACATGAATATTACTTCAAAAATATACAAGAACTTTTTAAGTTTACATGAACTATCTCTAATATGTGATCACCTTTTGCACATTGTATGAACTCTTTTAAAAAGTGCGAACAATTTTTTAAAAATAGTGCACTTTCTTAAATTTGTGTGAAAATTTATAAACATGTGAGATTTTTTTTCTTTGAATGCAAAAAAACTTTTTGAAAACTATAGAATGTGTGAATCCTTTTTTAATATACATGAACAGAATATAGAAATGCACAAAAAAGTTCTAACCTTCCATGAACATTTCTAAAAATTCATCAACACTTGTTAAAATTCCATGGAATACGGCATACTTTAAAATTCTGTGAAAATTTTAAAATTATGGACATCTTTTTTATAGCGTGATTTTCTAACTAAAAGGTAGTTTTCTAAAAGTTTGAAAATATTATTGTAAGATAACATGATAGATATCGCCATACTTTACTCAAAATGCACTACTATTTACAAACGAACAAATAAGAAAAGAAATGTGAAAAAAGAAATAGCACGACCTTTTGGGCCCATCAATGTGATATGGGCGCATGGCCGACCTTGTGCTATACCTTGCAATATGCGAGGTATTGACGCATCCAAAAAGCAGATCATCAACGTTCTTGATTGGATAGGAGCATACGTCGTGTGCTTTAACTCCTTGTGGAATTATCTTGGGAATATCTTTAGGCATAGTTGTCCAACTTGTTGGGCTTTGTTCGGCTGGTGCTCGGAATAAGACAAGCTAATTGTCAAATGATATATCTCGCTTACTATCTTCGTCTCGCTTCTAGCGATCCCAATTTTAGCACCTTCTACGCGTTTCTGTGTTTTATTATTGGCTTTCTTAAGAATTTTCCTTGTTTTCTTTCTCTATAAGTTTTCGTTTAGTTTTTATTATTAGTTTTTGTTCTTTTTCTTTTTTCTTTTTAATTTTAAGATAATTTGTCGATTATAAATCCATGGTAAACATTTTTTTTTCGTATTCAAGTAGAACATTTTTCAGATACGCATTAAATATTTTTCAAATACATGTTTAACATTTTCCAAATACATGTAGAACATTCACAAAATGCACATTGAACATTTTTAATAAACAACAAATATTTTAAGCACATGATTGAACATTACTAAAAAATGTCATGAACATTTTTACACACCAAGTGTTTTTAAGATTTGATGTGCTATTTTTATAGAATGACATGAGTCATATTTTTTAATATATGTAAAAAAATCTGAATACACGTCCAATGTTTTTTGTATACAAGTTGAACATCTTTCAGATACAAGTTGAACATTTATAAAAATACATAATGAACATTTATCAAATGTGCATCACACAATTTTTAGATACACAATGACCATTTTTAAGCAAACGTTGAACATTTTCCAAAACAATTATGAATATTATTTTAAATTGTGCGAACATGCTTTAGTGCTCTGAAAATTTTCTAAACGTCTTGAACAATTTTTTATACATTATGAACTTTATTACGACTTTCCAAGATTTTTCAAAAATATAATGAACAGTAAAATGTGTGACAAATTTTCGAAATGTCACAATCATTTTTCGAGTTGTACAATCATTTTCCTAAAACTGTGAGAACCCAATTTGAACACTCCCCGAATACTTTAATAGGCAGTTAACCTTTTCCGAAAACTAAATATAGTAAATTTTCCAAATATATATCTTTTTTTGATGCACTTTGGGAATATAATAGAAATAAGGAAAAATAAATAAAAACACTTAAATATCCCTACTGGGCTGACCCAGTCTAGGTTGTCGTTGAGGCGACCGTATGTACCATCTCGCAACAGGCGAGACAAAGACGTGCCTAGCTAATCGAGCTAAACGTAATCCTATTTAGCGATTGACGCGACAATTATGGTGCTAACCGTAGAAAGCGGTCACGCATGGGAGCTGTAGTTCGGCGACTTAAGCGCAAGTAAAGGCAAATCACACAAACAAATAACGCAAAAAAATGGCTCCTCCAGGAATCAAACTCGCAACGCCATGTCCTTGTTCGAGCTTACCTAACCACTACAGCCATTGGACATTTGTCACTGACAATAGCGCTAATAGTATAAGGACAGTGTGGCTGCGCTATTTATTTATCACTTACATTTTTTATGTATTTACAAAAAAATCATCTTTTTTTATGAGAAGTTCTGAACTAAAAAAGAGGTTCATCGATCTTGAGAAAAACATCATCATTTTCGAACAAAAATTCACAAACCCAAAAAAGTTCATCGATTTGGAAACAATTTATGCAAAAGTGAAAAAAGTTCATCCATTTTGAAAAAAAGTTTATCAACTTTGAAAAAAATTCATCGAGTTTAAAACAAGTTCATTATTTTTGAAAAAAGTTCACAAATTTGAAGAAAGTTCATCCATTTTGAAAAAAGTTCATCGAATTTGAAAAAGTTCACCAAATGTTTTTCATCAAATTTGAGAAAAGTTCACAAATTTGAAATTCTTTTGTTGAACTTTGAAAAAAGTTTACCAATATTAAATATAGTTCATGTACTTGAAAAAAGAGATCACCGAATTTGAAAAATAGTTTATCCAAATTGATAAAAAGTTCCTCGAAGTTGAAAAAAAGTTCATCAATTTAGAAAAAAATGTACGAATTTGAAATAAGTTTATCGAGCAAGGAAGAAAAAAATGGAAAATAGAAAGAAAGGAAAGCAAAAAACAGAATAAAAGAAAGAAAAGATAATATGGTAGTAAGCATATCATGTTAGCATGGCAGAGTGGTTACTGCAGTGTGCTTTGCCAATGGTTCCTCTGTCCCGGTCTTGCACCACTCTCATATCCATCAATCAATTTCATAGATAGTTACTATGGTTGTTTCTTCCTCTATTCACTAAAGCAAATGGAGCCTTTCCCTCCTCGAGTCAGCAAGCCAACTCGAGCGTTTTACCCTCGTGTCACTAGCGCAACACGAGCCATTCAAAAAAAAGTCTTGGAACTGAAGAGAAATCCATCTCTATATAAACTCTGTATGTTCTTGATATTGACTGAGTTACGAGAATGAAGAAGCGTAGCACACCTTTTCTCTCAATTCAAGTTTCCATTCAATAAGTGCACATTAAGTATTTCGTATAGAAGAAAAGGAACCACTTCTATTCCCTTAAGTATATGAAAAATAGCTTTTTGGTCCCTTTCGTCCAGAGGTTAGGACATCGTCTTCTCATGTCGAAGACACGGGTTCGATTCCCGTAAGGGATAGGTACTTATTCCTGGCCGGCAGTATCAAGAACCCGAATAGTCAGTAGGAAACTCCAATCTACAAGCTGAACAACAAGTTTAGAAGGCACGTTCTTGAAAGAGCAGGCTGACTATGAGACTCATATAAGGCTCACAATCGAGTGCATTGTTGACTCGGGGGCGGTTCCATAGGCGGCTACTCTAAGACGGATCAAGTTGGGCTATATATTATGGCAAGTTGACCCTACTTTCCAATTTCGTAGATAGAACAGTTCTAGTAGAAGGTTACCCGGGCCTTCCTAAGAGTACTAGGTTAAAGGGGAGACCTCTAAAGCCCAGAAAAAACTATCCTATCCCTTTAGGAATCCAAAAGCGCCGTATATGTGGATCACTGACGGCTATACCCAATGAGCACAATAGAAAGAGCCTAGGAAAATGCATCTTCTCACTATTTAGTCAGCAGTTGTCCATCGACTAGTCTTACTTACCGCACCACCCGGCGAAAAGGGATTTCTCAGTGATAGACCCACGAGAGCGTGTGTGCCAGTGACAAAATAAGTGCGAGACGATCTGGGAAGTGAGGGATGCCCTTCCTGGGTATCACGAGCGGTGAGGCAGGTATGGTTGGAGAAAAAGCAAGGCAACAGGGTGCTAGGTTTAAGCAAGTATTGTCCATCCGATCATTGGAATCGGCTTAGCTGAAAAAGGCCGATCTAGTTGAACTAGTAGGAAGAACACCCTTCTAAGGTGAAGGTATTCCATTTCTAAGAAGGAAGTTCTATATATTCGAACTAGAGAGAAGCTCTAAAATGGAAATCGAAAAGGAACCCCTTGTCTGTCCAGGTACTCACCCCGCTGGAACTCGCAATCAAGCATAGGGTTAGCAAACTAGGAAGGCACAGAAAAGAAGGCAGTTGCAAAGGCGAGCAAGGTATTTTTGAATTTCCTCAAATTGATGAATCAATGAAGTAGTTGAATTGAAGTAAATGTGCCTACGAAAGAAGAGTTTCTGATATGGATATGCGAACAGGAAGAAAGCAAGCATATATTACTATTGCATTGGCAACGAACACCGTCAAACAAAGATAGCTGTTGAGGAGTGATGTCTACTACGCAACCTTTCTTCTTGTAGACGTTGTTGGGCCTCCAAGTGCAGAGTTTTGTAGGACAGTAGCAATTTTCCCTGAAGTGGATGACCTAAGGTTTATCAATCTGTGGGAGGCATAGGATGAAGATGGTCTCTCTCTTAAACAACCCTGCAACCAAATAACAAAGAGTCTCTTGTGTCCCCAACACACCCAATACAATGGTAAATTGTATAGGCGCACTAGTTTGGCGAAGAGATGGTGATACAAGTGTACTATGGATAGTAGATATAGGTTTTTGTAATATGAAAATATAAACACAACAAGGTAGCTAGTAACAAAAGTGAGCAAAAATGGTATTGCAATGCTTGAAAACAAGGCCTAGGGTTCATACTTTCACTAGTGCAAATTCTCTCAACAATGATAACATAATTGGATCATATAACCATCCCTCAACGTGCAACAAAGAATCACTCCAAAGTTTCTATCGGAGAACGTAGAACGAAAACGTGCATCAACCCCTATGCATAGATTACCCCAATGTCACCTCGGGAATCCGCGAGTTGAGTGCCAAAACATACATCAAGTGAACCAATAGAACATCCCATTGTCACCACAGATATCCCATTGCAAGACATACATCAAGTGTTCTCAAATCCAATACTCAATCCAACATAACGAAACCTCAAAGAGCAAGACTAAATTCATCACAAGAAGGTAGAGGGGGAGAAACACCATATGATCAAACTATAATAACAAAGCTCGCGGTACATCAAGATCATGCCAAATCAAGAACAAAAGAGAGAGAGAGAGAGAGAGAGAGAGAGAGAGCAAACACATAGCTACTGGTACATACCCTCAGCCTTGAGGGTGAACTACTCCCTCCTCGTCATGGAGACCGCCGGGATGATGAAGATGGCCTCCGGTGATGGTTTCCCCCTCCGGCAGGGTGCCGGAACGGGCTCCCGATTGGGTTTTCGTGGCTACAGAGGCTTGCGGCGGCGGAACTTCCGATCTAGGGTTCTTTCTGGAGGTTTCTATATTTATAAGAATTTTTCGCGTAGGAAACAAGTCAAGGAGGTGCCCGAGGGGCCCACAAGCCCTCAGGGCGCGCCCCCTGGCTTGTGGTCCCCTCGGGACTCTTCTGGTCCAGCTCCGGTGCTTCAGGGGTCTCTTTTGATCCATAAAAAGTCACCGTAAATTTTCAGCTCGTTTGGACTCCGTTTGATATTACTTTTTTGTAAAACTCAAAAACAAGGAAAAAACAAAAAACTGGCATTGGGCTCTAGGTTAATAGGTTAGTCCCAAAATAATATAAAATAGCATATTAATGCATATAAAACATCCAAAACACATAATATAATAGATGGAACAATAAAAAATTATAGATATGTTGGAGACGTATCAAGCATCCCCAAGCTTAATTCCTGCTCGTCCTCGAGTAGGTAAATGATAAAAAACAGAATTTTTGATGTAGAATGCTACCTAACATATTTATCAATGTAATCTTCTTTATTGTGGCATGAATATTCAGAACCATAAGATTCAAAACAAAAGTTTAATATTGACATAAAAACAATAATACTTCAAGCATACTAATAAAGCAATCATGTCTTCTCAAAATATCATGGCCAAAGAAAGTTATCCCTACAAAATCATATAGTATGGCTATGCTCTATCTTCATCACACAAAATATTTCATTATGCACAACCCCGATGACAAGCCAAACAATTGTTTCATGCTTTTAATGTTCTCAAGCCTTTTCAACTTGCACACAATGCATGAGCGTGAGCCATGGATATAGCACTATAAGTGGAATAGAGTATGGTGGAAGTTGTGAGGAGAAGACAAAAAGTAGAAAGTCTCACATCAAATAGGCAAATTAATGGGCTATGGAGATGCCCATCAATTGATATCGATGCAAGTGAGTAGGAATTGCCATGCAACAGATGCACTAGAGCTATAAGTGTATGAAAGCTCAAAAAAGAAATTAAGTGGGTGTGCATCCAACTTGCTTGCTCATGAAGACCTAGGGTAATTTGAGGAAGCCCATCATTGGAATATACAAGCCAAGTTCTATAATGAAAAATTCCCACTAGTATATGAAAGTGATAAAATAGGAGACTCTCTATCACGAAGAACATGGTGCTACTTTGAAGCACAAGTGTGGTAAAAGGATAGTAATAGTCCCTTCTCTCTTTTCTATCATTTTTTTTATTTTGGGCTCTTTGGCCTCTTATTTTTCTTTTTTTCTCCTTTTTTTCTTTGGGCTACTTGTGGCCTCTTTTATTTATTTTTAAAGTCTGGAGACTCATCCCAACTTGTGAGGGAATAATAGCTTCCATCATCCTTTCCTCACATGGGATAATGCTCTAATAATGATGATCATCACACTTTTTATTACTTTATAACTCAAGAATTACAACTCGATACTAGAACAAATATATGACTCTATATGAATGCCTCCGGCGGTGTACCGGGATGTGCAATGATCAAGAGTGACATGTATAAAAAATAGTAACAGTGGCTTTGCCACAAATACTATGCCAACTACATGATCATGCAAAGCAATATGACAATGATGAAGCGTGTCATAATAAACGAAACGGTGGAAGTTGCATGGCAATATATCTCGGAATGGCTATGGAAATGCCATAATAGGTAGGTATGGTGGCTGTTTTGAGGAAAGGTATATGATGGGTTTAATGCACCAGCGAAAGTTGCGCGGTACTAGAAAGGCTAGCAATGGTGGAAGGGTGAGAGTGCGTATAATCCGTGGACTCAACATTAGTCATAAAGAACTCACATACTTATTGCAAAAGTATATTAGTCATCGAAACAAAGTACTACACGCATGCTCCTAGGGGATAGAATTGTAGGAAAATACCATCGCTCGTCCCCCGCCACTCATAAGGAAGACAATAAAAAAATAAATCATGCTCCGACTTCATCACATAACGGTTCACCATACATGCATGCTACGGGAATCACAAACTTTAAAATAAGTATTTCTACCAATCCACAATTACTCACTAGCATGACTCTAATATCACCATCTTTATATCTCAAAACAAATGCAAGGAATCAAACTTCTCATATATTCAATGCTCTTTGTATGAATTTTTTTATTATATCCCTCTTGGATGCACATCATATTAGGACTAAATTCATAAACTAAGCAAATTACCATGCTGTTTAAGACTCTCAAAATAATATACGTGAAGCATGAGAGTTCATCAATTTCTATAAAATAAAGCCACCGCCGAGCTCTAAAAAGATATAAGTGAAGCACTAGAGCAAATTGCCTAGCTCAAAAGATATAAGTGAAGCACATAGAGTATTATAATAAATCACGATTCATGCGTGTCCCTCTCAAAAGGTGTGTACAGCAAGGATGATTGTGGTAAACTAAAAAGCAAAGACTCACATCATACAAGACGCTCCAAGCAAAACACATATCATGTGGTGAATAAAAATATAGCCTCGAGTAAATTTACCGATGGATTGAAGACAAAAGAGGGGATGCCATCCGGGGCATACCCAAGCTTAGATGCTTGGTTTTCCTTGAATATTACCTTGGGGTGCCGTGGGCATCCGCAAGCTTAGGCTCTTGCCACTCCTTATTCCGTTGTCCATCAAAACTTTACCCAAAACTTGGAAACTTCACAACACAAAACTCGACAGAAAACTCGTAAGATCCGTCAGTATGATAAATCAAATCACCACTTAGGTACTGTTGTGAACTCATTCTAAATTCATATTGGTGTTATATCTACTGTATTCCAACTTCTCCATGGTTCATACCCTCCGATACTACTCATATATTCATCAAAATAAGCAAACAATACATGAAAAATAGTTGCTACAATCATCCTCTGTGAATTTCTAAAATTCTGGAAATGAGCGCAAAAGTTGCTGTTTTTGCACAGAATCAAGTCAACTATCATCCACACTATCCCAAAGGCTTTACTTGGGACTTTATTGAAACAAAATCTATAAAACATGATTACTACAATAGCTTAATCATGTTAACACATAAAAACAGTATGGGTAACTGTTGGGTTGTCTCTCAACAAGCGCTTTTCTTTAATGCCTTTTTAGCTAGGCATGATGATTTCAATGATGCTCGCATAAAAGATAAGAATTGAAACATAATGGGAGCATCATGAAGTATATGACTAGCACATTTAAGTCTAACCCACTTCCTATGCATAGGTATTTTGTGAGCAAACAATTTATGGGAACAAGAATCAACTAGCATAGGAAGGAAAAACAAGCATGACTTCAAAACTTTCAACACATAGAGAGGAAACTTGATATTATTGCAATATGTAAAGGCATATGTTCCCCTCTCATAGTAATTTTCAGTAGCATCATGAATGAATTCAAAAATATAACTATCACATAAAGCACTCTTTTCATGATGCATAAGCATATAAATTTTATTACTCTCATAAGCAAATTTATTCTCCTTCGTAATAGTGGGAGCAAACTCAACAAAATAATTATCATGTGAGGCATAATCAAATTGAAAATTAAAATCATGATGACAATTTTCATGGTTATCATTATTCTTTATAGCATACATGTCATCACAATAATCATCATAAATAGCAACTTTTTTATCATAGTCAATTGGAACCTCTTCCAAAATAGTGGATTCATCACTAAATAAAGTTATGACCTCTGCAAATCCACTTTTATCAATATTGTGAAAAGATTCAACACCCTCCAAAATAGTGGGATCATTATTTCCTAGAGTTGACACTCTTCCAAACCCACTGTCATCAACATAATCGTCATAAATAGGAGGCATGCTATCATCATAATAAATTTTCTCATCAAAACTTGGGGGACTAAAAATATCATCTTCATCAAACATAGCACCCCCAAGCTTATGGCTTTGCATATCATTAGCATCATGGACATTCAAAGAAATTCATACTAACAAAATTGCAATCATGATCATCATTCAAAGATTTAGTGCCAAACATTCTATTGACTTCTTCTTCTAACACTTTGCACAATTTTCCTTTCCATCATTTTCATGGAAGACATTAAAAAGATGAAGCATATGAGGCAACCTCAATTCCAATTTTTTGTAGTTTTCTTTTATAGACTAAACTAGTGATAAAACAAGAAACTAAAAGATTTGATTGCAAGATCTAAAGATATACCTTCAAGCACTCACCTCCCTGCAACAGCGCCAGAAAAGAGCTTGATGTCTACTACGCAACCTTTCCTCTTGTAGACGTTGTTGGGCCTCCAAGTGCAGAGTTTTGTAGGACAGTAGCAATTTTCCCTCAAGTGGATGACCTAAGGTTTATCAATCCGTGGGAGGCGTAGGATGAAGATGGTCTCTCTCAAACAACCCTGCAACCAAATAACAAAGAGTCTCTTGTGTCCCCAACACATCCAATACAATGGTAAATTGTATAGGTGCACTAGTTCGGTGAAGACATGGTGATACAAGTGTAATATGGATAGTAGATATAGGTTTTTGTAATCTGAAAATATAAAAACAGCAAGGTAGGTAGTAACAGAAGTGAGCAAAAACGATATCGCAATGCTTGAAAACAAGGCCTAGGGTTCATACTTTCACTAGTGAAAATTCTCTCAACAATGATAACATAATTGGATCATATAACCATCGCTCAACATGCAACAAAGAATCACTCCAAAGTTTCTATCGGAGAACGTAGGACAAAAACGTGCATCAACCCCTATGCATAGATTACCCCAATGTCACATCGGGAATCCACGATTTGAGTGCCAAAACATACATCAAGTGAACCAATAGAACATCCCATTGTCACCACAGATATGCCATCGCAAGACATACATCAAGTGTTCTCAAATCCAATACTCAATCCAACATAACGAAACCTCAAAGAGCAAGACTCAATTCATCACAAGAAGGTAGAGGGGGAGAAACACCATATGATCCAGCTATAATAACAAAGCTCGCGGTACATCAAGATCATGCCAAATCAAGAACCCGAGAGAGAGAGAGATCAAACACATAGCTACTGGTACATACCCTCAGCCCCGAGGGTGAACTACTCCCTCCTCGTCATGGAGACTGCCGGGATGATGAAGATGGCCTCCGGTGATGGTTTCCCCCTCTGGCAGGGTGCCGGAACAGGCTCCCGATTGGGTTTTCCTGGCTACAGAGGCTTGCGGCAGCGAAACTTCTGATCTAGGGTTCTTTTTGGAGGTTTCTATATTTATAAGAATTTTTGGCGTCTGAAACAAGTCAAGGAGGTGTTCGAGGGGCCCCAAGCCCTTAGGGCGCGCCTAGGGGGTAGGTGAAGGAAATTTGCCCTAGAGGTAATAATAAAGTTGTTATTTTATATTTCCTTATTCATGATAAAGGTTTATTATTCATGCTATAATTGTATTGATCGGAAACTTAAATACATGTGTGAATACATAAACAAATACCGTGTCCCTTGTAAGCCTCTACTAGACTAGCTCATTGATCAAAGATGGTTAAGGTTTCTTAACCATAGACATGTGTTGCCATTTGATAACAGGATCACATCATTAGGAGAATGATGTGATGGACAAGACCCATCTATTAGCTTGGCATAATGATCTTTCAGTTTATTGCTATTGCTTTCTTCATGTCAAATACATATTCCTTCGACTATGAGATTATGCAACTCCCGAATACTGGAGGAATGCGTTGTGTGCTATCAAACGTCACAACGTAACTGGAAGATCATAAAGATGTTCTACAGGTATCTCCGAAGGTGTTTGTTGAGTTGGCATAGATCAAGATTAGGATTTGTCACTCCGAGTATCGGAGAGGTATCTCTGGGCCCTCTCGGTAATACACATCATAAGAAGCCTTGCAAACAAATGACTAATAAGTTAGTTACGAGATGTTGTATTACGGAACGATTAAAGAGACTTGCCGGTAACGAGATTGAACTAGGTATAGAGATACCGATGATCGAATCTCGGGCAAGTAACATACCGATGGACAAAGGGAATTACGTATGTTGTCATAACGGTTCGACCGATAAAGATCTTCGTAGAATATGTAGGAGCCAATATGGGCATCCAGGTTCCGCTATTGGTTATTGACCGGAGAGGTGTTTCGGTCATGTCTACATAGTTCTCGAACCCGTAGGGTCCGCACGCTTAACGTTCGTTGACGATATAGTGTTATATGAGTTACATGTTTTGGTGACCGAATGTTGTTCGGAGTCCAGGATGAGATATGACGAGGAGTCTCGAAATGGTCGAGAGGTAAATATTGATATATAGGACGATGGTATTTGGACACCAGAAGTGTTTCAGGACGTACCCGTAAAGAATCGGGTCACCGGAAGGGGTTCTGGGCAACCCCCGGCAAGTTATGGGCCTTATGGGCCAAAGTAGGAGGCAGACCAGCCCACAAGGGGACTGGTGCGCCCCCTCCCTTGTTTGGCCCGCCCTAGGGAAGGAAAAGGGGGAGGGCTAGCCCCTCCCGCCTTTCCCTCTCATGGGAGAAAGGAAGGGGGGCGCCACCCTCCCCTGCCTTTCCCCGCACTCCAAATAAGGAAAGGGGGGCGGCTTGGGAGGGACCCCAAGTAGGATTCCTCCTACTTGGGCGCCTCCTTTGGATGCTCCTCCCTCCCTCCCACCTATATATATGTGGGAGGGGGCGCCTAGCACACAACAGACAATTGCCTAGCCGTGCGCGGTGCCCCCCTCCACCGTTTACACCTCCGGTCATATTTTCGTAGTGCTTAGGCGAAACCCCGCGAAGATCACTTCACCATCACCACGCCGTCATGCTGCCGGAACTCGTCTACTACCTCGCCATCTTGCTGAAGGAAATTTGCCCTAGAGGTAATAATAAAATTGTTATTTATATTTCCTTATATCATGATAAATGTTTATTATTCATGCTAGAATTGTATTAACCAGAAACTTAGTACATGTGTGAATCCATAGACAAACAAAGTGTCACTAGTATGCCTCTACTTGACTAGCTTGTTGAATAAAAGATGGTTGAGTTTCCTAGCCATACACATGAGTTATCATTTGATTAACGGGATCACATCATTAGAGAAGGATGTGATTGACTTGACCCATTCCGTTAGCTTAGCACTTGATCGTTTAGTATGTTGCTATTGCTTTCTTCATGACTTATACATGTTCCTGTGACTATGAGATTATGCAACTCCCGAATACCAGATGAACACTTTGTGTGCTACCAAACGTCACAACGTAACTGGGTGATTATAAAGGTGCTCTACAAGTGTCTCTGATGGTGTTTGTTGAGTTGGCATAGATCGAGATTAGGATTTGTCACTCTGATTGTCGGAGAGGTATCTCTGGGCCCTCTCGGTAATGCACATCACTATAAGCCTAGCAAGCAATGTGATGATGACCCACAAGTGTAGGGGATCTATCGTAGTCCTTTCGATAAGTAAGAGTGTCGAACCCAACGAGGGGCAGAAGGAAATGGTAAGCAGTTTTTAGTAAGGTATTCTCTGCATGCACTGAAATTATTGGTAACAGATAGTTTTGTGATAAGGTAATTCGTAACGGGTAGCAAGTAATAAAAGTAAACAAGGTGCAGCAAGGTGGCCCAATCCTTTTTGTAGCAAAGGACAAGCCTGGACAAACTCTTATATAAAGGGAAGCGCTCCCGAGGACACATGGGAATTATCGTCAAGCTAGTTTTCATCATGCTCATATGATTCGCGTTCGTTACTTTGATAATTTGATATGTGGGTGGACCGGTGCTTGGGTACTGCCCTTCCTTTGACAAGCATCCCACTTATGATTAACTACTCTCGCAAGCATCCGCAACTACGAAAGAAGAATTAAGGTAAACCTAACCATAGCATGAAACATATGGATCCAAATCAGCCCCTTACGAAGCAAGACATAAACTAGGGTTTAAGCTTCTGTCACTCTAGCAACCCATCATCTACTTATTACTTCCTAGTGCCTTCCTCTAGGCCCAAATAATGGTGAAGTTTCATGTAGTCGACATTCACATGACACCACTAGAGGAAAGACAACATACATCTTATCAAGATATCGAACGAATACCAAATTCAGATGACTACTTATAACAAGACTTCTCCCATGTCCTCAGGAACAAACATAACTACTCACAAATCATATTCATGTTCATAATCAGAGGGGTATTAATATGCATAAAGGATCTGAACATATGATCTTCCACCGAATAAACCAACTAGCATCAACTACAAGGAGTAATCAACACTACTAGCAACCCACAGGTACCAATCTGAGGTTTTGAGACAAAGATCGGATACAAGAGATGAACTAGGGTTTCAGAGGAGATGGTGCTGGTGAAGATGTTGATGGAGATTGACCCCCTCCCGGTGAGAGGATCGTTGTGATGACGATGGTGACGATTTCCCCCTCCCGGAGGGATGTTTCCCCGGCAGAACAGCTCCGCCGGAGCCCTAGATTGGTTCCGCCAAGGTTCCGCCTCGAGACGGCGGCACTTCGTCCCGAAAGCTTCCTTCTGATTTTTTCCAGGGAAAAAGACACCTTATACCAGAAGATGGGCATCGGGGGGCTTCCAGGTGGCCCACGAGGCAGGGGGCGCGCCCAGGGGGTAGGGCGCGCCCCCACCCTCGTGGCCAGGGTGTGGGCCCCCTTCGGTTGATTCTTTCGCCAGTATTTTTTATTAATTCCAAAAAGTGCCTCCGTAAAGTTTCAGGACTTTTGGAGTTGTGTAGAATAGGTCTCTAATATTTGCTCCTTTTCCAGCCCAGAATTCCAGCTGCCGACATTCTCCCTCTTCATGTAAACCTTGTAAAATAAGAGAGAAAAGGCATAAGTATTGTGACATAATGTGTAATAACAGCCCATAATGCAATAAATATCGATGTCAAAGCATGATGCAAAATGGACGTATCAACTCCCCCAAGCTTTGACCTCGCTTGTCCTCAAGCGGAAGCCAATATCGAAAAATATGTCCACGTGTTTAGAGATAGAGGTGTCGATAAAATAAAATACGGACATGAGGGCATCATGAGCATTCTTAGAATAGCAACATATATATATATATATTGTCATATGATTTCTTATGCTGAAGTAACAATCTATTCACAATGCAAAGTATGAATCAGAAACTTCATTGAAAACTAACAAACTATAATCTCGGTCATTGAAGCAATTGCAATTTATCATAACATCGAAAAGAGTCAATATAAGAGCTTTTCAGCAAGTCCACATACTAAACTATCATTTAGTCTTTCACAATTGCTAACACTCACGCAATACTTATGGGTATGAAGTTTTAATCGGACACCGAGAAAGATAGGGGCTTATAGTGTTGCCTCCCAACCTTTTACCTCAAGGGTAATGTCAACAATAATAGTTTATGATAACTTACATCCAATTGGATATATATATATCAGGATCTTTCCAACACAGTGTGCTTGCCAAAAGATAAAGTGTAAAAAGGAAAGGTGAAGATCACCGCGACTCTTGTATGAAGGCATAAGACAAAAATAAAAGATAGGCCCTTCGCAGAGGGAATCAGAGGTTGTCATGTGCTTTTAGGGTTGGATGCACAAAATCTTAATGTGAAAGAACGTCACTTTATATTGCCACTTGTGATAGGGACCTTTATTATGCAGTCCGTCGCTTTTATTACTTCCATATCACAAGATCGTATAAAGCTTATTTTCTCCACACTAATAAATCATACATATTTAGAGAGCAATTTTTATTGCTTGCAACAATGACAACTTACTTGAAGGATCTTACTCAATCCATAGGTAGGTAAGGTGGACACTCATGGCAAACCTGAGTTTAAGGATATTCAAAAGCACAAGTAGTATCTCTACTTGGTCCAAAGAATTTGGCTAGCATGAGGGGGAAAGGCAAGCTCAACATGTTGGATGATCCATGACAATATACTTTATTTCGGATATAAGAAAACATAACCCATTACGTTGTCTTCCTTGTCCAACATCAACTTTTTAGCATGTCATATTTTAATGAGTGCTCACAATCATAAAAGATGTCCAAGATAGTATATTTATATGTGAAAACATCTCTTTCTTTATTACTTCCTATTAATTTCAACGATGACCAAAACTATGTTTGTCAACTCTCAACAACTTTTATTCATCATACTCTTTATATGTGAAGTCATTACTCTCCATAAGATCAATATGATCTTTTTATTTCTTTTTATTCTTTCTTTTTCTTATTATTCCCTCAAGATCATAGCAAGATAACCGAGCCCTCGACTCAAGACTAATCTTTATTATATATAGCTCACGGACTCGATTACATAGAGGAATCATAAAGCAAAACTCAAAACTAAATCATACTAAAAACTTTACTCTGCTAGATCAAGATATTACCAAAAGGATCGAACTAAGAAAAAGGGTAAAGATAGGAGTGTGATGGTGATACGATACCGGTGCACCTCCCCAAAGCTTGGCAGTTGCCAAGGGGATGTGATTATGTCTCTTTCTTCAGAGGTGGTGACGTGATATTCTTGGCGATGATGCCCCTTAGGATATGATTCTCTTCCTCGAGCTTATTAACTTGCTGCTTGAGATCCATTATTTCCTAACGGAGCTTACCCGTGACGGTTAAATCTCCTTTCACACATGGATGTTGCATAGCTGCGGGAGAACAAGTAACACTCTTTTTCATATTTTCATAAGAAAGGAATCTAGCATTGGAAGGGATGACCGAGTTTGGAAATGCTGAGCTCTGAAGTTCCTCCATCGTGAATCTGGCTTGGAGACGAGAGGTAACTTCTTGATCCTCCTTCATGTCATCTATCCTTTTCAAGCCGGCCTCCATCTCTTCCTCAGTGGATGGCCCAAAGTGATCGGCATCGCTGTTTGCTTTTGGCCACGGTGTCGGGTGAGATACCCGGCTCTCCCCGACTGACTCTTGAGAAGACATCTTGATCTAATCTGCGGCAGAAACAAGTCAAAACCAAAACAGAGGATTTTGTCGTGGTACCGTGGTCAAAACCTTCGGGAGATTATATAATGAATTTTTACCGACCAAAAGAAGTATCGTGCAAGAAAACTGAGTCCAGAGGGCACACGAGGTGCCCACGAGGTAGGGGGCGCGCCCTCCACCCTCGTGGATGTCTCGTGTCCCTTTCGGACTACTTCTTATTTTCCTAATTTTTTAAATATTCCAAAACGGAGAAAAATTGCCATTAGAACTGTTTTGGAGTCGGTTTACTTACCGTACCACATACCTATTCCTTTTCGGGGTCCGAAACGTTCTGGAAAGTGTCCCTTATGTATTCCTCCGGGGTTACGGTTTCAATAACATTGGTTTCAACATTTATGGGATTACCTGAGATATAATGTTTGATTCTTTGACCGTTCACCACCTTCGGATTTGTGCCTTCGAAGTTGTTGATTTTTATGGCACCGGAACGATAGACCTCCTCGATAACGTAAGGACCTTCCCATTTAGAGAGAAGTTTTCCTGCAAAAAATCTTAAACGAGAGATGTATAGCAAAACATAATCACCTACATTAAACTCACGCTTTCGTATCCTTTTGTCATGCCATCTTTTAACTTTTTCTTTAAACAGTTTGGCATTCTCATAGGCCTGGGTTCTCCACTCATCAAGTGAGCTAATGTCAAATAGTCTCTTCTCACCGGCAAGTTTGAAATCATAATTGAGCTCTTTAATGGCCCAATATGCCTTATGTTCTAGTTCGAGAGGTAAGTGACATGCTTTTCCATAAACCATTTTATACGGAGACATACCCATAGGATTTTTATATGCATTTCTATAGGCCCATAACGCATCATCAAGTTTCTTGGACCAATTTTTTCTAGATCTATTAACGGTCTTTTGCAAAATTAATTTAAGCTCTCTATTACTCAATTCTACTTGACCGGTAGACTGTGGGTGGTATGGAGATGCAATTCTATGGTTAACATCATACTTAGTGAGCACTTTACAGAAAGCACCATGAATAAAATGTGAACCACCATCAGTCATTAGGTATCTAGGGACTCCAAACCTCGGAAAAATAACTTCTTTAAGCATCTTAATAGAAGTGTTATGATCAGCACTACTAGTTGGAATAGCTTCTACCCACTCAGTAACGTAATCAACAGCAACTAAAATATGTGTATAGCCATTGGAGGAATGAAACGGCCCCATATAATCAAAGCCCCAAACATCAAATGGTTCAATAACAAGTGAATAGTTCATAGGCATTTCTTGACGTCTACTAATATTACCAACCCTTTGAAATTCATCACAAGACAAGACAAACTTACGGGCATCTTTGAAGAAAGTAGGCCAATAAAACCGGATTGCAATACCTTATGTGCAGTTCTATCTCCAGCGTGGTGTCCTCCATAAGCCTCGGAGTGACACTTGCATAAGATCTGTTCCTATTCATGCTCAGGTACACAACGTCTAATAACACCATCTACTCCTTCTTTATAAAGGTGTGGGTCATCCCAGAAGTAATGTGTTAAATCATAGAAAAACTTTTTCTTTTGCTGGTATGTGAAACTAGGTGGTATAAGTTTAGCAACAATGTAATTAGTATAATCAGCATACCATGGAGCAGTACGAGAAGCATTTATGATAGCTAATTGTTCATCAGGAAAGCTATCATCAATAGGGAGTGGGTCATCAAGAACATTCTCTAACCTAGACAAGTTGTCTGCAACGGGGTTCTCAGCTCCCTTTCTATCTATAATTGGCAAATCAAATTCTTGTAGCAAGAGAACCCATCTAATAAGTCTAGGTTTATCATCTTTCTTTTCCATGAGGTATTTAATAGCAGCATGATCAGTGTGAATAGTTACTTTAGAATCAACAATATAAGGTCTGAACTTATCACAAGCAAATACAATTGCTAAAAATTCTTTTTCAGTGGTAGCATAATTTCTCTGGGCGCTGTCTAGAGTTTTACTAGCATATTGGATAACATTTAATTTCTTATCAACTCTTTGTCATAGAACAGCACCTACAGCATAATCACTAGCATCGCACATAATTTCGAAGGGTAAATTCCAATCAGGTGGCTGAACAATAGGTGCAGAAATCAAAGCTTTCCTAAGTATTTCAAATGCTTCTACAGTATCGTCATCAAAGACAAAAGGAACATATTTTTGTAAGAGATTAGTCAGAGGCCTAGAAATTTTTGAGAAGTCTTTAATGAATCTCCTATAAAAAACTGGTATGACCAAGGAAACTTCTTATACCTTTGATGTCTTTGGGACACGACATCTTTTCAATAGCATCAACTTTAGCTTTATCAACTTCAATACCTCTTTCAGAAATTTTATGCCCCAAGACAATACCTTCATTAACCATAAAGTGGCACTTCTCCCAATTCAAGACAAGATTAGTTTCTTCACATCTCTGCAAAACTCGATCAAGGTTGCTCAAGCAATCATCAAAAGAAGTTCCGTAAACGGAAAAATCATCCATGAAAACTTCAACAATCTTTTCACAAAAATCAGAGAATATAGCCATCATGCATCTTTGAAAGGTAGCAGGTGCATTACATAAACCAAAAGGCATACGTCTATAAGCAAAGGTACCGAAAGGGCAAGTAAAAGTGTTTTTTTCTTGATCCTCTTTTGACACAGGTATTTGAGAGAAACCAGAATAGCCATCTAGAAAGCAAAAATGTGTGTGTTTGGATAATATTTCTAGCATTGATCAATAAAAGGTAAAGGGTAATGATCCTTTTTAGTAGCTTTATTTAATTTGTGGAAATCAGTTACCATCCTATAACCTGTAACAATTCTTTGTGGGATCAATTCATCTTTATCATTAGGGACACAATGGACGGGACTTACCCACTGACTATTAGCAACATGATAAATTATACCTGCCTCTAGAAGCTTCACTATTTATTTTCTTACCACTTCTTTCATCTTAGGATTTAACCATCGTTGGTGATCAACAACTGGTTTAGCGTCTTTCTCCAATTTTATCTTGTGCTGGCATAGAGTGGGACTAATGCCCTTAAGATCATCAAGAGTATATCCAATAGCAGCACGGTGTTTCTTCAGAGTTTTCAATAATTTCTCCTCTTCCCGCTCTGAAAGGTTAGCACCAATAATAACAGGATATATCTTCTTTTCACCGAGATAAGCATATTTAAGAGTATCAGGTAATGGTTTAAGCTCAAACACGGGATCACCCTTGGGTGGAGGAGGATCCCCTAGAATTTCAACAAGCAAGTTGTGTTTCAAGATAGGTCCCTGTTTAAAGAATACTTCATCTATTTCCCTTCTTTCATTCATAAACATATTTCATGGTCTAGCAAATATTGTTCTAAAGGATCATTAGGGGGCACGACAATAGAAGCAAGACCAATAATTTCATCTTTACTAGGCAATTCTTTATCATGGGGTTGTCTATGAAATTTAGCAAAATTAAAGTCATGAGACATATCCCCTAAACCAATAGTAACAATATCGCCTTTTTGCAGTCTATCTTAGCATTAACAGTATTCAAGAAGGGTCTACCAAATATAATGGGACAAAAGTCATCTTGTGGGGAACCAAGAACAAGAAAATCAGTAGGATATTTAACTTTCCCACACAAGACTTCAACATCTCTAACAATCCCCACTGGTGAAATAGTATCTCTATTGGCAAGCTTAATTGTAACATCAATACCTTCTAACTCAGCAGGTGCAATGTGATGCATAATTTCTTCATATAAAGAATGAGGTATTGCACTCGCACTAGCACCCATATCACATAAGCCATGATAGCAATGATCTCCTATTTTAACAGAAGTAACAGGCATGCCTACAACAGGTCTATGTTTATTTTTAGTATCGGGTCTAGCAATCCTAGCAGCCTCATCACAGAAGTAAATAACATGCCCATCAATATTATCGGTCACGAGATCTTTAACCATAGCAATACTAGTTCAACTTTAATTTGCTCAGGGGGTGTAGGTGTTTTAATATTAATTTTGTTGACCACAGTTGAGGCTTTAGCATGATCCTTTATTCTAACAGGGAAAGGTGATTTCTCAATATAAGCAGTAGGAACAATAGGATCAACATTATAGGTGATAGTCTTTTCTTCAACTTTAATAGGTTCAACTACTTTTACTTCAAAGGGAGGATGATATTTAAACCACTTCTCCTTAGGGAGATCAACATGAGTAGCAAATGATTCACAGAGAGAAGCTACTACCTCAGAGTCAAGTCCATATTTAGTGCTAAATTCACGAAAAGCATCGGTATCCATAAAAGATTTAACACAATCAAAATTAGGTGTTATACCTGACTCCTTACCTTCGTCGAGATCCCAATCTTCAGAGTTGCGTTTAATTCTTTCCAATAAATCCCATCTGAATTCAATAGTCTTCATCATAAAAGAACCAGTACAAGAAGTATCGAGCATGGAGCGATTGTTGAGAGAAAGCCGAGCATAAAAATTTTGAATAATAATTTCTCTTGAGAGCTCATGATTGGGGCATGAATATAACATTGACTTAAGCCTCCCCCAAGCTTGAGCGATGCTTTCTCCTTCGCGAGGCCAAAAATTATATATATAATTACGATCGTGATGAACCTGATGCATAGGATAAAACTTCTGATGAAATTCCAATTTCAATCGGTTGTAGTTCCATGATCCAATATCATCGCATAACCTAAACCATGTCAATGCCTTTCCCTTCAAAGATAAAGGGAAGACCTTCTTCTTGATAACATCCTCGGGCATACCTGCAAGCTTAAATAATCCACAAACTTCATCCACATAGATTAGGTGCAAATCAGGCTGCAATGTTCCATCTCCTGTAAAGGGATTAGCTAGCAGTTTCCCTATCATACCCGAAGGAATTTCAAAGTAAACATTTTCAGTAGGTTCAGTAGGTTGAGGAGCAACTATTTGCTCTACTGGTCGGGGTGAAGATACCCTGAACAAGCCCCTCAAAGGATTACTTTCCATAGTAACAAGTGACAGTAAATTTCAGCACACTATATAAATCTTTCCTTACCAAATTCCACCTATCAAAGGCGCTTCACTCCCCGGCAACGGCGCCAGAAAAGAGTCTTGATG